>NC_091245.1:14921287-15224318 GCF_042477335.2 Ovis canadensis
GTTCCCTGACCAGAGATCAAACCCTTATTTCCTGCATTGCAAGGTGGACTCTTAACCACTGGATCACCAGGGAAGTCCAAGAGAGGGCCAGATCTTAAAGTGACTTCATGCCATACCCAGCACCAAGGTCTTTTCCAATGAGTCAGCTCTTTGCTTCAGGTGGCCAAAATATTAGAGCTTCAGTTTAAGCATCAGTCCTTCCAATGAATATTCAGGGTTGATTTCCTTTAAGATTGACTGGTTTGATCTCCTTGCTATCAAGGGATTCTCAAGAGTTTTCTCCAGCACCACAATTCAAAAGCAACCATTCTTTTGCACTTCGAAACCAACCTTCTTCATGGTCCAACTCTCACATACGTACATGACTACTGGAAAAACCATAGCTTTGACTATATGGACCTTTGTCAGCAAAGCAATATCTCTGCTTTTTAATACACCATCTAGGTTTGTCATAGCTTTTCTTCCAAGAAGGATGCGTCTTTTAATTTCACCTTCCATTATAGTTCCAACCTTTTTGAAATCTTCAGCTCAGAACTCTCTCCCGTCCCTTCTTCCTGTGGCTACACTGGAAAGGCACCCTCCCCCACTTCCCAGGAATGCCAGGTTGTCAGTCTTGCTCACCACCGTATTTCTGGTTTTTAGCAGAAGGTGTTATGGAGCATCCTCCTTCTCTGTGTGCTATGCTCAGTTGTTCCAATTGTGTCCGACTTGAGTGACTCTCGGGTGACCCCATGGACTGTGGCCTGCCAGGCTCCTCTGTCCATGGAATTTTTCAGGTAAGAATACTGGAGCGGGTTGTCATTTTCTACTCCAGGGGATCTTCCTGATACAGGGATCAAACCCGAGTCTCCTGCATCTCCTGTGTTGCAGTCAGATGCTTTACCTGCTGAGCCATTGGAAAAGCTCCTCCCTTCCCAATCCAATAGTTAACGAACTGGAGGCCTGGAGGGCAGTTTTGTTTTAAAGGAGACTTGAGGAGCCATGGTTTTTCAGCAGCAATGGGGAAGGGCCACTTCTAGAGGGAGTGGGAAGATGAGCAGACAGCCCATCGGGGAGGCAATGGCAGAGAGAGTCAAGTCTTCCAGAGGCAGAAGGCTTTTCAGTGAGGCAGTCAGTTGATGGAGGGTAGGGCATGAGGATGAATGGAGCAATGTGGTCCAGTGGTTAAGGGCAGGGCCTGAGTCATCAAGATATTGTTGTTATTCAGTTGCTAAGTTGTGTCTGGCTCTTTGTGACCTCATGGATGGCAGCACGCCAGGCTCCTCTGTCCTCCACTATCTCCTGGAGTTTGCTCAAACTCATGTCCATTGAGTTGGTGATGCCATCCCACCATCTCATCCTCTGTCTCCCTCTTCTCCTATTGCCATCAAGATATAGGTGATAGAAACCACGGAACCCACTTAGTTCCTGCACATGTAGAGCGATCAGTCTCTCGTTTTTGAACTGCAGACCATAGGGACTGAGTAGGCACGACCCCAGAGTCCTAACTGTGATCAGCCTGAACCAATCTAGGAAGCTGGGCTCTCATGAGCAAGTAGTCCAGAATTCTGGGGCTGATATGAAATGGGAGGATCACAGAAGTGTCTACTTATCTGGGAAAACCTTGAATCAGCACAGAGAGATAAAAGGAAAGAGATTTTGGTTTGGGCGGAGGATGAGGCTCATGTGGGTGCTGGTGGGCAGGGCCAGCTCCTCTCCCCTCAGATCCCCATGGCTCTTCCCTGGAGGCCTGCCTCCTCCTCTGTCTCCTTCAGGAGGCCCTGCCATATCCCCTGCACTTGGCAGCCAGAATCCGTTTAAAAATATGTAAATGAGACCATGTTATTGGCCTCACCCAGTCAAAATACTGTTAAAGTTTTCCAATGGCTCTTAAGTTACAGCTGGTGATAAAATGGTATTTTCCAAACTCAGATGGGAAAGGGGATGATTTTAGGTGGGACAGGGAGGAACATTTTTTAAAAATTTCTACTGTGTATTAGGGAAAATATGTGGTATGCCAGTCCTTTGATGTCATGCATATTTTTGCCTAGGGTAAGGATACAAAGGGAGCCGACTGAAAGAAAAAATGTAAGGCAGAGAGTACAGGCAGAGGCCCAGGAAGGCCCCTCTCCCGTCTCATCTGGCCTCTTGTCCCTCCCTCCCTGGCTCTAGCTGGGCTGCCTGTAGGTCCTTGAAGATGTCACCCACTTATCTACTAGGCTTGTGCCTCACCCCCACACCACTGCCCCCGCCTTTGGCTAAGATAACATCCACTATCAAGGGCAGGAGAAGGGAGTGCCAGAGGATGAGATGTTGGATGGCATCACCGGCTCGATGGACATGAGTTTGAGCAAGCTGTGGGAGTTGGTGATGGACAGGGAAGCCTGGTGTGCTGTAGTCCATAGAGCTGCGAAGAGTCAGACACAACTGAACAAGTGAACAACAAGAGCAGCATCCTTCAGACCTCCACTCTAGTGTCATTCTCTTGTGGGGGCATCTTGTGGTCAGGGGCCCGCGGTGATCATTTCTCAGGGCCCCCTATTTGGCCTTCATACCATTTCCCATCTTGCGCCTGGGATTAAACCCGAGGCTCCTGCTAGAAGGCAGGCTTCTTGAAGCTGAGTGTGCCTTGCTCACCACTGTAAGCCCAGCAGCTAACACAGCACCGGGCTCGTTCTAAGCACTCATCTGAATTAAAGATGCAGGAGAGCATGAATGAGCCCGGTGACTAGCGGCCCTTGCATGCTGGTATTGCCCAGCTGGGGCTGCCTTTGTGGAGTTAGGAATTGCTCCTCACCAGTTCACCGGTCTTTTAACAAAGTACCCCACATTCCCGTTGTGCACTGGGCCTCATAATTAGCTGGTGCCAAGTTGAAAGTGAAAGTGTGAGTCACTCAGTCCTGTCCAACTCTTTGTCACTCCATGGACTGTAGCCCACCAGGCTTGTATGTCCATGGGATTCTCCTGGCAAGAACACCAGAGTGGGTAGCCATTCGCTTCTCCAGGAGATCTTCCTAACCCAGGGATCAAACCCAGGTCTCTTGCATGGCAGATAGATTCTTTACCACCTGAGCCACCAGGGAAGCCCAAGGGAAGTCCCAAGTGGGAGCTTGAGGAATTTGGGGGACAAGGGGGTGGGATTGCGGTATGGAGATTCCTTCCAGAAGTACGGCTGAGAAGGAAGGAAGAGAGGGTGTCTCATCCTCTCTCTCCCCGGCCCTGGCTATGCCACCAGGGGTCTTAGAGACCAGATCTGAGCTCTTTCCCTGGAGGGCCCAGGAGAGACCTGCAGGAGGGGTGAGGGGCTTCTGCCCCAGGCTTCTGTGGGCCTCCAGTCACTCCTTCCTGACCTTAGGCTGGGCTTCTTCCTCCTGGCCTCTCCCCACCCCTCAGTGTTTGCTTTTCCTGGCCTCCCCCACAGCCCCCTGATGCCAGAAGGTCTTTTACTTCGAAACATTTAAGAATATTTCAGAAAAGCCCAGAGAATAATGTACTGAAAACCCCTGTGCTCATAAGCAACTATTAACATTTTTGCTTCAGACAGATTTTTTTGTATAAAATAAGTAGAACATCACAGATAAAGCTGAAGGTCACTCTGATCCCCTCCCCGGTGCAATTTGCCTTCCTCCCTTTCATTCCCAGGCACAGTTGTTATTATTAATCTAATGTGTATCCTCCTAAGCTGTTTCTATGCACAAAACAGAATGTTGATAGCAGGACTATTGACAACAGCCCCAAAGTGGAAAACAACCCAAATGTCTATCAACTGATGAATCAATAAATGAATGTGGTATGTCCATATGATAGAATATTATTTAACAATAAGGAAAAAAGCACTGCTAGCATGCTAACATGGACCAGCCTTGAAAACATTATCAGTGAAAGAGGCCAGCCACAAAAGGCCACATATTGTATGATTTCTTATCTACAGGTAAGTCCGCAGATGCAGATAAGAGGTGAACTGTGGATCAAACCAGTCCATCCTAAAGGAAATCAGCCCTGAATATTCACTGGAAAGACTGATGCTGAAGCTGAAGCTCCAGTACTTTGGCCCGCTGATGTGAAGAACTGACTCACTGGACAAGACTCTGATGCCGGGAAAAATTGAGGGCAGGAGGAGAAGGGGACGACAGAGGATGAGATGGTTGGATGGCATCACTGACTCAATGAACATTTTGAGCAAGCTGTCGGAGCTGGTGATGGACAGGGAGGCCTGATGTGCTGCAGACCATGGGGTCGCAGAGAGTCGGACAGGACTGAGCGACTGAACTGAACTGTGGCCGGAGACCAGGTGGGGAGGAAGGAGGAGGGACAAGTAACTTTTCACAGGTATGGAGTTTCTTTTTGGGGTGATAAAGTTCTGGAAGTAGATGGTAATGATGGCTGCATAGCTCTGTAAATAGAATAAAAATCACTGAATGTTCACTTTAAAATGGTTAATATGGTAAATTTTGTTGTGTGACTTTTATCTCAGTAAAAAGAAAAAAGAAACGTGATTTTAAAATATCTTCCTAAGTGATTTCCCACTGCAGATATATTTCTGCACCCTGTTTACTTGCTCAGCATGATATTGATACATACACAGTAAAGCGTCTGCATACAATGTGGGAGACCCAGGTTCAGTTCCTGGGTTGGGAAGATCCTCTGGAGAAGGAAATGGCAACCCACTCCAGTACTCTTGCCTGGAAAATCCCATGGATGGAGGAGCCTGGTGGTCGACAGTCCATGACACGACTGGGTGACTAAACTAAACTATCTTTTATTGGAAGAACATACTATAATTTATTTCTACAGGTGGGCATTATTGGTGATAAAATGTTTCTCTTTTTTTCTCACTCAAGCAGTGCTCCCGGGAACAGCCTTGACAGTTTCCTGGGGCCCATTTGGGGAGAATTTCTCTAAGGTATACCTTTGCTGGGTTGTAGGAAATACAACTTTTCACAATATAGTCAGTGCTTTCAGTTACACACCCACTGGCAGCTTGCGAGTATTCCAAGCCCTTGTTATTTTCCAACTTTGATTTTTACCTATCTGATAGTTGTCCCATTTTAACTTGTGTTAGTATTTCCTTTATTTCTAGCTATTCTTTCTTTTGTCCCCCTCCTTCTCTCTTTATTCCTTCTTTCCTTTCCTTTTTGGTATTTTCTTGAGTATTCTTGAATCTTTATCCTCCATATGGATTTGGAATCACTTTGTCTAGGTCCATGAAAAACCTTGTTAGATTTTTGACTGGAACAGATGTGAGATCATAGATTTACTTGCAAGTTACCTGGCATCTGTACTCTATGAGCAACTCGCATCCATGAACAAATAATATATTTCCATTTATATAGATCTTCCTTTACTTTAAAAAATATTATTTATTTATTCGGCTACACCAGGGCTTAGGGTGGCACGTGGGATCTTTGATCTTCATGGTGGCGTGCAGGACCTTTTTTTTTTTTCAGTTGCAGAACATGGGACTTATTTCCCTGACCAGAGATGGAACCCTGGGCCCCCTGCCTTGGGAGTCTTAGCCACTGGACTACTAGGGAAGTCCCTCCCTTTATGTTTTAAAATAGACTTTATTTTTTAAAAAGTAACTTAGGTCCACTGCAAAATTGAATGGAAAGTACAGAGAGTTCGCAAACATTCTTTGCCTCCCTGCATGCACAGCTTCCTCCAGCATCAACATCCTGCCCATCTGCACATTCCCCACCAGAGTGGTCCATTTGTTACAATCAGTGGACCTACACTGACACATTGCTATCATCCGAAGTCCATAGTTTACATGAGGGTTCACTCCTTTTAAAACAGTGTTCCTTTATTCATTTAGTTTTGATTGTGCTGGGTCTTCATTGCTGCGAGGGCTTTTCTCTAGTTGCAGCAAGTGGGGGCTACTCTCTAGTCACGGTGTTTAGGCTTCTTATCAGGTTGACTTATTGCCATACTAATCCAAACTCTTCTCTTGTGGAGCACAGGCTCTAGGGTGGGAGGGCTTCAGCAGCTGTGGCCCGCAGGCTCTAGAGCACAGGCTCGGCAGCTGTGGCGCATGGACTCAGGTGCTCCGCAGCATGTGGGGTCCTCCAGGATTGGTGATCGAACCCGTGCCTCCTGCACTGGCAGGCGGATTCTTGACCACTGAGCAATCAGGGAAGCCTAAGCAGGTCGCCCTTGGCCTTGTTTTTATGGACTTTGACAAATGCATGACATATACCCACCGTGATAGTATCATACAGAGCAGTTCAGTTCAGTTCAGTTCAGTTGCTCAGTCGTGTCCGACTCTTTGTGACCCCATGAATCGCAGCACGCCAGGCCTCCCTGTCCATCACCAACTCCCGGAGTTCACTCAGACTCGCGTCCATCGAGTCCGTGATGCCATCAAGCTATCTCATCCTCGGTCGTCCCCTTCTCCTCCTGCCCCCAATCCCTCCCAGCATCAGAGTCTTTTCCAATGAGTCAACTCTTTGCATGAGGTGGCCAAAGTACTGGAGTTTCAGCTTTAGCATCATTTCTTCCAAAGAAATCCCAGGGCTGATCACCTTCAGAATGGACTGGTTGGACCTCCTTGCAGTCCAAGAGACTCTCAAGAGTCTTCTCCAACACCACAGTTCAAAAGCATCAATTCTTCGGCGCTCAGCCTTCTTCACAGTCCAACTCTCAGTTTCACTGTGCTAAAAATCCTCTGGTCTCTGCCTCTCCCCATCTGCTCCTTTGCCCGACACCTTACAACCATTGATTTTTACTGTCTTCATAGTTTTACCTTTTCCAAGAAGTCATATGGTTTGTAGCCATTTCAAATTAACAGCTTCCACTTAGCAATGCTACACATTTAAGTTTTCTCCATGTCTTTTCATAACTTGACAGCTCATTTCTTTTTAGAGTTAATAATATTCTATTGGCTGGATGTACCACACTTTTTCCATTCACCTACTAAAGAACAAATTGGTTATTTGCAAGTTTTGGCAATTATGAATAAAGCTGCTATAAACACCTGTGTGCAGGTTTTTATATGGACGTCTTTGTAGCTCAGTTGAGTAAATATCCAGGAGAACAATTGTTAAATTATTAAATTATTATTAAACTAAACGTAAGAGTATGTTTAGTTTCATATTTCTTTACATTAAGAAAAGTTTTACAGTTTTCTGAAAAAAAAATGTAGACATTTTTGTATATAATTCTTAGATACCTTGTAATTTTTGTTGCTATAGGAAATGGTATCCTTTTAATTACATTTTCTTGTTTCCTGTTGCTAACCCAGTAAGCATTCAATAAAATGTCATTGATTTATGTAGGATGCTCTAGTATTCAGCAATTCTGCTAAATGCTCTTATTCGCTCTAATACTTTACATGCAGATTCCTTTAGTTACTGGAAAAAGAATAAACCGTATGCATATAAGGATGGAGTTAATTCTTCCTTTCTATTTTCTAAACCTCTTCTTTTCTTTTACTACATTTAGCTAGAAGTTTCAGTAAAGTTGAGAATAAAGGGCATTCTTATCTCATTTTTTATCTTTATTCTAGAATGGTCGAGTTTCACCCTTAAGTAAAATATCTACGTTTGTTGAATATCTTGTCAGGTTGACTTATTACCATATTAATCCTAATTTGCTAAGATTTTTAAAAAATGAGTGATTTCATCAAATGATTTTTACACATTTATTAAAGTGATCATATGCTTTTTCAGTCAATTCAGTCTCTCAGTCATGTCTGACTCTTTGCAACCCCATAGACTGCAGCATGCCAGGCTTCCCTATCCATCACCAACTCCCAGAGCTTGCTCAAATTCATGTCCATTGAGTCGGTGATGCAATCCAACCATCTTATTCTCTGTTGTCCCCTTCTCCTCCTGCCTTCAATCTTTCCCAGCATCAGGGGCTTTTTCAATATGCTTTTTATCTCTTAATATATTAAGGTTCAGAATATAGGAATTTTTTTCCTGGTGCTAAACTACCCTCACTTTTTTGGCTAAACCCTACTATATGTTTCTATATGTTTGTACAATATGGATTCTGCTTTCTGTTTTATTACATAGGATTTTTGCATCTTATAATTACAATTAGGCTTATTCTCTGGCGTTCGTGCCCCTGTGTGCCCTTGCCTTGGTCTGCTGTCGAGGTCACACTAACACTAGAAGGTGAGTTAGGCAGTTTTCCTTTTATTCCATCTCCTAAAACAGTTTGTATAAAATAATCAGGGTTCTCTAGAGAAAGAGAAATAGAACCGATAGTATGTATGAGAGTGTGTGTGTCTGCACCTAACTATCTATCTCCATCTATCTATCTTTAAGGAGAGGAAGAGATTTATTATCAGTAATTGGCTCAAATGATTATGGAGACTGAGAAGTCCCAAGACCCACAGTTGGCAAGCAGGAGACTCAGGAGAGCTGCTGGTGGCTTCACTCTGAGTCTGAAGGCCTGAGAACCAGAACAATCAATAGTATAAGTTCCAGTCTAAAAGGAGCAGGCTTGAGGCCTAGAAAGATCTGACATTTTATCTTGACTCTGGAGGCTGAAAAAGGCCTATGGCCCAGCCCAACCGTCAGACAGGCCAAGTTCCCTCTTACTCAGACCTTTTGCTCAGGTCAAGCCTTCACCTGATTGGATGAGGCCCACCTGCATTATGCACAGCAATTTGCTGACTCGATCTACCAATTCTAATGTTAATCTCATCCCAAAATACTCTCACGGACACACCCAGAATAATATCTGGATATCCTGTGGCCCAGCCATGTTAACATAAAATTAACTGTCATTTAGGGAGAATATGTCCTTAGAAGCTCTGAGAAACTCAGCTGTAAAACCTGCCACCATTTTGTGTGTGTTTGTTTGGATGGGGCTTCCCAGGGGGTGCAGTGGTAAAGAATACACCTGCCAAAGCAGGAGACCCAAGAGATGTGGGTTTGATCCCTGGGTGGGGAAGATTCCCTGGAATAGGAAGTGACAACCCATTCAAATATTCTTGCCTGGAAAATTCCATGGACCGAGGAGCCTGGCAGGCTGCAGTCCGTGGGGTCACAAAGAATAGATTACGATTGAGCTACAGAGCACACACACATTTGGATGGAGAGGTGGGATAACTTATTTTATTTATCTATTTAAAAATATTTATTTTTATTAATTTGGCTGCACTGGGTCTTAGTTGCAGCCTGCAAGATCTTCGTCTTTGTTGTGGCATGCGGGATCTTTAGTTGTGGCATATGGGATGTTTTAGTTTAGGATGCTAACTCTTAGTTGTAACAAGTAGGATCTAGTTCCCTGATCCGGGGCTGAACTTGGGCCCCCTGCTTTGGGAGGTGGTGTCTTAGCCACTGGACCATCAGGGAAGTCCCTAGGGTGACTTATTTTTCATGAGGATCATGTCCTTGGAGTCTATCTGCCACTGAGGGACCCATCTGGGCTAGTCCTTTCTACTTCCCTTTGGGAAAGCCTCATCCTCACTTAGCCCCTGAAGACTAATAGGATCTAGGACACCAAAGGAGTCAAGAACCCTGGACTATTTTACCTGCAGAAACTACTGGCTTTCAGTTCAGTTCAGTTCAGTTCAGTCTCTCAGTCGAGTCCAACTCTTTGCGACCCCATGAATTGCAGCACACCAGGCCTCCCTGTCCATCATCAACTCCTGGAGTTCACTCAGACTCATGAACATTGAGTCGGTGATGCCATCCAGCCATCTCATCCTCTGTCATACCCTTCTCCTTCTGCCCCCAATCCCTCCAAGCATAAGAGTCTTTTCCAATGAGTCAACTCTTCACATGAGGTGGCCAAAGTGCTGGAGTTTCAGCTTTAGCATCATTCCTTCCAATGAACACCCAGGGCTGATCTCCTTTAGAATGGACTGGTTGGATCTCGTTGCAGTCCAAGAGACTCTCAAGAGTCTTCTCCAACACCACAGTTCAAAAGCATCAATTCTTTGGCACTCAGCTTTCTTCACAGTCCAACTCTCACATTCATACATGACCACTGGAAAAACCATAGCCTTGACTAGACAGACCTTTGTTGGCAAAGTAATGTCTCTGCTTTTTAATATGCTATCTAGGTTGGTCATAACTTTTCTTCCAAAGAGTAAGCGTCTTTTAATTTCATGGCTGCAATCATCATCTGCAGCGATTTTGGAGCCCCCCAAAATAAAGTCTGTTTCCACTATTTCCCCATCTATTTCCAATGAAGTGATGGGACCGGATGCCATGATCTTCGTTTTCTGAATGTTGAGCTTTAAGCCAACTTTTTCGCTCTCCTCTTTCACTTTCATCAAGAGGCTTTTCAGCTCTTCTTCATTTTCTGCCATAAGGGTGGTGTCATCTGCATATCTGAGGTTATTGATATTTCTCCTGGCAATCTTGATTTCAGCTTGTGCTTCTTCCAGCCCAGTGTTTCTCATGATATACTCTGCATAGAAGTTAAATAAGCAGGGTGACAATATACAGCCTTGACATACTCCTTTTCCTATTTGGAACCAGTCTGTTTTTCCATGTCCAGTTCTAACTATTGTTTCCTGACCTGCATACAGATTTCTCAAGAGGCAGGTTAAGTGGTCTGGTATTCCCATCTCTTTCAGAATTTTCCACAGTTAATTGTGATCCACACAAAGGCTTTGGCGTAGTCAATAAAGCAGAAATAGATGTTTTTCTGGAACCCTCTTGCTTTGTCCATGATCCAGCAGATGTTGGCAATTTGATCTCTGGTTTCTCTGCCTTTTCTAAAACCAGCTTGAACATCTGGAAGTTCACGGTTCACATATTGCTGAAGCCTGGTTTGGAGAATTTTGAGCACTACTTTACTATTGTGTGAGATGAGTGCCATTGTGCGGTAGTTTGAGCATTCTTTGGCATTGCCTTTCTTTGGGATTGGAATGAAAACTGACCTTTTCCAGTCCTGTGGCCACTGCTGAGTTTTCCAAATTTGCTGGCATATTGAGTGCAGCACTTTCACAGCATCATCTTTCAGGATTTGAAACAGCTCAGCTGGAATTCCATCACCTCCACTAGCTTTGTTAGGTCTACGCTATTTAGGGACTGTGTTTCACATAGAAGGTATGAGTTATTTTGACTGACCACTAGAGGGCAGTGATTGACTGAAAACGGGCGGTGGTGGTGTTCGTGTGGTGTCGAAAGGACTCCTTTGGACCCTGTGGACTGGAGCACACCAGGCTCCTGCCTTCCACTGTCTCCCTGAGTTTGCTCAAATTTATGACCATTGAGTCGACGTGAAAAACAGGTCCAGTATAATAAAATGGCTGAAACAGCAAACGCTTGGTAGATTTTCCCGTTTGGGTGCATAAGACCCTGAGATTTAGAGAAGATAAGAAACCTATTTAAACCTTGTATTCTAGTTCACAGAAAATCTGCCATTCTACCCTACTTCTGTCTGATTCTAAACTTCATTGTTTCTGCTGTGGTTGCAATAATAACTCATTCATTTTTTTTTTCATTTATTAATTCATTCATTTGAGAGCAATATAGCAGAGTGGCTAAGAAGTCAGTATCTGGAGTCAGCTATCTGGTAAAATTCTGGCCTCAACACATACTAGCAAGCACTATAAGAGTTCTATGCTTCATTTTCTATATCTGTCTATGGGGATATTAAGATTTGCTCATGAAACTATGGCAAAAATGAATTGAGATGGTATGTGGAAAGTATTTTTGAAACAGTGTCTGGCACTTAGTAAATACTTTAGCTACTGTTATTATTAACTCAGCAAATATTTATTAAGTGGCTCCTGCGTTCTAATACTACCACCATTGTAGGTACCAAGGATGGAGCAACCACACACATGCACACACAGACCTCCCTGCCTCCTGAAGCTTACACTCGAGGGAGGGAGATGAATAGTCAACAAAATGAGACAGTTTGTATTTGTCTTAGCATAAGCAATGAAGATGGCCAAAAATAGAGCATGGAAGGGGACAGAGCATGGGGCTTGAGGCGGACTTGCAGTTGAAAGTGGGGCTGTCAGGTATTTCCCTGGTGGTATAGTGGGTAAGAATCCACTTGTCGATGCAGGGGACGTGGGTTTGATCCCTAGTCCAGGAAAATCCCACATGTTGCAGAGCATCTAAGCCCATGCACCACAACTACTGAGCCTGCGTGCTGCAACTCCTGAAGCCCATGCGCCTAGAGTCTGTGCTCTGCAGCAAGAGAAGCCACCGTAATGAGAAGCCCGTGCACCACGGTGAAGAGTAGCCTCTGCTCGCCACAACTCGAGAAGGCCTTCTCACAGCAAAGAAGACTCAGGACAACCAAAAAATGGTCCGCATCAAAAAAAATCTTTGATAAATAAATAAAATGGGACTGTTAGAGAAGGCTTCATCGAAGTGATATATATACAGCAAAAAACAGAGGAAGAGAGTGGGCCAACTTCTGGATGTCTGGGAGCCATGTGGACGTCTGGAAGTCAAGCATTTGGGCAGAGAGAATGTCTTCAAGGAGTGGCAAAGAGGCCAGGGTAGCAAAAGATGGAGGGCGATGGGGCGAATACTATGACATGGAACCGGAGGTGAGGTGGGGAAATAGGGAGACAATCTTGTAGGGCCTTGAAGCCTGCCAAGTGCTTTGGACTTTAGGTGGGCTAAGACGTTGTTAGGTTCTGGGCAAACGGGGGGCCTCATCTGATTTCTGTGTTCCAAGCCTCCTGCATTTGCTGTTCGGGGAATGGACTGCAGGGCAAATGGAGGCAGGGAGCCCAGGGAACAGGCCACCGCAGAGATCCGGGGAAAGAGATAGAGAGGCACTGAGGGCTTGGACGGGAGGATAAAGGTGCTGGAGGTGCTGGTAGTGAGACGTGGCCAGATTCTGGATCTGTTTTGATGACAGAGCTGATAGGATTTGCTGACAGATCCAATGTGGGCTGTGAAAGAGGTATCAAGGACAACTCCAGGAACTGTAGCCTGAACAACTAGCAGGACAGAAGTATCATATCCTGGGACCTTGAGGATTCAGGGAGGATAGTGTCAGGGACGGGGGGCAGGGTGGGAATCAGGAGTTTGGCTTTGCGCCTGTTAGTTTGGATGCTTCTTAGACACTTGGCTGTTGGGGATCTGAATCTGGACTTTAAGGGCCCGGGCTGGCGATGTGATTCTGGCGGCTTTGAGCTGGCTCCACCCACGACCACCCAGGGAGGCCGGTGGAGCTCTGCCTGGGACTGGGGCCTAGGTTTTCCACTCAGAACCTCAAGCCTGGGTTGTGTCCTAGGGAGCCTGCTGCAGCCCCCATACCTCCCAACAAGGGGTCTTCAACAGAAGCACCCACTCCATAAGAGTGAGTAACACCCGGGCCTCCTGTTCACTGCATGGGGTCATCGCACTGCAGGTCACAGTTCACAGATGACAGGAACAAGCCCCAAGCCCAGTTAGCCATTAACCCAGCCCTGAGTAAGAGCCAAGTGGACAGGCCTCATTTCCTCACGCAAGGTGGTTAGTCCAGGGAAGGCACCTTATATGCCAACCTCAGTTAATTAGGTTCAGCCCAGGGTAGCACTGTCTTAACAAGGGGAAGGCATGTGATGATTGATTAGCAATGTCTGCCATGGAGACAGGATCAGAGAGTGGTTGCTCGTGTACCAGATATTTGTTATTCCTGATCTACCTGCAAATACTCACAGGTTTTTGCTTGAAAGGACCTGTTGGACCACCACGTAGTGTGGTCAGCCAGCCAGCTTCTTAGGTTGAATGAGAAGCTTTCAGTCCTTCTTGAATCAAACAGAAAGAGCCCCTAGAGACAATACCTGTCACAGTTTCACTCACCCCACCAGCTATGTAATGAGGGCCTCTCCGTAGCTCTTTGAACTGAATCAGAGATTCACCTTCACAAACAGAATTTGAGGTCCTGGTGAGGATGTGGCTGGAAACCACAGCCTCACAGCTGTCATTCTTAGTGGGCCAGTGACCTCAATGAATGAGAGGGCCGTGGTTTTTTTTTTTTTTTCTCTTAAGCAGAAACACATCTTTCACCCCTAAGAAAGTTAAAAATTAAGTTCTGCTACCTGGATGGAACTTTCTCTTTTAGAGAGTAGCTGATGTGGGTATACAACTTAGCTAAGGAAGATTTAGGATTAAGCGCATGTGTGGGTGCTAAGTCGTTCAGTCATGTCTGACTCTTTGCAACCCTATGGACTGTAGCCCATCAGGCTTCTCTGTCCATTGAATTCTCCAAGCAAGAATATTGGAGTGGGTTGTCATGCCCTTCTTCAGGGGATCTTCCTGACTCAGGGATTGAACCTGTGTCTCTTAAGTCTCCTGCATTGGCGGGGGGTTCTTTACCACTAGTGCCACTTGGGAAGCCCCTTAGGATTAAGTAAGTACAGCATGCTAAACAAGAATTAAAACTCGAGTATTGTTAGTAACATTTCTGTTTAAAAAAGAACTCTCCATACATTTAGCTTCATATATAAATAGATTTTTAAGAGAACTTAAGGCTCATCATATTTATAAGTCGGATTTATTAGATTTATAAGAATGAAACTTTAGGAAGTCTTTGTTTATATCAGGCAAATGAGATACTGAAAA
The DNA here is from genome assembly GCF_042477335.2 of Ovis canadensis. Taxonomy (NCBI): domain Eukaryota; kingdom Metazoa; phylum Chordata; class Mammalia; order Artiodactyla; family Bovidae; genus Ovis; species Ovis canadensis. Next base: position 14,935,750 of record NC_091245.1, read on the forward strand.
AGGAAATCAAAGCTATTCATTTATAAATGTACTTAAACGTTTGAAGAGGCAAGTTTGTAAGAAGTCCCTTAATAACACTTGCTAAAATCTGCCAGATTCTCAAACATGATTTGTAGGCTGAGTTTTAAAGGTTAAGAAAGAACTAGTGTTTTGAATTAGTAACGTTAATGAATAGAAACATATTGTGTACTCCCAAAATAAACTTCTAAATAATCTTTTTGTATTCTCAGAGAACAACTCAAATGATCATCAACAGGTGAACGAATCAACCAACTGTGGTCCATACCTGCAGTGGAATACTACAGCCCTAAACAGGAAGAACGGAGAAGGCGATGGCACCCCACTCCAGTACTCTTGCCTGGAAAATCCCATGGACGGAGGAGCCTGGTGGGCTGCGGTCCATGGGGTCGCTGAGAGTTGGACACGACTCAGTGACTTCACTTTCCCTTTTCACTTTCATGCTTTGGAGAAGGAAATGGCAACCCACTCCAGTCAGTGTTCTTGCCTGGAGAATCCCAGGGACGGCGGAGCCTGGTGAGCTGCCGTCTCTGGAGTCGCATAGAGTCGGACACGACTGAAGCGACTTAGCAGCAGCAGCAGCAGCAGCAAAGAGGAAGGAACAGCTGATTGACAGAACTTGATGACTCTCTAGAGCATGATATGAAGAGAAGGAAGCCAGACTCAAAAGGTTATACACTGTACAATTCCATTTATATGAAAATTGTTTAAAAGGCACAAATGTAGTGATGGAAAGCAGATCAGTGATGGCCAGGAGCTAGAGTAGGAGGAGGTGATTGACTTCATAGCAGTAAGTAGAAGGGAACTTTTTGGGTGACAGCAATGTTCTGTGCTGCAATTGTGGTGATTACCTGCAGGTATACATTGTTAAGCCTTACTGAATTGTACATTTTAAATTTTATCAGATGTAAATTATACCTCCATACTGTTGACTTTAGAAAATACTATGATTCTCAAGGTCACCTAAAAGCTCCATATTCAACGTGAGGGATGAAGCAGGACCACCATTTCTTTTTTTGGTTCTTTTTCTTTTGTTTTGAGGGGATCATCTTCTGATGATGGTTCAGGTAGGGCAATGAGGTTGTGAGGAGAGAGACCAAGTAATACTGTAGTTATCTTGAAAAGCCTGGTGCAAGAGCTGATTATGAAACAAACTGAGGTTTCTGATTATGAAACAAATCAAACCAATGGCTTTTCTAGTTGGTTGAATGACTCTTTTTTAGCAGGTGTAAGACAGGCAGGATGTTGGTTGTAACCAAGATTCAGGTCTTGCCTGGTGTGTTAATTATCTATTGTTGTGTAACAGTGGCCACAAACTTAGTGCATTAAACAATATACACTTCTTATCTCAAGGTTCTGTAGGTGGGAAGTCCTGGCATGACTTAGCTGGGTCCTCTGCTCAGTGTCTTAGGAAGCTGAAATCATGATGTTGGCTGGGCTCATCTGGAGGCTCTCCTGGGGGAAAATGCACTTTCAACCTCATTCAGGTTGTTGGCAGAATTCATCCTGTGATGAATGATGGAGTCCTAGCTGTTTGCTGGCAGTCAGCAGAAGGCCACCCCCGAGGCCCTAGAGACCACTTACAGCTCCAAAGTGGCCACTTACTTCATCAAACCTGCAAGGAGAGCCTCTCTCTCCAGCTGGTTAAGACAGACCCCCCCCTTTTCTTTTTTCAGTAAGTTGTGAGCATCACTTTACGGCTGGAAAGCCCTGCAGTAATCATCCAGTTTAAGCTCAAAGAAATTGAGGTCCACAAAACTTAACAGATTTAACCATGGGTAGCAAAAATGAAACTAGAATTTAAATTAATTGATTCCTAGTCCAGGCATCTTTTTAACCAGACCAAATTACTTCCTATATTTGCTTCATTGTTTAAATGAGAATGGCAATCAGCCAATAAACACTATTCATATTATTTAAACATAATAGTCTCCTTAATATTGACCAATATCCTCCCATTTTCTGGAATATCAGCCAAAATAGGGAAAAAAAATACCAGTAATAATAGTGAGTGCCTTCTACTTGCTGGGCCTATAGAATCTTCACTAATCTTCACATAAAACACAGATGAACAGATAGAGAAGATGTGATGTATGTATGCTGCTGCTGCTAAGTCGCTTCAGTCGTGTCCGACTCTGTGCCACCCCAGAGATGGCACCTCACCAGGCTCCCCCGTCCCTGGGATTCTCCAGGCAAGAACACTGGAGTGGGTTGCCATTTCCTTCTCCAAAGCATGAAAGTGAAAAGTGAAAGTGAAGTTGCTCAGTCATGTCCAACTCTTAGCGACCCCATGGACTGCAGCCCACCAGGCTCCTCCATCCATGGGATTTTCCAGGCAAGAATACTGGAGTGGGGTGCCACTGCTTTCTCTCTCTATCTATATATACATATATGCATATATACACATATATTCCATTGTAGATATATACATATATCTACAATGGAATATTACTCAACCATAAAAAAGAATGAAATTTGCAGCAACATGGATAAACCTGGACATTATCATATTACTGTTTTTTTTTGGCTGTGTCACACAGCATACAGGATTTTAGTTTCCCAACCAGGTATAGAACCCATACCGTCTGCATTGGAAGCTTGGAGTCTTAATCACTGGACAACCAGGGAAGAGATTATCATATTAAGTGAAGTAAGACAGAGAAAGACAAATTTCATATAATATCACTTAAATATGGAATCTAAAAAAATGATACAGATTAACTTATTTACAAAACAGAAACAACCTCACAGACAGAAAAATAAACTTATGGTTGCCAAAGAAGGAGGGGAAGGAAGGATAAGTCAGGAGTTTGGGATTAGCAGATAAAAGCTTCTATATATAAAATAAACAACAAGGTCCTACGGTATAGCACAGGGAACTATACTCAATATCCTGTAATAAATCATAATGGAAAAGAATATGAAAACATATATATATAACTGAATTAGTTTGCTATACACCAAAAACCAACACTGTCAATCAACTATACTTCAGTTTTTTTAAAAAGTGAAAAAAAAAAAGAGTTATATAAGGTAAGGTAATCATGGGAGTGACACCCACCACTTTTGCCATAGGATGTAGCTTAAACAAGGGGTGACAACTATCCCATTTGCCATATTCTATTGATGAGAAGCAAGTTTCAGTTTCTGCCCACTCTCAAGGCGAGGGGATTATGCAAGAGTCTGGACACCAGGAGACAAGGGTCGTGGGGTCCACTATCAAGTCTGCTCCATACCTGGTGACTGCAGTGGAAGAGAGGGACGACAAGGAGTGAGGTAGTTCGAAGAGGGGATTTCAGACACGAGGGTCCTTGGGCCCTTAGCTAGGTAGGAAGTGAAGTCAAAGTAGGAAATGACCAAAGGAGGGGGTGGTGGGGTCAGTGATTTGAAGACTGTTTAAAAAGTTTTACTTACTTATTTATTTTGGCCACACTGAGTGACTTGCAGGATCCTAGTTCCCCCAGCAGGATCAAACCTGGGCCCTTGGCAGTGAAAGCCCATTTTGTAACCCATGGACTGCCAGGGAATTCCCGAAGACCTTCTTAAGTTTGAAAGTTTTCTCACTGGAAAAGACCCTGATGCTAAAAAACAAAAAAAAAAAAAAAAAAAAAAAGAAAGTTTTCACCAGGGGAAGGTTGAGCAGAGGGAGCTTGAGGTGAGATGCGTGGCTGGAGAAGGGCTTGTGTGAAGTCGGGATTTCCCAAAGGAGCCATTTCGGAGGGATGGTGAGTTCTTGGGGAGCAGGCAGTTAGGTAGTGTGAAGGAGGCCATGGGACTGGGGAGGTCCAGATGGCCTCCCTGCTCCTGCCCTGGCCCCCTTAAGTCTGTTCCTAACTGCATGGCTCCTGATATGCTCGTCAGATCATGAGTCTGCTCTACAGTTAACCCTACCAGGCCTTCCTGCCTCATTCAGAATAAAATCTAACACTCTTCCATGACCTGCCTCCCACCATCCTCAGCTACCCTCCTCCCCTCACTGTCTACACTCCAGCTACACTGGCCTCTGGGACTAGCCCTTGATGTTCCTGGCCTGGAATGCCCTACTCACTGATGGCCTCGTGGCTTCCTCCCTCCCTCTAAGTGTCTGTTCAAACGGCTACTCTGGACTTGCCTGTCCATCCTGTATAAAACAGCACTTCTTCCCAATCACTCTCTGCCCCCTTAGCCACCTTATCCTTCTTTCATATCAAGCATTTCATGTATGTCTTCTTTTTTAAAAAGACATTTTTAGTTATTTATTTGCTGGACTGGGTCTTAGTTGTGGCACATGAAATCTTTGTTGTGGCATGCAGGATCTAGTTGCCCAACCAGGGATCAAAACTTGGACCCCCTGCACTGGAAGCGCAGAGTCCCAGCCACTGGACCGCCAGGGAAGTTCCGCATGTATGCCTTTGTCCAGGTGTTAATCGTCTGTCTCCCTTAACAAGAATGTCAGCTCCAGGAATCTAGAGGTTTGTTTTACTCACTGCTGAATCCCAGAACCTAGATGGATGCCTGGCACATACAGTGTTGTTATGAAGGCAGACAGAGCTGAGGGGTGTCCTGAGGGGTGGCTGAGTTTATACCAATGGGTCTGAGGCCAAAGCGTTGAGGTGTAAACCAGGAGCTGTTTTGGAGGCCTGAGCACCACCTCTGATACCTTGAAGGAGTGAACACAGAAGTTACCGCACTGGATAGCTGTGGAACATGGCAGTTAAGAGCCCTGCCACTTAATAGCTGTTACCTAAGAAAGTTACTTAATATCTCTGAGCCTTTGTTTCCTCATATGTAAAATGGAGATAATGATAGAACCAAAGTCTAAATCATGGAGTTATACAGGTACTTGGTTCAGGGCCTGCATGTGGTACATACTTGGTAGTAACTGGATAATGTTATATTACTTCTCTGTGCCTGCTTACAATCTGAGACTTTCCTCTGCTGTCCAAACAAGCTTTTCCATTTACTGTTATTCCAATCTGGGCAGATCATTTTACCTGAAATGAGATTCAGTTTCTCGTTTGCATCACGGAGATAATAATTTCTGCCCTGACTCCCTTGACCAAACTGTTGAGAGCTGTAAGTGAGGTGATGCATAGGAAAGCACTTTGAAATGTTTTGTTGATATGTGACATAAAGGATCATTGCTTTTCATGCTTGCTGACTGGTTCCCTTCAGGGTTGCTGGAGTTGTAGGCAATGAGTGATTGGTTAATTTTCAGAAGCTCCAACAGAATACCTGGGGTGCCTGGGACAGGGTGTTGCCACAGTGGACTTCCTTGAGCAGAGGAATGGAATCCAGATTTTGCCCAAAGCCTGAATTTAAATGGCCCGTGTGTGTGTGTGTGTGTGTTAGTTGCTCAGTCGTGTCCGACTCTTTGTGACCCCGTGGACTGGGGTCCACTAGGCTCCTCTGTCCATGGAATTCTCCAGGTAAGAATACTGGAGTGGGTTTCCATGTCCTTCTCCAGGGGATCTTCCCGACAGACGAATCGACAGAAGAATCGAGCCCAGGCCTCCTGCATTGTAGGCAGATTCTTTACCACCTGAGCTGAGCTTGGCAGGAATGAATTTAAATGGCCCTTGGGCTTCCCAGACAAGAGCTGGTGGTAAAGAATCCACCTGTCAATAAAGGACACATAAGAGACGACTCAGACTTGATCCCGGGTCCAGAAGATCCCCTGGAGGAGGGCATGGCAACCCACTTGAGTAGTCTCAGGGCTTCCCTGGTGGTAAAGAATCTGCCTACAATGTGGGAGACCCAGGTTCTATGCCTGAGTGGGTTGTCATTCCCTTCTCTAGGAGATCTTCCTGACCCAGGGATTGAACCCAGGTCTCCCGCGTTGTAGGCAAACGCTTTACCATCTGAGCCATCAGGGAAGTCTAGAATGGTTAGAACATTCATTAGTGTTTTGAACTTTGGATACTTTCACTAAAAAATTAGGTCTCAATTTCTTCTGTAAAATGAGGATACTAGAACCTACTACTATATGAAATATCACCTATATGATTATATGAGATAATATAGCTCAAGGGCTTGAAAATGTTTGCTGCTATTAATGGGATCAGATGATATCCAGATGTGATCTTTCCCACCCTCATTCTCTAGGAAGGAGGGAAGGGAGCTAATGTCTTTTTAAAAATATTTATATTTATTTTATTATTTGGCTGCTTTGGGTCTTAGTTGCAGCATGTGGGACCTTTTAGTTGTGGCTTGTGGGATGTAGTTCCCTGACCGGGGATTGAACCCTGGGCTTGCTGCAATGGGAGCGTGGAGTCTTAACTGCTGGACCATCGGGGAAGTCCCTCTGGAATTAAAAAGAAAATTTTTATTGATCCATGGTTGGTTGAATCTGTGGATGTGGAAGCCACAGATACAGGGGGCAACTGTCTAAGTTCCTAAAGTTTTCAACACATAAAGTTTCTTAAGTATCTACTATGGGCCACAGACTAGGATGGTGCTGGAGAACAGAGAATGCCCTCGTGGAAATTAGTTTTTCTCTACTTTGCAGAAGGCAGCAGCCTTTTCAGGCTCATAAACTGGAGTCCAGATCACCTATTGAGTTGAAATTTATCTTGACCAAGAAAGAAATCCTGATTCTTCACATTGCCTTATGGGATGCCCAAGTCCCAGTGCAGGTAAGTTAAACCGTCATCTCTGGAGCCTGGATGCTGATGTTTCAAAAGCACTGAGGTGTCTCCAGTGAACAGGCGGCACTGAGTCTGAATACTGCTCCTCCCAGTTGTCCACACCACGCCAAACAGAAGTCTCTTAAACAAGGTCTGAGCTTGGCATTCACCTGGCAAAACCTTCCATGGCTTCCACTGCCTACAGGCTGAAGTCCAAACTCGGCATGACATTCACAATTTGGATCCAGCCTCTTTCCATTAATAACACGAATGGCTAAAGTGGACTGGGCATTTCATGTTTCATACATATCCTGTGGGATGTACCAAGGACTTTCTGTGTATTATCCACTCACTTGTGGCCTAACCTTAGTAGACTATGTCTTGCCCAGCTTCTATACTTTAATAAGATGGGGACGTTCCAAGAAAAGCATTTAGCACAGTGGTATGTAGTTTACTGCTCAGTTAACAGTAGCTATGACAGCTATCATCCCTGTTCTAAAGATGAGAAGGTTCAGAGGTGTTAAGTAACTTGCCTAAGACCACAGTCCTGATAAGTGAACAGAAATGGGGCCTGAACCTGAGAAGTCTGGCTTCAGTGCCCAGACTACCTGTCTTTCACTCTGCCACTGAAAGCAGTGCTTGTCTCAGGCCATTTTCCAGAGCTGCCCCAGAGAATGTTCCCTTCATGGTTAGAACACCTCCCTTCGGCCTCCTCCAGGAAGGCTTCCTTCCTGCACTTCCTTCCCTCACGACCCCCACTAAGCAGAGGCTGATACCCCTTAGCCTTCCCAACAGACCTCCCTCTCCACTCTCATCCCACCCAACTGCCACTTAGACAGAGGGTGCACCCCCTCAAGGGTCACCTCGTCCCCTCTGGCTCTGCCATGCCTGGCCTGGCATGGAGCAGACCTCTGTAAATGTTTGCCTGGATTCACCACAAGCCAAACCCATTGACGAGAACTGGGCCAAGAGTGAAGAACAAGACCTTCTGGCAGAAACGGCCTGCCTGTTCCCAGCTGTCACAGTGCACTCCAGAGCAAGCACGCTCGTGCTTTTCTTTGGCCAGAGTCCCCTCACCATTGGCCAGAACTTCCAGTCCCCTGGTCCTGCTCTCAGTGTGCTCTCCAGCCACCCCCTGAAGTTGACCAGCACGGGGTTCAGTCCAGAGGAGCCCAAATCATCCAATAACACGAGTCTAGAAGATTCTTCACTCCCCCCAGTTCATTTTTTCAACACATATTGATTGAACCCTGACTTTGAGCCCAGCACTGTGCTTGGCACTGGATACAGGGTGGAGTGCAAACCAGGCGTGGTCCCTGGCCTCATTCATGGAGCTTATGCGCCGGCGGGGGAGGCAGTTCACCAGTAAGTAAACACACAAATGGACGTGCAACGGTAAATTCCATATGAGAAAAAAAGAATAGAGGACTTTGAGATAGAGTCAAGCCCAGGAGTCAGGGAGGGACTCTCTGAGAAGGTGACATTTCAGCCAAGGCCTGAGGGTATGAAGAGCTTTTAGCCTGCAAAGGGTGAAAAGAGCATCCTTGGCAAAAGGAACAGCAGATGCGAAGTCCTAGAGATGGGAATGAGGCTGGAGTAAGGAAGAAATGAAGGAAGGCCCGGGTGGGAGAAGCACAGGCAACAAGCTTGAGATTGGCAAGAAAAAGGCTGAAAGTGGATTTGGGAGCAGAAGAAGAGCTTGGCTTTTATCCTTAGAATAATAGGGAAGTGGAGTAAGGGTGTGAGACCAGGGTTGACATGCTAGGGTTTGCATGTTTAGAGCTCTCTCTGGCTGTGCTGAGAACTGACTGGCAAAGCAAGAAGGAAGCAGAGTGACCTTTCAGAGGGCAGAGATCTGGGGAGAGCTGCTGTGGCCAGACCAGCGTCGGGGCTGTGGGCTCAGAGAGAAGTGGATGAACTCCAGACATATGTAAGAAGTAGAACTTTGCAGAGGTTTTCAGAAAAGCTAAAAACAAAAAACAAAAAACACCTTTATTGAATATATGTGACAACCCCAACGATGGGGTGGGAGTCAGGGGCACCAGAAAGATTTGGGAATATAAACAAAGATACATGTGCCCTCAGCCATGGAAACCAACACACAGAGGCACCGTTTCCCCCACAATCTCTCAGGAAGAATGAACCCAAGAGCAACTAAGACGCTAAGGTTCTGGGTCATTCCTACCTCATTCAACGGTGTCAACTGATTCTTCTGAAACAGGGTATTTGAAACGTGAAAAACGTTTCCCACTGTCCTGCCATGAGATGTTGGATTCTTGGCTAGGAGGTGGCCAAACTGCAGAAATGGAGCACTGACCTGATGTCCGGGGAGCAGGAGGGTGCCAGGGAAGAGGGGAGGGTGGAGGAGGGGCCTGCCCCTTGTAAGAAAGGTGAAGTTGGTCTTTGCCTTCCACCACCACCCTCTGTGCCCCCTCCCAACCCCCGGGAACCCGCTGGCAGCCCCCCTCCGTCTCTGTGTCCCTCAGCAGCAACCTCGGCCAGGGACCCGCTCCCTGAAATGACGTCTCTCTCTACGCAGAAAGAGGTGGAAGACAGCAGAATCTGATCCAACCACCTCACACTGAGGCGTGAAAGAATCCCTTTCGTTCTTTATCCCTCCTTGAGGAATTCGCCTTCTCAAAAGAGCTTTCTGGGTCATTTAAATGATCTCTGCTCTTCTAACCATTTGTCTGAAAGGGCCCTTTCTCCCCAGGGCTTTTGCAAACTCTACTTTTTAAGCCCTTGCAGTCTTCTCAAACTCAGCTTCTGGGGAGGGTAGTTCCATCACAGGGTAGGGGTGGGAGGCTCTTCCAGGGGTGACATTAGAAGCAGTTGGTAACCGCGCAGTCAGCACCAACGACTTGCCAGCAGGAGGGCCCTGAGGCCTTGGGGCAGCCAGGCCTTAATCAGCCTGGGGTCCTGGGCAAAAGCCACGTGGTGGAGGCACCCGGAGGCAGTCGGGGAAAGCAGATACTTGTCAATAGGCACAGAAGTGCTTCTTCATTTTAACAATCATCTGGCAGCGCTGGGCGGGCGGTGTGTCAGCTCTGGCCCTCCCCATCTTGTTTGGTTTCTGCTGTCCCACTGGGGGGGTCTCTGGGCCATTTGTCCCGTTAGAGGGAAAGTGGCGGGTGGGAACTGGGGAACCCAAGGGCCTTTGGGCAAAGCCAGCCAGCCGCGTGGAATCCCAGGTGAAGAGGATCCCAGGCCCTCGACCCACTGCGTGACCTTGAAGGGCCGAGCCGCCTCTCAGTGTCCTTCCTCTCGCCCCTCCTCACAGCTATTTTTGTCCAGCCTGACAGCCCTTGGCGATCCCAGCCGTCTGGGCTCCGCGAGCCGGATGCAAACCAGGCAGCACACACGTCTGGTGCTGATTCCCAAGAGGACTCCTCTCTGGGCGCCGTCACGTGGGAACGCAGCTTCTGTGCTATGTATCCGACGGGGCCACAGGCCCGGAGGAGGTGACCATGCGGGAGGTGGGGAGCCGGGTTCTCTGCTGCACAAGCCTGGCTCCTGTCTAGGGGCACCAGCCGGGCCTGGGGGTGAGGACACCCAGTCAGGGAGCCCAGAGACCTCCCAGCTGTGTGCAGGAAACTGTGGTCACCTGGAGGGTGGGTGTCGGCAGCTGGAAGAGCATAGGTGCCGGCCCTGCTGGGCTCCCAGGCCCCAGTTTTGGCCGTGATGGACAGCAGGTCTGTTCTGGGGTTCACTGGGATGGGGGAGGAGATAGGTGGGCTGGGGCAGACAGGGTTCCCAGGAGACCTCTTAGTGGCCCCTGTGCGGTTTCTATCTCAGGAAGTGAAATAGACACTATGTTCCGGCCCAGGGGCCTGGGAAGGCTGCAGCCAGGCAGTCCCTGCGACAGGCTGGGGTCTGATCTCTGGGGAAGCAGCACGCCTTAGGTCATTGGGCCTTTTACAGCGTTGTTCCCAGACCTGAGATTAATGCCTACTGCCCCATGTGTTCTCAGGCAGAAAAGGGGTCTGGGCACAGTTCTTGGGGGACTCTCCTGGGACTCCTCTGTCCAGGGAAGAAATGAGACCCAGACTCTGAGATCAGAACAGCTCCAGGAGAAGCTGGAACAAGCAGTGAGGGGGGGAGATGGGCCAAAGGAGGAGGGTTCCTTGGATGGGTGAAGATACCTTCATACATAACCAGTCCAGGAAGCAGAGCAGAAAAGGCAACGCCGTTTTTAGAACTCCTAGAAAAAGAACTCTCCTCCTTCCTGGGGGCAAAGCCAGCTCAGAAAGCCCCAACTTCAGTGATCTCAGAGACCCAGGAGCGGCAAAGCATAGCTCCTGCTGGCCTCCCAGCTAGCCCCGGGGAAGAGGGCCTGGGGGCAGGAACAGCCACATAAGCAGGAGACCCCACCATGCCAGGGGAGGCAGGGGAAGGAGACCGAAGGAGGGGTGCCATGTGGCTGCTCCTGGCGGCCCTGCCACTGGGGGCCGCAGGCAGGAGGGCAGCTGGCCTTTCCAGGGGGCGCGCCCTCCGGGTAGAAGATGCCCCTCGACTGGGCAGCAAATTCCTCCGGGCTGGCAGGATGGTGCCAGCAGCTCTGCGCAAGGGGGCTGCTCGGAGGGCCGGGATGGGGTAAGCCAGAGAGGAGGCATTGGGAAGCATGGGGCCAGGCACTCTTCCTAGGATGGCGAGCTGGTTGCTCGGGGCAGAGAGCCCTGGACAGCTGTGGAAGAAGGACCAGGGCCAGGCAGGGAAGGCCAGGGGGCCGGGAGGCGTGGGTGAAGGCTCCATCTCGGCTGCATAGCTGTTGAGGTGGGAGAGAAGGCGGATCCGCACGGGGTCTGCACGGCTGCTGGGTCCTTCCAGGACCCCCAGGTACCTGATGACCTCAGTGAGGCACTCTCGAAAACCGATGCTCCGGAAGTCGACCGCCAGGGCTCGAGCATCAAAGAATCCTGAAAAGTGAGGCACGATGAGAGCATGCCGGGCAGGGGACAAGCACAGAGCCTGAGATCAGACTGTCCTGAGTTCTGAACCTGCTTTACTCACTCACCCCCTTTGTGACCTTGGGCATGTCACCTCACCTTTCTGAGACCCAGTCTCCCCATCTGTAAAGTGGGAGTGGTCAAGAACCCGCCTGCCAATGCAGGAGACACAGGTTTGATCCCTGGGTCAGGAAGATCTCCTGGAGGAGGAAATGGCAACCCATCCCAGTATTCTTGCCTGAAAAATTCCATGGACAGATGTGCCTGGTGGAGTATAATCCATGGGCTTGTAAGAGTTGGATACAAATGAGCATACGCACACACACCTGGGGTTGAGGAGGTGAGGTCTGAGGACCAAATAAATTCACTAACCGCAGAGCATTATAAAATATATTGTTTTCATCGTTAACTCATGATTAACCCAAAGAAGAAACTCTGTGGCCAAGATAACTTCATTCAAGCAGATGCTTGCCAGGTGTGAAAGGGTTGTGCACACGGAGGTGTGGAACAGCTCTGAGGATGGGGTGGATGCTGGGCGGTGGGGGTAAGAACCATCCGAGCTGGGAGAGTTCTTGGAGAGGGGAGCAGAGAGTAGCCATGAAGCAGGAGGTCTTCGGAGGCCTCACCAGCACTCTGACTACGGACAAGATTCTTACTTTTTCCATGCCTCAATTTCCTGAGCTGTGAAATGGGCATGTAACAGTACTTGCTACATACAGAAGGGAGGACAAAATGAAATGGTGCACAGAAATACCTAACAAATGAAAAGTGAACTATCATTTATACGACTGCTTGGGCCCCCATAGGTATTCGAGTTTGTTTCCCAGCACCAAGCGCAGTCTAGAAAGCAGGATCCCACCCTGGACCTCAGTGGCTGCCCTCAAGCCACAGACTCTGTTTTGGGGACCTGATAATCAATTTGGGGTGACCAGAGGGACTGCCAACAAGAGTATTCACATTCTCACTGCCTCTCCGCTCCTGCCCCTCTCTCAGTCACCTTCTGGGCAAGGATGGAACAGCCCCAGTGAGGACTGGCCTCATGATCATGGCAACAAATATCAGTCCCTGGTTCATGGCTGAGGTCCCCACAGAGGGACAGCTTGGCAGGAGACTATGTTTGGAGCCAGGCCTCCCTGGAGGCAAGACCTGGCTCTGGTGTCTACTTAGTTGTGCAACTTTGAGCAAATTAAATCACCTCTCTCTGTAGACTGTTCTTTTTTCACTAACATTTGCTGGGTTCTTCCTAAGTACTTAATTTGAACTAGCTAATCTGAACCTCATAAAAGCCTATCATTAGTCCCATTTCAGAGATGAGGAAACTGAGGAATAAAGGGCTTAAATCATTCATCTAAGGTCCTAAAACTAGTAAGCAATAGTCAGGGTTCAGATCCAAAGCCAGTGCTCTAAGCCACAAGTCTCTGTCTTTCCATCAGCCCTTAGCCAGAAAACAGTGAGGACACCACCACCCACCCTCGAGATTCTTATGAGAATCAAATGAGATAACATTAGAGAAAGCATTTTGAAAACCATAAAATGATGCCAAAATATTAGTCACTATTTTTCTTTAAATTGGGTAAATACAAAAGTAGCTTGAACTATCTCCTCCCTTGGTTGATTAGAGACAGTTTCCACTGTCAGCCACGCATTCCTTTAGTGGAAGTTTTCCAATTGACTATACTTGCAGCAGGGTCATCAGGCATGCTTGCTAAACTGGCAGATTCCTAAACTCCAGTCCAGACCTACTGCCTTGGGATGGCTAGGGTGTGACCCACGACTCTGCCTGCCCTATGACACTGCTGCACACCAAAGCTTGAGAGGCACCAGGCTGGCTCACTTAAAATGCAACTGTCTCCTTGACGGGTAGCAAGTTAAGGGTTCAGGGCTTAAGTCTTCACAGCCAAGGTCTGTGGAGCTTTCACAGTTTCCCAGTGGTGAAATTACGAAAACACACAGAGCAGCTTCAAAATTTCCATTTGCCCAGAAGTCTTTTAAAAACCGCAGTTCCGTGACATTTTTGTAGTGGACTAGCTCAAAATAACAGAATGAATTACATTTGCATCTTACTACCATCCCACAACTGATCTTTAACTGTGAGTGTGACGTGTTCCCCCCAACACCGCCAAGATCACAAGAGTCCAGAAGCCTAGATCAGTGGGTTGGCACACCAATGAACCGCCATGGCTAAAAATCTCCCACTGGGATTGCCGTGAGAATGCGCTCATTCAGGCTGATGCTTAACAAGGCCCTGGCGGAAGGGAGGGACCAGTAGTCTGTTATAGCAGAGTTCCTCCAAGGTTCAAGGTTGGCAGGAGTGGAACTGAAGAAAGGGCAGGATACAGGGAAACAATGAAAGCAGAGAGGGTGATGCCAAAGGAAGAAGAGAGACAAGCTTTGCTTCAGCCCCTCTGTGAACTATGAGCTCCACGAGGGCAGCGACCATGTCTGCTTTGCTCACCACTGTATCCCCAGGGCCCAGCGCCCAAATACTGGCTGCAGGAATGACTCCGGGAGAGTGTAGTATCAGTACCTGTGCCGCCAGTGGCGTGGAGCATTTTCAAGTGATCTACCGTCATCTGCAGGACCTCAGCTTTCTCCAGCTTGGAGGAGCCCTGTGTGTACAGAATACAGAAGAGCGATGGTCTTTAGCTGACCTCTGTCACCTCCCCTGCACAGGGTAATCAATGCTCATTGCCTCAATTTTCTCCTCTTCCTCCAGCTCCACCAGTGCCTGAAACTGGGCTTCTGTTTTGGCCAAGCCTTCCAAAGCTAATAGATTATCTTTGGTTGCCATTTTAGCCTGCTCTACCATCAGTTTGTAAACGTCCTCCTCCCTTGTCTTCTTGCTCTAGCTGACCCTTAAAACGGTGGTGTTCCCAGTGGGTGATGGCCCACTTTTCTTGCTCTGTGCACTCTCCTCAGAGGGTCCCCTCTACCCCCGTGGCTTCAGGTACCCTCACCAGAATGTTACTCCTGCATACCCACCTGCCTCCTAGATCAGCTTTACCAGAAATCCAACTTCATACTCGCTACACACACACCCAAGATCTGGCTCATAGTCTTACCCCAAAGCGCCTGCTTGTCCTTCATTCTCTCTTGGGAAATGTTTCCAGAGACTCCAGCATCACCTGGTCTCCCAGGTGAAACCTAAGGGCTGGACTCTCCATGTGAGTCCCTTGAAGGTAGGTACTAAGTCTAGCTCATGGCTGGGCTTGTGAAGGTTTTAGTAAAGGTCGGTGGAACGACTGACTTGTTCTCTCCAGCAAAAGGACGTCACAGGACCTATGATGGTGCTGTGGGGCACACAGTGAGGATCTCTGAGGTTGTCTGATTGATTCAATTGTCTCACTCAAGGAGTCCCTCCACCCCAGCATGTTCAATGACAGAGCCTTACTCCCCAAGCAGCCTGTTCTACTTTCACACAGCTCTGGAAATGTCAGTAGTGCCGAGGGACAGGGAACTGTAGGATCACACAGTCTGTGTTCCAGGTCCACTCTGCTATTTACTAGCTGTGTGATCTGGAACATGGAGTAAGTTACTTCTCCTCTGTGTTTCAGTTCCTCACCTGTGCAATGGGCATCATAGTCCTAATCCTTCGGGATCGTCCTGAGGATTGAATCCAACCTGATGATGGACATAAAGCCACGGCCCCTAAGACACCTCAGTCAATCTGAATTTCCATCACCCTTATTCCTGGCCATCAACAGGCACTTCAGGCACTTCAGGCAGCTGCCACCCATCAGTAAGAGATGCCGTGAGAAGTGAATCCTATCTGCAACCTACGCTGTACTTCCTCGAGCATAGTCAGCAGTATCACATACCTGCTTCTCAAAGGCAGTGGGGACCAAGCGCCGCAGTTCAGAAAGGCTGCTGTTGATGCGGTCCCGGCGCCGTTTCTCTATGATCTAAAAAGCAACGAGGAAAGAAACAAAAACCAGGTAGGCACTTCCTCACAGTTTCCAACATGTTTTGATGGGCACTGACTCACTCATCTTCCTTCACAATATTCCTGTGAGGGCGATAAATCCATTCTTACATTATGGAGGGGGAAAATAAGGCTCAGAGAGGGGCAGCAATTTGCTTAAGGTCACACAGCAAGGAAGTTCAAGGCTGGGAATAGAACTCAGATCTCTTGTCTTGATCTGAGGAGTGGTATTCAACAAAATTAACCATTGATACAACAGGGCACTGGTCAATTAGAATACAAACACCAGCCACAGCCCCAGAGCAGACCCTGGAGACCTCTGCTGGGCCAAGGAGACCCCCTTCAGTTGCTGGGTCATGAAGTCAAGGAGTCCTAGGCATGGCTCTCTCCAGCCAGGAAGGCCTTTCATTCCCAAGAGCTCATTCGCAGCTCATGACACTGGTAGCAGAATGCTTATCTCAGGATAGAAAGTATGACGCCCATTTTACGGACAGAGAATGAGGCTGGATGGAGGAGGCTTTTTGGTTAGTGAGTGGTGGGGCTAGTCTCTGCTGGATTCTGGGTCTCTGGACTTCCAGGACAGAAGCATGGTACATCTTTCTTCTGTCCCCCTAACTCACCCCTCAGCACCCCGGGAGGGAGTTAAAGTTCCAGGCTCAGAGAGAAGTGGGGAAGACTGGGATAAATAATAATGGCTAGTTAGGTGTCACGTTTTGTTCTGAGCACATTACATTAATTCACTTCAAAACAGCCCTTTGAGGAAGGTACCATCCTGATTTCAGTTACACAGATGAGAAAATGAGGCACAAAGAGGTTAAGTGGCTGCTCAAGGTCACTCAGCTCACTACCAGCAGAACTGGGACTTGAACCCAGGCAGCATTGCTTCCCCGCCCCCCCCCGACCCCCAGGGGTGTTTCTGACCAGGGTTCTCTGGGCCAGGCCCCCTGGGAACTCAGGGCAAACCTCTGTACCGCAAATCTGCTGAGAAAGACACTCACCCCTCTGCGTTTCTTCCTGGCTTGCATTTGTGAAGGGCTGGGGGTGGACAGCGGCCGGGCCATCTGGCTGGAGAGGAAGAGAAAGGCTGATTTTTTAGAGGACCATCTCCCTGGCCTGGGCTGACCTCGGAGCCGGCTGTGGGCGGGCACAGCCCCCTCCCAGCGCCCGAGGTCTCCCAGGCCCTGGGGCGGGGGCGGGGGGGGGAGGAGGGGAGGAGGCACAGGGCAGGCGTAGGTGGGGGCGCTTTCTCTCCCCTTTCCCCCGGGGGCTCTTTTCTCCTTGGGCCAAGTCCTCCCCTGCACCGAGTTTCCTGCTCCAGAGTGGCCGGCGGCTGGGGCCATGGGACTGGGGGGGCTTGACTCTAGTCCGGACCTGACCCGCTGGGCCTCGGCCCCTGCCCCTCGCCCTCGGGAGAACCGCACCCGGCCAACCGGCTCCTGCAACCAGATCCCCCGGGCGGGGCGGGCGAGGGCACGGGCGGCGGCAGCGGCGGCGGCGGCGAGGCCGGGCCGGCGGGTTGGGTTTCAGAGGGAGCCGCTGGGAACGAGCGTGGAAAGAACAGATGCCGCCGCTTCCCACGGGCCGGGCGCGCCGGCCGCCCGCCCTCCGCCCGCCTGCAGCTGCCGCCTCCTCCCACGCTGCGCGGCCAGGCCGAGGGGGAGGCAGCATCTGGGTCACAGGCCCCTCTTGGACTCTAGGGACGCGGCCCCGTACTCCCCAGAAAGCCCTAGCCTCACATCACTTCGGGCCTCCGGTCCGCCGGGCCTCGCTGAAGGATGGATGTTCGCTCACACTCCAGGAGTTCCCATTACGTGGAGAAGGCTCAGCCCTCTGGGGCTTTTCGTGCCCCTCTGATATTCTCAGCCCAACTGCTTGCCATCTTAAGGATCTCCTGCTTCAGAGGCTCTCCTGGAGTGAAGGGGATTTGCTGGGCTCCACTTAGGATCATTCATTTGGCCAACAGGCCAGGGGCCCCACTCAGACCTAAGACTGGACTGGATGCCCTCGGCCAGGCCCCAGAACCCCAGAGCCCAGCTCCCATTGAAGACATCACAGCCACAAATAACTGCAGACAAGAGGACTCCCCCTGCTTTTTCAGACACACATCTGAACAGGAACTTAAGAGCTCCTCTCCACCTAAAACCTCCTTGCACCCCCACCCCCACGCCCACCTGGGTTCTCATCTCAGTAAAGGCACCCATCTCTCATTTCTGCAAGGTGAGCATTCAACCACCATCTCTGATTCCTTCTCTGTCCTCACCTATCCCATCAAAACCTGCCTATTCCTGTCTAAAATATATTTCACACCTGTCCCCCTTATCTCCATTGCCAATCTTAGGACCAAGCCTCCATCACCTTTCTAGTCTGCAGGAGTCTATTGTATCCCACTACCCCCTACAAGCAGGCAGAATGATCATCTTAATGCAAATATTGGGACCTCCTTGGTGGTTCAGTGGTTAAGACTTTGCTTTCTTACATAGTGGGTGCAGGTTTGATCCCTGGTTGGGGAAGCTAAGATCCCACATGACTCGTGGCCAAAAAACCAAAATATTAAACAGAAGGAATGACATATACATCACCGTACGTGAAACAGATACCTACTGGGAAGTTGCTGTACACCATAGGGAACTCAACCTGGGACAACCTGGAGGGGTAGGATGGGGTATGGGTGGGGTGGGGTTAGGTTCAAGAGGGAGGGGGAATATGTATACTCAACGGCTGATTAGCGCTGTTGTATGTCAGAAGCCAACACAAAATTGTGAAGCATCTATCCTCCAAATAAATCAACAACAACAACAAAAAAAACCCAAACAATATTGTAACAAATTCAATAAAGAAGTTAAAAAAAAAGTCTTCAGTATTTCCCTGGTGACCCAGTGGTTAAGAATCCACCTGCCAATGCACGGGACGCAAGTTCGATCCCTGCTCTGAGAAGATTGCCCTGCACCACAGCGAGCACTAGCGCCCATGCTGTGTAACAACAGAGGTTACTGTGGTTGTGCTGTGCTCAGTCGTGTCTGACTCTTTGCGACCCTACAGACTGTAGTCCACCAGGCTCCTCTGTCCCTGGCGTTTTCCAGGCAAGAACACTGGAATGGGTTGCTGTTTCCTGTTCCAGGGGATCTTCCTGACACAGGGATCGAACACACATCTCTTGCATCTCCTGCCCTGACAGGCAGATTCTTTGCCACCGTGCCACCTGGGAAGCCAGTAACAAGAGAAGCCACCACAATGAGAAACCCGAGTCCGGCAACCAGGGAGTGGCCCCGCTCACTGCAACTAGAGAGAGCCCGTGTGCAGCTTCGAAGGCGGAGTGCAGGCAAAAATAAATAATTTTTTAAAAATCTTAAAAAAAAAAACAAACAGATCATGTCTCTCTCTTAAACTCCTCAGGGACTTCCCAAAGATCAAGGCCACCATCTTTCAGGTTGCCTGGCTGGCCCGTCACCTCCTAGATGCTCTGTGTGCTCCAGCTTGTGAATGCACCAATCCCTTCTGGCGACACATACTGTTTCCCTGGTCCACTCCCCTCTCCTCACCCCAACTCCAGCCCCTTTGCCTAGTAACTTCTACCACCTTTCCGATCTCAACTCAAATGCCAACTTCCTGGGGCAGTCTTCTCTGACATCACCCCTCCCACCTCAGATTTGATTGTCTGTCTCTCCATGAAGTCTGTAAGCTCCATGAAGCCACGAACCATGTCTGTCTCATTCACAGTTGTGCCCGGTACTCAGCAAAGCCTGGAACATGACAGAGCTCGAGGTTGAGCTCCGCCTCCTGCCCTTGCCTTTGGTATCACTGAAGGACAGAGAGGTGACACCATAAAATCGACAGTCTTAGGCCTTCATGAAATGGCATATGTGGCTCGCCCGGAGGGTTCCAGCCCACTTGACAACCCTCTTGGCCTTAGAGGTTGGATCATTTTCATCACTGCTCAAAAAGAGAAGGTTGCAGGGGAGACCAGATGAACATTTGCCAAACCTACTGCTATGGCCCTGACTTTGTCCAGCTACATCTGGAAAAGGCTATTTCCTTCCAAACATCTGGACAAGAATGTAAGGTGGGTGAAAACTCCTGGGAGGGATGGCTCAGCAAGCTAGGCCCAGGGCTCAAGGGGCCAGATCCTGAGATCTGTAGGGCAGCTTGTTTACAAAGCTTCACTCCGGACAAGCCACAAGAGCCAAGATCTACTAAGAAACACGGCCTTTGTCCCTCCAGGGTGGGTAAGGTGTCTCCGGGGGTATTGGGTTAGCATTGTGCGCGTCACTGCCTCTCAGCCTGATCCCTCCTCAGGGACCATCTGTTGGAGGCTGACACCCCCCTTTCAAGGGAGCTCAGCCATCCCTTCTCCCATCCTCCTGATTCTCTGCAATGTTATCCCTCTCCCTCCACTCTTGTATCCCACAGGCATGCCTCACATCACAGCTTTCCAGGCATCACCACAGGTATTAACACTTCTCTCCTCTGAGGGACAGCCCCATTTCACCTGGTATCACCACAGGTATTGATACTTCACTCCTTTGAGGGAGAGCTCCATTTCACCCGGGCATCACCACAGGTATTGATACTTCACTCCTTTGAGGGAGAGCGCCATTTCACCCAGTATCACCACAGGTATTAATGCTTCACTCCTTTGAGGGAGAGCTCTATTTCACAGATGAGGATGCTGAGCATGGGGAGCTACAGCAGCTTGCCCAGCCTATGCAGCTGCTGAGGAGCAAAGCCCACATGGGAATCCATGTCTTTTGGCTCCAAATTCAGCATTGTTTTCCCTCCTAATTCCTACTTCCTGTCTGCCTGAATAGCCCTCCAGTCCCCTTAGCCGTACAGCTCCCAAGAGCCCAGCCAGAGCGAGCTCTTTTCCAGGCTGTGATCTGGCCCTGACATCAGAAGACGGTGTGAGAGTTTCTTGACTGAAAGCCTGGAAATAAGGCAGATTTTCAGGGACCCAGAGAAAATACACTGAGTCACAAGATTGGTTCCATGGGCATCAAGGGATCCCTAGCCAGAATTCTGGGGTGGTCTCTTGAGGGAGAGGCAGCTTTCCAGGTGGTCTGGCCACCAGTCATGACCACCCTCAGCGGTCAGCCTCAGTTCCTTTTAGGGAAATACCCTGAGGAGCCTTTGCAGGTGACCCCGTTCATTTTCCATCAACCAGAGGCAGACTCACAATGTCTCCAGTGAAAGGCTTTCAGAGAGCATTCAGCCCATTTGTAATATGTGGAAACTCAGAGAGGGGAAGGGATCTGCTCCAGGTCACACAGCAAATTAAACGAAATTACAGAGCTGAAGCCAAGTCTACTGGTTTTTCATCCACTGCTCCCCATGTAGTCATCATCCCACCGTGTAAACTTCATAGCCAGTACTTTCTGTTCTAGACAGCACTTCACATTTGCTTGTTTCATTTATCAAACAATAGCTCTGTGAGTTAAGTATTGGGGCCATTTCACGCTAAGGAAAAATAATCATTTGATAGCTGGAGGGACAGAGGCACAAAGTCCAGTCTACAGACATCCAGGCTTTTCATTAGACCATGCTGCCTCATGAGCAAGGCACCCTCCAACCAAACAGTGACCCCTTAGAGGGAAGTTTTTAAAAAATTAATTAATTAGGTTGCATTGGCTCTTCACTGAATCAAAGGGGATCTTTCCCTGAGGTGCACAGACTCTCTCATTGTGGCCCATGGGCTTAGTGGCTCCGCAGCATGTGGGATCTTGGGTCCCTGCCCATGGATTGAACTTGTGTCTCATGCATTACAAAGGGGACTCTTAACCACTGGACCATCAGGGAAATCCCTAGAGAGCAGCTTTATTTGGAAGTTGCCTTGTGTCAAAGCAAGAAGTTGTATGCCTTAAGTCCATTATCCTATCAAAGCCTCATCCTGCGAGGTAAGGTATTAGCATCCCCATATTGTAAAGGGAGAAAACTGGGATTCAGAAAGGGGTAGTCACTTGCCTAAGTTAATGGTGGTGAGAGTCACACACAAGTCTGTCTGACTTCAAAGGCCACCATGTGCCTCAAATCACGTAGAAGCAGCCCACAGACCCTGAACCAGTGCCTGACGTGTGGCATGGTGCTCAATAAATTTTTGCAGAGAAGGGGAGAGGTATATTCTCAGTTTGGACCCAAGTGTGTCAGGGGGCTGGGTTCAGATAGGAGCTCTGAGGGGGATTCTCACATGTGGGGCAGGACACGGCCACCAGGCAGATGCCCACAGTGACAATGGAACACGCCCCGCTCTTTACTCTGAGTGGGGAGGGGTTTGAGCCCTGCCTCTGACCCTGGGGAGAGGCTGGCTGCTTCAGTTCCCTGGCCCTCGACACTGTTTATCTGGCTTTCTTTGTCCATGAAGCTCTTCTTCTCAGAGAGTTCCCTGAGGGCAGAGGCTGAGCAGGATACATCTGGGCCCCCTCCCCTCAACCCACACCCAGCCCAGGGTCTGGGCCACAGCAGGCATCGTTCAGCGCTCCCTGAATTAAAGCATTGATGTCTGCTGGGGGGAGGGCCTTTTGGTGAGTGCTACAAAGAGGGGTCTATAAGTCCGCCTCTGCCAGATGTCCAACTGCTTTCTCTCCTCTGAGGGGGTCTGCTCGCCAGAGAATCTAGACAGTCTCAAAAAATGGGCTCTGGTTGAAAGGACAAAATGTTGTATAGGAAAAAAAAACTACGTACCGATCCTTTATGCCATAGTCTAAATGCCACTGCCTTCAGGAAGCCCTCCTTGCACATTTGGTTGTGAGTGACCTCTCCCCATTCAGGTGCCCTCACAGCTCACAGTCTGTCTCTCCTTCCATCTTCCATCCTGCCCATGGACTTTGTGTGACCTGGCAGGTCACTGACCAGGCTGCAAATTCTTGGGAGGACAGAAGCCAGCTCCCATTGGCCTAGCTCTCTGACACCAATTTCACGCCTCTGATTCATTAAGACCCAATGACACTGAGCTTGAGACACCTCCCCCAACCCCCCCATCCTACCCCACCCCCCACCACCACCACATGGCGTTGGTCCCTTCCTCTGCTCCCAGCAAGCACAGACTCAGAGAACTGATTCTTTAAATAGCAGTTTCTGCGAAACAATTTTTAAAGGCTAGTAAGTTGCATAGGGAATTGTATAATATACCCCCAAACCTTATGGACAGGAAATTACCTCCTATTATAAGCTAGAAATGATTGGAAGGCGGTGGCCCTTTATTGGACTTGTGATTGAAAAGGATCCCCTGGTCTCAGAAAACTGGAGCTCACTGAAATTATGACATACTCTCAGAAACATCCCTAAGAATGAACGGAATTCCCTTTGCAAATCTAGTCTAGAGATTCAGGTTTAGATGAGCCAGGAGGGACCAGATAGGCCTCCCTTTTCTACTCTCTGCTCTCCTTTATTTCCTGATGAGGAAACAGGCTAACAAACAGAAAGCAATGGCCCAAGGTCAAACGGTGAGTTGGTGGCAGATTTGAGGCTAGGACCCAGGCCTGCAGGCTCACAGTCAGTCCCCACTGCTCTTTCAAGTTCTGGGTATCACATATTGAGTGCCTGATACTAATTAAGCATTTGCTATGTACTAGGCTCTGTGTGAAGCTTTTGACATAGGTTATCTCATTTGATTTTCCTAATAATCCTATGAGGTCAGATCTATTATTTATACCCATTTTATAGATGAAGAAACCGAAACTTAGCTTGTACACAGAACTGGGACGTAGCAGAGCTTTTACAAGCCTAGTTTGTTCTACAGGTTTGACACCAGGTCTGAAAATGTACCAAGAGTTGAAAGACATTGGCAACAGGCTCATGTGGTAGAAAGGGCACTGGGATTGACTGGAATCGAGGCCCTTGCATTGACCACGGGCAAGTCAACGATTATTTTTTTCAATATTAAAACTTTAATCCCAAAGTCCAGTTTGCTTAAGGGGGATTTTCTTCCCCTGGAAATTTTTCTGTGTGTGTAGTGTATGAAAAGTGCACCTAAGCTAGAGTAGAATTAAGGTGTGGTTACTCTTCATAGCCACTGCATTCTGAACCAGGGGGTGTGATACCAACAGCCCGGGACGGTTCCTAAGATCTTCAGGGAAAGTCCTTACCAGTAGCCTCGCCCGGGCACTTAGAAAGACATCACCAACTGGACCTCAGACCCAGAGATGTACTCTGCCTCCATGAAGCATCCCCAGCCCTAAACGGCGGAGAGCGCGCGGGATCCTGGATATTCGTGCGCTTAACAGTGGCACCACACCTGCGCCGCCCCAGGATTCGCCCAGCGCTCGCCAGCCCGTCGGGCGGCTTCCCAGCGGGCTCGCCCCCGCGCGCTCCGCAGCCCCAGCCCGCCTTACCTCAGCTCGCCTTCGCGGCCGACGTCGATGGGTCCGTCGGACTCGCTGTCGGAGCCGCTCGGCTCCCGGGGCCGCTTCATCATGAACGCAGGCTGCACGGGTCTCCGCCGGGAGGCGCGGGCGGCGAGCCGGGAAGTCGGGCCCCGCCCCGGCCCCGCCCCGGGGGCGCCGCCGCCGCCCTTTCCCAGGGCCCTTTCCTGCGCCGCAGCCCCGGGCGCCCCCTCGCCCCCGCCGTGACGCGCTGGCCGAGCCGTGGGAAGGCCCCGGGCGGTTGCCGCCCCCGCCGACGGCTGGGAGGTCCGGCTCCGCTCCGCAGCCTCGGCCGCCGCGAGCTGGGTGGCCTTGGGCAGGTGCCCTTGGAGGCCCCCGGGGAGTCCAGGGAGCCCCCCTCTGGCCCAGGTTCGCCCCGGGGCGCTGCTGACTCCGCGATGCCCCAGACTGCCGTGGTCTAGTCGTGTTGGGGTTCTGGGGGCTGCAGACACATCCGGTTTGGGGAGGTTGTTGGAGGCGGTGGCCTGATCCTCGACCAGAATCCTCCAGCAGCTTCTCTCGAAAGGGTGGAGAACAAGTGTAATGTGGGGCGAGGGGCGGCTGTCATCCCAAAAGGGATGGCCGAAGTTGAGGCTGCATCCCCTGAGCAGGACCGGCTCTGGCCAAGGTGCCTGAGGACCTGTCTTGGTGGGGGGGGTGCTGGGTGTCCCTGGGAATCAGTTCACTAGAGGCCAAGCTGTCCTGGGAGGCCAAGAAGTCTCGGAGAAGGCCCATTCCTGAAGCGATGACTCAAAAGGGGGTGGGTGGCAGTCTCCAGCCTCCTTTCCTGGCACTCCCCTACAACAGACCAAACTGTTCACTCGGCAGGGGCTCCTACTGCTCTGCCCCTAGGAAGGGAGACTCAAGGAAGAGTCTCAGCGATTCATCTGCCATCCTCATGGACCAGAGGATTGACCCCCAAGGCTCAGAAGGAAACCGAATGGGGCCTCCTGGAAGGTGGACTTCATGAGCAGGGAGGAGGAGGAGACGGGACGGCCATCTCCATGTAGTGGGTCAGATACCAGCTAAGTCTTTCCCTTTGACTCACCCACCAGGACACGGAGAAAGCCACTCCCACCCCAGCCCCACTTGGGAGAGTGGGGTTGGTCATCTGAGAATAACTGCACTTTCACTCCCTCAGCAAGACCTGCCTGGGGGCACTTGATTATGGTGGGGGGACGAAACAATTCGATGCCCCCTTCCACACATGACCACAGACGTTTTCCCGTGGCCAGGTACACAGACACAGGCTTCCTTGATGGCTCAATGGGTAAAGAATCCGCCGGCAGTGCAGGAGACACAGGAGACATGGGTTGGATACCTGGGTCAGGAAGATCCCCTAGAGGAGGAAATGGCAACCCACTCCAGTATTCTTGCCTGAAAAATGCCGTGGCCAGAGTAGCCTGGCGGGCTACAGTCCACAGGGGTGCAAAGAGTTGCGCGTGACTGAGCGACTAAGCACAAGTACACAGACCCAAACATGCAGACACACAGATAAGACAGCTGGCGTGCACAGTCGGAGCTGACAGCCTGGGCTTCCTCGGGAGACGCTGGTGGTCACACCAGCCGCACCTGTGGACTCTCTTCCTCCAGATGTCCTCGGCGCTCACATAGCTTCCACGGGCACCCACTAGTGGAAAGGAAACTTCAAAGGAGGTTTGCAGCCATAACATGTTGAGATTTTATCATCTTTTAAACATATTGGATTAAATAAAACATTAAAAATTAACGTGTCTTTTTAGTTTTTTTTTCTTTTAATGTGGCTGCTGGAAAAATTTTAAATTGTATATGCTGCTCCCTGTTCTATTTCCATTGGACAGTGCTAATCTAGTACAGGTTTTCTTTCTTTTTAAAAAATCTTTATTCTTTTGGCTGCACTGGGTCTCAGCTGTGGCACTCAGGATCTTCTGTCTTCGTGCAGCACGCGGGATCTTTAGTAGAGGCATGCAAACTCTTAGTTGTGGCATGTGGGAATCTATTTCCCTGACCAGGGATTGAACCCAGGCCCCCTGCATTGGGAGTGCAGAGTCTTAGCCACTGGGCCCCCAAGGAAGTCCCTAGGACAGGGTTTCTTGACCTCAGTCCCACTTGACATTTTGGGCTGGAAAATTCTTTATTGCCTGGGGCTGTTCCGTGCACTTTAGAATGTTTAGTAGAATCCCTGGTCTACTTGCTCCATACCAGCAGTACCTGCCCAGGTCATAACAGTTAAAAATGTCTCTGCTGCTGCTGCTGCTGCTAAGTCGCTTCAGTCGTCTCCGACTCTGTGCAACCCCAGAGACAGCAGCCCACCAGGCTCTCCCGTCCCCAGATAATACCAAATGTCTCCTGGGCAAGAAATCCTGCACCCTACCCCACCCCACCCCCACCCACTGAAAACCACTGGTCTAGAGAAACCCCCAAGATTTAGAGGCTGAGTAGAAGAAAAAGAGCTGCCAGAGGAGGCTGAGAAGAAACAGCCGGAAGGTGGAGGAGAGCCAAGGGTGGGGGTCACAGGAGCCAGAGAGTGTTTCAAGCACTCAGTCATGATCATTTAAAACGTCAGATCACATCACTTCCTGCTCAAAACCATCCATAAGCTTCCCATGACATTCAGAATAAAATGCCAGCGGCTTACCGTGGCCTCTACACAGGGTGACATGTGAGACTGGGGCCCCTTTGCAAGGGAAAGAAAGCAGCCCTAGTAACTCTCAGGACCGCCGGGGCGTTACTGGGCGTGAGGCCATCCCAGGCCCTGGGCTCTGCCCCTTTTCTGCTCACCCAGGCACTAGAGCCTCTGTGCCCTTCTGCTGACATCTCCTGCCTGTGGTTGCTGCAGGACTTCCAATTGGTTGTTCCATCTTCCCAGACTCCTCTTCCCCCAATTGTCTCAGACTCATCACACTTTATTCAGGTCTTTGTTCGTATGTTACATCCTTAGAGAAGACCTTCCTGACCGCCTGTCTAAAAGGGCCACACATCCTCGGATCACTTTGTGCCCCCTGCCTCACACCATTTTACTTTACAACATCTATTAAGCTCGTTGTTGTTGTTTAGTCGGTTGTGTCCATCTCTTTGCGATCTCATGGACTGTAGCCCGCCAAGCTCCTTTGTCCATGAAATTTCCCAGGCAAGAATACTGGAGTGAGTTGCCATTTCCTTCTCCAGGGGATTTTCCTGACCCAGGAATCAAATCTGCCATCTCCTACGTTAGCAAATGGACTCTTTACCACTGATAGGTTGAGATATTTATTTATCATCTGTGTCTTCCACCACAAGATAAACTCACTGAGGGTTGATACTTGTCTCTCCTGTTCCCTGCTGATTCTCCAGCACCTAGTACAATGCCAGGCATTAGGTAGATGTGCAGTAAATATTTGAGGGCAGAATAAACTCATTTGAGATGCTTGACTATGATGGGAATGTAAGCTAGGATAATAACTGAAGGCAGACGTGGAATCTGGGTTTGTTTATTTTTGCTTTTGTTTTATTTTAAGATGGAAGTGAGTAGGGCATGGATCGAGCAACAGGAATCCATTCCACCTTGACTGTGAAGTTCTTGGGGGTAGAAATCATTTGTGTTGTTCATTATCATGTCCCTTAGTGCCTAGTAAAGTGTCTAGTGCATAGTAAGCATTTAAATTGTTGTGAGGGACATCCCCAGTGGTCTGATAGCTAAGACTCCACACTCCCAATGCAAGGGGCCTGTGTTTGACCCCTGGTGCTAGTGATAAAGAACCTCCCTGCCAATGCAGAAGACACAAGACAAGCGGGTTGGATCCCTGGATCGGGAAGATCCCCTGGGGGAGCGCGCCGCAACCCACTCCAGTATTCTTGCCTGGGGGATCCTGTGGATAGAGGAGCCTGGCAGGCTACAGTCCACAGGGTCGCAAAGAGTCAGACATGACTGAATCGACTTAGCACAGCACAGCTCAGGGAACTAAATCCCACATGCTGCAACTAAGAGTTTGAATGCAGCAATTAAAAAAAAAAAAGATCCTGCAGGCCACAATGAAGATCTTGCATGCCACAGCTGAGCTCTGATGCAGCCAAATAAAGCTCTGATGCAGTCAAATAAATAAATATTACAAATAAACTTGTAAAATAAATAAATGATCATAATACCAATGCCAAATTAAAATTTTATTGTGCTTTTACTGCATCGTGTATCAAGCACTGTACTATTTGACATGTACTAACTCGTTTCAACCTCACATGTGTTCTTAGTTGCTCAGTTGTGTCCAACTCTTTGCAACCCTCTGGACCCACCAAGCTCCCCTGTCCACGGGATTTTTCAGGCAAAAATACTGGAGTGGGATGCCATTTCCTCCTTCAGGGGATCTTCCTGACCCAGGGATCGAACCCACCTCTCCTATGTCTCCTGCATCACAGGCAGATTCTTTACCTACTGAGCCCAGGGAAGCCCATTTAAACTTCACAACAACCCTATGATAGAAGTTACTATTTTTACTCTATTTTAATCCCATTGTACTGAGACATAGGAAAGCTGAGTAATTAATCCAAGATCACACAGCTGGTAAATGGTAAAGTTGGGACTCCACCCAGGTAGGCTGGCACCAGATTCATGCCCTGAAGTGTGGTGGACCAATCAGAAGCCTCGTACAAAAGTCCAGGCAGCAGGTTCTGGTTTAGAAGGGAAAAAGTGTGAAACAAATCCGCATGGTGCTGGGCTCCTGTCTGGATGACTGAGTGGGTGAAGGTGACAGGCACCAAAGAGAAACACACGAGCAGGTAAGTGCACTGTGGCCACTCTGCTTGTGTGACCCATGGGGAACACCCAGGAGGAGAACTCGGGGAGATGTCTGGGCTGGAACAGAGATTTGGGGACTCTCAGCTGAAGCTCCAGGGTACATGGGGTGTCTCAAAGAGCTAGCGCAGAGCAAGGAGGAAGAGAACTTAACCTAGATCCCTGTGAACTATACCCAGAGAAAACTCTGGGGGTGGAGGAGGAAAATTGAATAAGAATAGAGCACGCGGGGCCGAGGTCAGAGAGGGTCGGGAACCAGACCAGGGGCTCGAAGAGGAAGACACGTGCAAACACAGAGGCCTTGACGTGAATGAAGGAAGCAGAGGCAAGGGTCATACCCCCAGGGATCCAGAAGCGTCTGTGGAGAAGGCAGACACAGGTTTGTAGAAGGGGCACGTCAATGAGAGAGGGTACCACAGGCAACACCAGTGGCTGCACGTCCTTAGGAATCTGCTTGCTGATGGAGAGGAGTCAGGGAGGCAGAAAGGTGAGCCCAGCAGTAGTAACTAGCCTCAGTCCAAAGGGAGGGAGGCAGAGGGGGAAACTTCACCCTCTCCACTTCCCCTGTCCCCCCACCCCAGAACAGAGTGAGCAGGAGAGATTATCTGGGGGAGGTCTCAGCTCCAATGATACTTTCTCAATCCCTGAGCCCACATTAGGTCAGCCCCCTTCTTCTCCTAGGGCTGGTAGTCCAATAACTAGACAGACATGGCTTGGTGCCAATGGTTAGATTGCATGTGGGCCATATGTTGGAATGGGGTTTCAGAGCCCTCTGCTGGGCCAGACACTGAGCACCTAACTGCAGAGTGACAGAGGTGTTGGGAGCCCTAGAGGAGAGGGTGGTTGTCATAGAGATGCTCTGGACAGCCATTGTGTGGGGGTGCTGAGTCGCTTCAGTTGTGTCTGACTCTTTGCAGCCCTATGGACTGTAGCCAGGCTCTTCTGTCTGTGGGATTCTCCAGGCAACAGTACTGGAATGGGTTCCCATGCCGTCCTGCAGGAGATCTTCCCGACCCAGGGATCAAACCCGCGTCTCCTGCATTGTCAGGCGGTTCCTTACCACTAGCGCCACCTGGGAAGCCCCTGGGCAGCCATTGGTAGTTATTAATCATGTGATAACTTATATCTGTCTCTGGGACATAAAGGCAAAAACCGAACTGTTTGCTCCTCATCCTCTCCTAACAAAGCAGTGTTTGGCACGTAATAAGTGTTTGGTAAATATTAGTGAGTGACAAGCAATGGGGAGGGAGCTGGGGGCTCCCGAAGGCCTCTACCTTCTCTGTGGAGGAGGCAGGACTCTGTCTCCAGGAAAACAGCAATTACAACAGGCACAGTCCTGGTCCAGGGTCTGCGAGGATTGGCTGGAGCACCTGGGAGCACTCAGCCCTCTCGCTGCAGGCCCTTGCCCCCTCTATGGGTCTGTGGACGCTGAGACCCAAAGAGGGACAGAACACCCCTTGGGGCCACACAGTGAGGCAAGAGGTGAGCTGGGATAAGAAAGAATTTCCTGTGGTTTTCTCATCTGTAAAATGGGATGATAACAAAGCTACTCACTCCATAGACTTGTTGTAAGAATTAGATGAAGTGAGATGCATAGCACCGTGCCTATTGTTTAGAAGGAGTAGTTGGTAATGTTAGCATTTGGGCTCAGCCTCTGTCTCCATGTACTTTCTCTCTAGGTGATTCATCTCCCATGCCTTTACCTCTTATAAGCCAACCATTCCCCGATTCTTTTTCTGTTGGGCTGCACCTGGTATTAGTGGCGGCATGCTGGATCTTTTAGTTCTAGCATGGCGGATCTAGTTCCCTAACTAGTAATCAAACCCTGACCCCCTGTATTGGGAGCTTGGAGTCTTAGCCACTGGACCACCAGGGAAGTCCCGGTTCCCTAATTTTTAATATCTAATGCAGACCTTTTTTCTGAGCCCAGACCTATGTATCCAACTGCACAGTCTTTCTCCTTACAGTTGAGTTGGTCCACTTGTGTGCCAACACCTAGAATACCTGGAACCTAGCCTACCCTGGAACTCCCCCAGGCTCTCTTCGCCAAGGTCCGCACTGCCCAGGCCTCCTACCCAGATGTCAAGCATTCCCCATCACTGCTTTTCTACTCGGTATTCCCTCCTGAGAACAAACTGAGCCTCCTTGCCTCTCCACCTCCCTGACTCCTGCTCCTCCCAGGCCCTTCCTGTCCTCCCTTTGCCCTCCTCCCCTGCTCCCCTGGGACCCATCAGTGCTCACTCCCTACCTCCCCAGCTGCCGCCACAGCTGGTCACTGATGGAATGTGCAGCTGCTGGGAGCCACATGTGCGGAACAGGCGGTGCACAGCCACCCCTGGGGCCGGCAGGGTGGGGGCTGGGGCCATCTGTCTATGTCTGTTTGTCTGCCTACAACACACACACACACACACACTCTCCTAGCTCCCTGTCCAGGGGAGTGATGGACAGTACTGCTTTGGTTCTCTTCCCAATCCCTGGGCTGCAGAATTCATAGGGGTCTTTTTCCATCTATAGCAGGCTAAGCTTGGGACCCCTGAGAGCAACTAGCCTAGCCCACTGTCTTGATGCCCACACACTGCCACACCTGTGTGCAGGCAGCGCAAAGCTCCACATAGGCCACCCGGGGCCAGGTGATCAGGGCTCTCCTAGATTTCTCAAGCCCTGGGGGTTGGCCTGTAACAGAGGAACCCGGAGGCCCCGGATGCATCCCAGAGCCCCTTAGGCAGCGTCCAGACGTTCTGCTGCTGGGGCGGCGCCAGCAGCATCTGTCCGGGTTCCCACGCTCTGGCCTTTCTGGAATCTCCACAGATTTCTCTTCCATGTGTACATGACATCAGCGGGACAAGGACATGGGGAGTGGGGGAATGGGAGGGGCTGAGGACACCCTGCTCCCTGAAGTCAGATGGCCATGAGGGGTAAGGGAGAGCCTGGTCCCTGGTACTGCCCACCCAACAAGGAGAGGACCACTTGGCCTCTGCCTCCCAAGCCTGATCTGGTCTTGACACTGCCCAGAGCATTCCTGTCAAAGCTCCTCACCGTCTCTGGGGAGGTCTCAGTTTTCTCATCTGTAAAATGGAGCTAAGCCGTCTAAGGGCAATATAAGGGCTGTAAAATCCCTAGCCTTACTGCAGGTCCATTATGGGCACAGCTCATTCTTTCAGCGCTTCCCTGACCCCCACCCCAGCCCTGCCATTTCTGTCTTAGGACACATAAATAACATAGGTTCATGCCTCTGAGTCTTTGTATTCTGTCCATTTTGAAAGGCTTTCCCTCTTCTATCTGGGCAATTCTATTCCTCCTTCAGATGTAACTGCGTTAGTCGGTCAGTTGTGTCCGACTCTGTGAAATCCCATAGATTATAGCCCACCAGGCTCCTCTGTCCACGGAATTCTCCAGGCAAGAATACTGGAGTGGATTCCCATTTCCTACTCTAGGGGATCTGTCCCGACTCGGGGATAGAACCTGGGTCTCCTGCATTCCAGGTAGATTCTTTACCATCTGAGCCACTAGGGAAGTCCTCTGCCTCCAAAGCCCAGCACGAAAGTTCTTCTCTTAGAGGCCTGTCCATCCTCCTTTGGGTGCTGGTGCTGCCTCCTTGTACCTCCATGGTCCCCCTACGGCAGCCTGACCTCCTCGTATCACTACTGTCTGCTCACCTTCCCTGACCGTGGCTTCTCAGGGAGCTATCCTTCCCGGGGTCGATGGCCACCCCCAGGAGTCCAGGCACAGCACTCAGCAACCTGTGGGATCTGGCCACAGTCAGGCATGGTTCTAGGCCTGGCCTCCCTTGATGCCGTCAGGCAGAGCTTCCAACCTGTACTGTCTGGTCTGGTCTTAACAGCAGAAGTGAGTGTGTGCGCACGCTCACAGTCATGTCTGGCTCTTTGTGACCCCACAGGCTGTGGCCTACCAGGCTCTTCTGTCCACGGGATTTTCCAGGCAAGAATACCAGAGTGGGTTGCCATGCCCTTCTTCAGGGGATCTTTTCAATCCAGGGATCGAACCCACATCTCTGGCATCTCCTGCATTGGCAGGTGGATTCTTTACCACTTGGGCCACCTGGGAAGTCCTAACAAGCAGAAGGATTAGCTTAGTCATCACGAGCTGCCAAGGCATTTCTTAAACCCAGACTCCCTTATATCCCCCTTCCCCTACCCAGGCCAGTCAAGCCAAAGTCACGTTGTACAGATGGGGAAAACTGAAGCCCAGAGAAGGGAACTCAGCAATAGGGACAGGATTAAAGCTCAGGGCTCCTTGCTGTGCAGCAGAAACTAACACAACATTGTAAAGCAACTGTCTGTGTGTGCTTTGTCGCTGCAGTCACGTCCCACTCTTTGCAACCCCATGGACTGTAGCCTGCAAGGCTCTTTTGTTCATGGGATTCTTCAGGCAAAAGTACTGGAGTGGATTGCCATGCCCTCCTCTAGGGAATCTTCCTGACGCGGAGATCAACGCGTGTCTCTTAGGTCTTCTGCACTGGCAGGCAGGGTTCTTTACCACTAGTGCCACCTGGGAAGCTCAAAGCAACTATACTCTAATAAAAATAAATTTTTTAAAAAAAAGAACTTCCCTGGTGGTTCAGGCTTCCCTGGTATCTCAACTGGTAAAGAATGAGCTTGCAAGGTAGGAGACCTCCATTCAATTTCTGGGTCAGGAGATCCACTGGAGAAGCAATAGGCTACCCATTCCAGGATTCTAGGGCTTCCCTCGTGTCTACGCTAGTGAAAAATCCACCTGCAATGTGGGAGACCTGGGTTCGATCTCTGGATTGGGAAGATTCCCTGGAGAAGAGAATGGCTACCCATTCCAGTATTCTGGCCTGGAAAATTCCATGGACTGTATAGTCCATGCAGTCACAAAGAGTCAGACATGACTAAGTGACTTTCACTTTCCCTGGTGGTTCAGTGGTTAGGAATCTGTGCTTCCATTGCAGGGGACAAGGGTTCGATCCCTGGTTGGGGAACTAAGATCCCACATGCCCTGCAGCACCGCCAAAAAAAAATAAATAATTTTTTTAAAAAAGGAACTCAGGGCTCCTACCCTAGTCCAAAGCCCTGAGGCCCTTTTCTCTACCCTGAAATTTCCTCCGGACAGAGGGTCTGGAGGTTGGGAAGTGGGTGGGGTTGAGGCAGAATACGGGTAGGGTGGGAACCCCTGATGTGGAAAGCAGCTGTTTCTCACTTCTGGCTATGGCTACCATTGAATTCCACTATGTCCCCTGGTGGTGACAGGGAAATCTCACTTCTATTCCACCACTCAGCAATGATGGAGAATTGTAAGGCCATTGGATATGAGCTATGTTGAGGGGCAGATGGGTTGTAGGGCCTATGGCCTAGAGAGGGTATATCATTCAAGTCTTCTAGGTCCTAGAACCCAAGAAACACACACTAAGATGAATTGGAGGTGCAGGAGACATTGAGGAAATCACTCTTAAGGAAAGAGGGAGGGAGCATGAGGAAGCAGGGAGAGCCTTCTGACCATGATGGAGGTCTGACACCTGTGAAGGGGAGGGAGCAAGAAGGAGGGTTGGGGAGGAAGAGCCCTAGACTGCAATGCAGCTTTGAGAATGTCTTGGTCAGGACCAGGGCAAAGACCATCCATTAGAGGAGCCCCATGTAGCCTGGCTCTTGTCTTCCTATTGGGCCCAGTAACTGACCGAGCATGGCCTGGGAAACACACCCTCTAGGCAGATCTACAGAGACAGTAGCTGAAGGAGTTAAAGACACTCCTTGCAGCCAGTTCTCTCTCTCTCTTTTTAAAAATCAGTTTATTTAATTGGAGGCTAATTACTTTACAATATTGTAGTGGTTTATGCCATACATTGACATGAATCAGCCATGGGTGTACATGTGTTCCCCATCCTGAACCCCCCTCCCACCTCCCTCCCCATCCCATCCCTCAGGGTCATCCCAGTGCACCAGCCCTGAGCACCCTGTCTCATGCATCGAACCTGGACTAGTGATCTGTTTCATATATGGTAATACACATGTTTCAATGCTATTCTCTCAAACCATCCCACCCTCGCCTTCTCCCACAGAGTCCAAAAGTCTGTTCTTTATATTTGTGTCTCTTTTGCTGTCTTGCATATAGGATATTTGTTACCATCTTTCTAAATTCCAAATATATGCATTAATATACTGTATTGGTGTTTTTCATTCTGACTTACTTCACTCTGTATAATAAGCTCCAGTTTCATCCACCTCATTAGAACTGATTCAAATGCATTCTTTTTAATAGTTGAGTAATACTCCATTGTGTATATGTACCATAGCTTTCTTATCCATTTATCTGCCGATGACATCTAGGTTGCTTCCATGTCCTAGCTATTGTAAACAGTGCTGTGATGAACATTAGGGTACATGTATCTCTTTCAATTCTGGTTTCCTTGGTGTGTATGCCTAGCAGTGGGATTGCTGGGTCATAAGGCAGTTCTATCTCCAGTTGTTTTTTTTTTTAAGGAATCTCCACACTGTTCTCCATAGTGGCTGTACCAGTTTGCGTTCCCAGCCAGTTCTCTTGTGGGCACCTGCAAGTTGTGTACCCTCCTGGCAGCTGCAGAGGCTATGTGCTCTGCAAGGTCACCCAGCCCAACAAGCAGGTGACAAGTTCACATGCCTGGTCAATGGCTTTGCTACCATAGCATAGGAGTGAGCTTTAAACCACTTGGATCTTCACAAGGCTTCTAAGGGGGATTTCGACAGATGAATGAAAGAATGAAAATTCAGGTGAAATTACAGGGTTTCAGAGAGAAAAACACTGAATTTGGAGCAACATCCCGGCATCACAGACATATGTCCTTGGACAAGTTGCTTCCTGTCTCTAAGACGGGGTTTTCACTTTTTTCAAGATGTGGATGGAATAGCTCAGCCATGCCTCTCCTGCCAGATTCAAAAACAACGGGGCAAGGGGAACCAGTAGTTTTGTCTTTGGAAAGACGGCTCAGCTTCTTACAGAGGTGCCTGTGAAAGACCACTCCTCAAACTTTTCTCCTAGAGTAATCCAAATGGCCAAAAATTATTTGTACTACTTCTGAGGCATATCTCAAACTAACAGTGTGAGCTCAAAGTTTTTTTATGTGTGTTTAATCTTAAAATGTACACGAGAATCAGTATAGTATAGCACTTAAGATATGCAGTTTGGAGCCAGACAACTTGAATTTAAATCAAGCTCTGCAACTGACTAACTACGGACCTCTAGTGAGTTAACTTACTTCTCTGAGCCCTAGTTTCCTCATCTGTAAAATGAGGATAAAAATAGTAACTGCTTCATATGATTATTGTGAGGATGAAATGAATTGATTTGGATTAAGTGCTTGTTTAATTTTTCAGTCACACCACACAGCATGTGAAATCTTAGTTCCCTGACCAGGGATCGAACCTGTGTCCCCTGCAGTGGAAGCACAGAGTCTTAACGTTGGACCACCAGAGAAGTCCCTGGATTAAGTGTTTAGAACAAAGTCTATTCTGTTCACTGTTAAGATGTGAATTTGTGATTTTATTTCTTGACTGATCTGTTTATAAAGTTTTTAAAAAATAATTTATGAGCAAGTGAAACTGACCACCAATAAGAAAAAAAGAATACACATAGCTCTCAGGTCTTAGAAGAGCTTTGCAAGTGGAAAAGGGAAAGAATAGAGGAGGAGAAAGAAGTGTGTCCCTGATTTCTCCGTCCATTGCTCCTCCTCTTTCTGTTCTAAGCCACAGTTCCATCTCAACCATGTTGCGGGGGTTTTGCTCCCAAATCTAGTCTAAGATCATGTCAGAAAATAGAAGATTCAGTTCTGGCACCAGAGGGTTGAGTCTGTTCATCCAAGGTCCTAGCAGGAAAGGACCAGCCCCTCCCCACCCCTGCCCTCCCACTCACCTTAGATATGGTCCATTGGGTACAAACCGGTGTGAGCAGCTCCAGCACCACTAGCCTCGTGGACACTGTAAAAACTTCACAGTGAGACCAAGACATCTCCGAACACAGAGTTTCCATGACGTTCCTAAGTAGGTTACCCCAGGGCTCCTGAATGAGTCTGCTGGGCAGGAGTTATAAAGAAGGACCTTATCCCTGGTGACTGGGTGGGTGGGGGTGGGAAGTGGGGACTTCAGGTTGGAGAATTGAGGAAGCACATTTGGGTCTAGTCAATTTTTTTTTAAGTTTCCTTTTTAAAATTTATTATTTTTTTAAAAATTTGTGTCTAGTTTTAGCCAGAGGCAAGAAAATAGCTATGATAAACACAGAGGCCCCTAGTTATTCTAGGCTGAAGAGGGTATAGTAACACAAGGGAGTCAGCTTCAGAAAGCCCGATTATCTCCGCTCCCAAGTGTTTCATACCGTTGTGTGAACCTTTCTCACACTAGATCAAGTTGGTCTTTGTGATCAATAGACTATGGTAGAAGTGATACTATGTCACTTCTGAGGTGAGGTCATAAAAGACAGCTTTTCAAATTTGGGGCTGTGCCTGGTCTTCATTGTAGTGTGCTGACCTGTGGAACATGGGCACGAGGGCGCGTGGGCTTAGTTGCCTGTGGCATGCGGGATCTTAGTTCCCCGATCAGGGATTGGACCCATACTCCCTACATTGGAAGGCAGATTCTTAACCACTGGACCATCAGAGAAGTCCCATAAGGTAGTTTTTAAGAGCAGATTTGCTTTACTCTCTCTTGGATTACTCTAGGGGAAGCAAACAGCTATGTTGTGAGAACGCTCAGGCACCCTGTGGCAAGGGATTGCGAGCACCTGCCAATAGCCATACAAGTGCGTCATCTTTTGAGCATTTCCTCCAGCTTCCCTGGTGGTGCAGAGGTTAAAGCGTCCACCTGCAATGTGGGAGACCTGGGTTCGATCCCTGGGTCTGGAAGATCCCCTGGAGAAGGAAATGGCAACCCACTCCAGTATTCTTGCCTGGAGAATCCCATGGACAGAGGAGCTTGGTGGGCTACAGTCCATGGGTCGCAAAGAGTCAGGCACGACTGAGCAACTTCACTTCACTTCTCCATCCCCAGTCAAGCCTTCAGATGATGGCAGCCCGGCTGATGGCTCAGTAAGAACCTCACGAGACACTCTGAGCAAGAACCATGCAGCTGGGCTGCTCCTGAATTCCTGCCGCATGGACACTGTGAGATAATAAATGTTTGTTGTGTTAAGCAGCTAAGTACTGGGGTAATTTGTTACATAGCAACAGATAAACTAATCCGCCATAAGATTCTCGTGCCTTTGGTTTCCTTTTGAGAAGAGATAGTCAAAATACTTTACAACCAGTTCAGAAACAACCTCGGCTGCAAACAGCTGGCCCAGTCCCATCAGCCCTGAGTTCAGCCATGGGCATGTTGATTGACAGCTACTCAGGCTGGAAGATCCCAAAACCGAAGCTGAAGATGCTCTGTTGGGCTATGGGGGAAAGAAGCGTGGACCTAAATACTGTTCAAGGGAGGAAGTGATCTGTCCCTCGATACACAGAGTTTTGAGGGAGCCTAGCTGAGAAAGTTGTGTTTGAGATTAGCCTGGACGCCTCCGCAGATAGAGTTGCAAAGGCGAGTGCAGCAGAAATGAAGGTGGTGGATGGAGTGGAAGAGAGGTACCCTAGGCCGGGTGGGCTGTGGGCGGGGGCGGAGGTGCTGGAGGACAGATGACTGGGGGCCGAGGCTGGAATCTGAGTCCCTCCCTTCCTTCTGCTGCTCACATGCTCTCTTAGCGCCTCTTCTTCCTCCCACTCCGTCCCCTCCCTGCCACTTGGTAGTTTCAGATGGGGATATTGGGTCCACACCGAGAGCACTGCTGGAGGAAGCTGGCCTTCTGATGGGCTCACACCATCTCCCTGGAAGTTGGCATTCAAGTGGGTGGGGAGAGTCCATGGAAAGGCACTGATACTCAAGGATGGAACAGATACCAGGCCTGCTCACTCCATGGGTCCTCACTGGCATTTCTTTGTTTAATCTTTTAAAAGCGTTGGCTGCACTGGGTCTTTCTTGCAGAGTGCAGGCTCTCTAGCTGTGGTGTGCAGGCTTCGTTGCTCCGAGCAGCATGTGGAATCTTAGTTCCTGATCAGGGGTCGAACCTGCGTCCCCTACATTGGAAGGCAGATTCTTTACACTGGATCACCAGGGGAGTCCCTCTATTGGCATTCCTTGAAGGGACCCTGAGCCAGTTGGTGAGAACAATTGTGAGGGGGCGACAAGCAGGCAACGTAAGTTTATTTTAAAAGTCCTCTGTTTATTTGAATGGCTTTTAAGAAGCAGAAGGCCAGATTGTAACACTAGGAGTAGGACAAGCATGAGCAGTGAGAGGAGCCCACGCCAGCAAGCACAGAGCACCCTTTCTTGCATGACTGGGTAAACGCTACAGAGCCAGACAGGGCTGGGGCCTGCAGAGGGCTGAGGGCAGGCCACAGAGGGGCCATGCTGGGAAACGCGCCAGCGGTCTCACCCCCAGGCCAGGGAAGTCCCACAGAGGATGAAACACAGGCTCCACCTGTTTAAGGAGGCACTTACAGGTCTACCATGGAAAGCAACCGAGACAAGCCAGGTTATAAGGATGGCCAGGATAGCCCATGTTTGCAAAAGACTGAAGTAGACCTATCAGAAACAAATGGTATAAAATAGGGCTTCTGACAGGTAGACACAAGCCCACTATGTGTAGAGGTTTCATTTTAAATCTTCTTCTAAATTGGGGGTACCAAGATGTTGGTGAGTAGAAATTAGAGCTTAAGGATATGGGCTTCCCTGGTGGCTTGAATGGTAAAGAACTTGCCTGCAATGCAGGAGACCTGGGTTCGATCCTTGTGTGGGGAAGATCCCCTGGAGTAGGAAATAGCAACCCATTCCAGTACGCTTGCCTGATGAATTCCATGGACAGAGGCGCCGAGCAGGCTACAGTCCATAGGGTCACAGAGCTGGACACGACTGGACGACTAACACTTCTACTAGAACGTCAGGATATGTGTGTGTGCAAGCTAAGTTGCTCCAGTTGTGTCCAACTCTGTGTGACCCTATGGAGTAGAGCCTGCCAGGCTCTGTCCGTGGGAGAATACTGTCCAGGCAAGAATACTGGAGCGGTTTGCCATGTCCTCCTCCACGGGATCTTCCTGACCCAGGGATCGAACCTGTGTCTCTTATGTCTCCTGCATTGGTAGATGGGTTCTTTACCACTAGCGCCACCTGGGAAGCCCAGAGATGTGTGTACTGTTAATAAA
The DNA here is from genome assembly GCF_042477335.2 of Ovis canadensis. Taxonomy (NCBI): domain Eukaryota; kingdom Metazoa; phylum Chordata; class Mammalia; order Artiodactyla; family Bovidae; genus Ovis; species Ovis canadensis. The sequence continues at coordinate 14,975,518 of NC_091245.1, forward strand.
GGAGTTTATGTGTACACAGTTTAAAACACACAAAGGTATGAACCAGGTTATCTCCAGGGTCTCTTAAAGATCCAAAGCTCTGTGAGTCTGAGTATTATATCTTCATACTCTTAATTACTCATTTCTGAAAAACCCAATTCACCAAGCCTGGGTCAGAGGGTGCAAACTGGAAACTCAAAGGCCGGATTTGGCCTGTAAGATGTGTTTTATTTGGCACGCACAGTGTTTTCTAAATTCATAATAGCTGCCAACATTTAAAAGCCCAAATTTCTAGCTTCTCTTGGAAAATGGGGAGGAATATTTGGCAACAGCAGCCCACATTCCCACACAGCAGCAACCGTGTCAGACGACAGTATCTGTGTTCCCCATTTTGCTACAGTCCTTGCTTAATCCTCTTGCTCATTCATGTCTCCTGCCTGGCCCTCGGAGGCATCAGAGTCTGTGGCCTGGCCCAGACGTCCAGTCTATAGCAACCTCATCATTTTCTATCTGATGAAGCTACACGCCCAGCCTTGAGGCTTCTACCCTAATTCCACAGCAGATCCATCTTAACAGTTGGCCCATGAAGATGTTTTCACCTGCAACCCAGGAATGTGGAAGTCAGGGCTCCTGTCTGCAGAGTTTTGGTTTGTGACCGAAAAGTTGCCAGCCATATTTCATTTTCATAAACTGAATCCAAAGCCCTCTTGGGGGATGACCCATCAGATACTTCCTGATCAAGGCCAAGGGTAAGTCCCTTCTGGATCAGACCAGAACACCCAAGTGGAGGACAGTCCCAGTCTAGGCCAGGCAGGACCAGGAGGGCAGGGAAGAAGGCAGCTTTCCTAGCTATGGCCATGAGATGACCAGGGGAGCTGGGTACTGTTAGCAGCTTTTATAGATGCCTAGGAGGTATCACTCACAGTGTGAATGGCTCCATCTGCATTTGTGCAGTGCACAATCTGCCCGACTGTATATGCTGGCCTCAGGACTGTCAAGAGAAGGGAAGAAATAAATGTAGATGGTGAGGCAGGTGCATTCAGGAGTGATTCTACCACTTTGTCTCTAAGGCTGCAGGGATGAAGGGTGGGAGGCAGAGGGTGAGGAGCCAAGACCTTGTTGGCCAGAGAATAGAAGCTGGAGAAATAGATAAGGGGCCTGGCCTCAGAGGGCCCCACGCTGCACATGTGAAAACGCCCATGAGATGACAGGAAGAGCCAGGACTAGTCCCAGGAAGCAGGGCTGGCCATCAGTATACCCAGGACCCTTGGTTAACAGAGATAACCATCCTGTACACACACACACACACACACACACACATTCAGTCATTAGCAGAGTAATCTGCCCCATTATACACACCCACAAAACATTATACAAACCCACAAAACCACAACATGCACAAAAAGCCTGCACATGTGCAGTTTTTGTCCTGTTGCACGTGCATATGTGTGTTCATACACACCATCACAGTGGTTGTTGGTAAGAGCAGCTAATCACAAAGGTACGTTCAACGAACATCTTCAAAGCACCCAAAGTCCTTTTTGACTAAGCTACTTGCAGGAGTCCAGCACAGCACCAAGTAACAGGGAAGGAGAGAAAAATAATCAGCAAAGAAAACCAGAAACTACGGCCAGCAGCAGAGTGTTGGCCTGCAGTGCCCCCTACTGGTAGGAGGGGCATTTGTACTTTGCTTGAAGACGGTGAAACCTGAGACACTGCTTCTCAGGCACCTCTTCTTTTATTTTTTAAAAATTACTTTATTTCAATTTTGGCTGCACCAGGTCTTCTCTAGTTGTGGGGAGTGGGGGATACTCTCTAGTTGTGATGCGCCGGCTTCTTATCGCGGTGGCTCCTCTTGTTGCAGAGCACAGCTCTAGGGCATGCAAGCTCAGTAGCTGCCGCCCGCAGGCCTTAGAGTGCAGGCTCAGTAGTTCCGGCGCATGGGCGTAGGTGACCCACAGCATGTGAAATCTTCCCAGACCAAGGATCGAACCTGTGTCCCCTTCATTGGCAGGCAGATTCTCAACCATTGGACCACCAGGGAAGTCCTCAGGCACCCCTTCTAAGGAAGCTGCCAACACAGGATGCCATTCTCCGTCCTCTCCCCGCCTCCCTCCTCTCACCTAGCCAGGTGAGACCCTAGCATCCTCAGAGTTGCAGCACAGCATCAGAGAACAAACATTCAGGGCCTTGCACACCCCCCTGGAGAGCAATATCCACCACCAATAGGGATGGCAAAACAGGTTTTTCATCTTTCGTGTCAACTCCAGCTCACCAGTGGTGGCTGCCTAGAATGCTGGGTTGAGAAGGCTTCTGAAGCCAGGTCTGCGCTTAGCACTGAAGGGTATTCTTCTACTGTGGCACAGTGCCAGCAACCATGGCAGTAAGCACCACTTGCCGTTCCCTAAATCTCCAGATTTCTCCTGACCCACAATTCCAGCATGAGGATATGTATGTCTGTGACCCTCTCACAACCACAGGAAAACTGTCATTCCAGCTTTCACCTGAGTTTTATCTTACTTGATCAGTAACTTCTGAGCCAGCTGAAATTCTCCCTGGAATCCTCTCTGTGAAGAGTTATTTCTTGCTTCCACAGACAGCATGTGGATGACTCGTTAGATCAAGGTCCTTAAGTCAACAGGGGGGACTTCACTTTATCCCAAACTAATATTTACCTAAGGCCCATCTATTTACCAGCACTTATCACTTCTCAAGAAACTCCTCAGGGGGCACTCATGAGCTGAGAACCACACGGCTGTGCTGAGCAGATACAAGCCAGCCAGCTGGGCTCAGCTTTAGCCAGGGGTCCTGTTCCCTGCCCCTCACCCAGCAATCAAATCATATGTGTGCATCGAAATTCCAAATTACTATGTGCCATGGCACTTGAAAACAGACCTTGAAATCTTCAGTCCTCAGATGCTAAGGGCCTACAGTGTTTAGCATCAAGATTCTCAATGCCTACAACCCCTGATGATGCCTGCAGATGGGCACAGAACCCACTCCGGCTGCCCCCCTCTGCAACCTAGCCAGCCTCTGCCTCTGAATGCTTAGGTGGATGTAAGCTGGTCTCTCCCACGAGGAGTAGGCCAGGGATGTTTGCCTTAACTCAGGGGTCAGCAAACTCTTTCCACAAAGACCCAGAGGAAAATTTTCAGCTCCTTGGTTTCTGTTGAAGCAATTCAACTCTCTTGCTGTAGTTCAAATGCTGAAGACATATGTAAACAAATGGGCATGGCTATATTCCAATAAAATTTCTTTACAAAAACAGGTGGTAGGTGGAGAAAGAAATGGCAACCCACTCCACTGTTCTTGCCTGGGAAATCTCATGGACAGAGGATCCTAGCGGGTTACAGTCCATGGGGTGATAAAAAAGAGTCAGATGCAACTGAGGGGAGAAAATAATCCCAGGAAAGTTGAGGCACTTGCCAAAGGCCCCCCTGGAGCCTGGAGCCACAACTGCTAAGCCCACGCGCTGCAAGTACTGAAGGCTGCACGCACCCTAGAGCCTCTGCTCCGCAACAAGAGAAGCCACCACAAGGAGAAGTCCGCACACCACAACTAAAAAGTAGCCCCTGCTTGCCGCAGCTAGAGAAAACCCCACGCAGCAGCCGAGACCCTGCACAGCCAGACATAAGAAAAAAATCATTAAAAGGAAAAACAGGTGGGCTAGATTTGGCCCAAGGTGCCACAGTTCGCCAAACCCAGCATCAGCCCAAACATGCGGAGTTCCACAGAACATGGGGGTGTCTGGAGGTGCTTCAGAAAGTCTGCAAATGCTTGATTCTAGCTTAAATTCTTCTTCGCTATTTGGGAAGGTGCAACAAAGATGTACCCACTCAAGTCTATTTTGTCATTTTGCCAGGCAGGGGAGTCAATACGTTCAACAGACTGTCCGGTGTTAAGAAGCGTCACATCTAAGCACATGGATGGGCCATTTGGCAGAAGAGTTGAGAGCCTGATTCCCAGCATCAGACAGACATGAGCTTGAGTTCTCCTGCTGCTACTTCCCAGCTGTGTGACTTTGGACAACTCACTTCACCTCTCTAAGCCAGCGGAGCCGGGAGACCACCAGAGTGGACACCGGCCATCCGTCATGCTGGCACAGGCTCCCACAGCCCCTTTTTGCCGAAATGTGAGAAGACAGAGGGGCCAGGGCAGCTGAGGCAATAGGGAGGGGGCACTCAGGGGCTCAGGACAATGCTATTTATGGAGGCATTTCAGTATTATAAGCACCAGTTTGGCTGGACTGGTGCACACCAGCCAAATATCATTATAATGCTGAATCCACCCTGGATTTAGACTTCTTTATGATTTCAACTCCTCTGGCATCTTCTGCTATATCCCCATTGCTCTGACTGGGTTCTCAGAAAGCGGAGAGGACTGTTTTGCAGTGACCTTGGAAGTCTCAGTGCATAGTAACAGGGCTTCTGTTTTAACTAAGTGGCAGTTTCCACTGGGTCTGGGACTTGGTTGGTAAGTATTTCCTGGGACATGCTCTGCAGGAGTGCCATGCTTTTGGTTAGAAGCTGTGTCCTCTCTGTTCCATCGCTGCCGTCCCTGGCTGGGCCAGGGGCTCCGGTGCTTGTATGGCTTTTTAATTTGCCTCAGTTCAGTTGCTCAGTCGTGTCTGACTCTTGCAACCCCATGGACTGCAGCACACCAGGCTTCCCTGTCCATCACCAACTCCCAAAGCTTGCTCAAATACATGTCCATCGAGTCAGTGACGCTATCAAACCATCTCATCCTCTGTCATCCCCTTCTACTCCTGCCTTCAATTTTGCCCAGCATCAGGGTCTTTTTCAATGAATCAGCTCTTTGCATCAGGTGGCCAAAGTATTGGAGTTTCAGCTTCAGTATCAGTCCTTCCAATGAATATACAGGGTTGATTTCCTTTAGGATGGACTGGTTGGATCTCCTTGCAGTCCAAGGGACTCTCAAGAGTCTTGTCCAACACGACAGTTCAAAAGCATCAATTCTTTGGCACTCAGCTTTCTTTATGGTCCAACTCTCATAGCCATACATCACCACTGGAAAAACCATAGCTTTGGCTAGATGGACCGTTGTTGGCAAAGTAATGTCCCTGCTTTTTAATATGCTGTCTAGGTTGGTCATAGCTTTTCTTCCAAGGAGCAAACGTCTTTTAATTTCATGGCTGCAATCACCATCTCCAGTGATTTTGGCACTCAAGAAAATAAAGTCTGTCACTGTTTCCATTGTTTCCCCATTTATTTGCCATGAAGTGATGGGACTGGACACCGTTTTTGGAATGGGACTGGATTTTTGTTTTTTGAATCTTGAGTTTTAAGCCAGCTTTTTCCACTCTCCTCTTTCACGTTCACTTTTAATTTGCCTGCTGACACAATAAACAATCTTCTCCCCAGCACACCTCCTCACCACTTGAAACAATCAGAAGGTGTGTCTGGCAGCTGCTTCAGCTTGCCCCCAGGACTTCTGGCCTTTTATTGCAGCCACTGAAAGCTCTTTTCCAGGCCTGAAATGCTCATTTATGGTTTCAATTATAGAATTTGGACCCTCGTGTCTCTCATTGCCCAGGGCTATCCAAGTCTATTAACAGTGCTCCAGTGAAATAGATAGCTTTTAGCGCACCTTATCTTGCTGCTTTCCACATCATACCTTCCTGCTTCCTGAGAGCCCTGGAAGAATCAGCCCTGTAATCACGAGGTCCTAGAGGCAAGACCTCTTGGTCTCAGAGTCCCTGGGGTGTATCTTAATTAGGTGACATCTGGTGCTGCCCTCAAAGTGCACGTGTCCACCCTGGTCACTCAGCCTAGTCCAAGCAGTGAGCCTCGGTTGTGCCCAGCCTCTCAGGCTTCTTTTGGCTACCAGCTGGCTCTGAGAGCCCTGGAGGCTCATCCAAGTGGTGATTCTGACCCCAGAGGAAAGCAAGGAAGAAGGCCTTGGTGTGGTTTGGCCAAGAGCAAGGATGACTGGGGCTGAGCTCCTTCCCTCACTTCCTTTTCATCTCCTCGAGGTCGTCCTCAGGCCTCGCAATATCTCTGGCTGGGCTGAGCTTCGGCAGAGGAAAGAGCTCCCAACCAGGTCCTCTGACCGGAGGCCTGGAAGGATCCTGACTGTGGCTGGGAATGACCTCGTGCAAGGACACCTTTATCACTTGCCCATTCCCCGATAAAGCGTCAGCAGAGTTGCCTCAGCACCCCTCCACTCCCCATCCGCGGCACAGCCTTACCCTTCCTCCGCACAGACTCCTGGCTGCTCCAGCACTGAGAGGGACAGCCGAGCCCAGGACTCTTCTCACACAAACTGCTGCTCATTTCCAGAGCCAGCTCAGTCTTCTCACTTTGTTCTCCCTCCTGGGTTATTTTTCTGACTCTGCTACTATGCCCTACACTGCCCAGAACCTGCGCCATTCGGACCCTGGGCTGAGTCCTCAAAAGGACAAAGGACAGGCTCCACATTGCCCTTCACTCCTTTCCCTGCCCCCAGAAGCATTCCAGCTCCCCTGCATACACCTCCAATAGCACCTTTGGCTTGCCTCATAAAGTGGTTGCTCACAGCTGGGAATTCCCCTGGGGAGCTAGACAATCAGTCCCCGCCACTGATGTCTGCTTACCCCTTTGGATCTTCCTGTGGGATTAATCATTGGTGCTCCCACCTTCTCTCCAGAGAGAGCCAGGCTTGTCAGCAAAGGAAGAGGCTGACTCATCAAGCAATGAGAGTTCTCCCCTGGTGACAAAGGGGCTGCAGGGGCTCCTGCACGTTCACCAGTCATCTCACCCTGGAGTCTCTTGCACAGCATCTTTAGAGCCAAGGAGCTCACGACCTCCACTCAGAATCCCGTCGCTGGAGAAGCTTGCTAGTGCACATTTCAGCTCCTTCCTCACTAATCAGTCACAACCCAAACCAGACCTCTTCACACTTTCTACATCACCCCAGGCAGGCCTTCCCTCGGGCTAATCCTGGATGACCTCCCACTTCAGTCATTGAGCTTTCTCCCTTGAGTTTGAGCTTACAATGGTGAACACTAGTTCTCCGCTTCTTCCTCCACCAACAGGGCTGCTTGGCAGCAAAGCAGGATACAATCACGGAGGGAGTAAAGACTGAGATGAGAGAGTTGGCAGGGAGGAACAAATTAAATTTGGCTAGAAAACAAAAGCAAAGGAAGCACTGATCAGGCAGTGCCCCCTGCTGGCCACAGCAGAGTTTGCATGCAGGTTAAATTCACTCCTTCCACAAATTCTTGCGCCTGGCTGTGGACCCTTGATGACTCAACAGGATTGCAGGAAGCAGACAGGCCATCTAGTCCAGTGGTTCCCAAATGTGTAAAACTGTAGGGAAGTGGTTGTGGTTGATTGCGCATATCTTGCCCATTTGACAAAGGCCTCTGGGCTCAGGAGCCAGCAGGGGCTGAAATCCAGCCTATATCCTGCTAACCAAGCTGTGAACCCCAGTGTGGTCTGGGTCAGTTCACAGGAACAGTTCTCCTTTCATAATTCATTCCAAAGACCTCGTCCTTCTATAACTTGTACAAAAGTGCCATGTATATCAAGAGCAGCCCTGGTACACAATGCTTTCATCGAAGAGGGCAATCTCATAAAAACCAAGCTTCTTCAGCTAAAGGAGAGTTTGAAGACCACCTAGAAGATGGGGAAACTGACTCATCAAGCAGTGAGCGTTCTCCCCCAGGAAATGGTGACAAAGGGGCTGCAGGGGCTACTGCAAGGACGGAGTGTTCACCAGCGCACCTCGGGGGGAGGTCACCTCATCCTAGAGTCCCTTGCAACGGAACTTAAAGTCATACACTTAATTTGCCAAGACAGAGCTTAGAAGCCAGATCCCATCTCTTTGTACTACACTGAGCTAGTTTCAGAAGCCCCCCTTGAGGCATCCTGGCTGCTCTGACTCTCCCACCCTCAGTCTCATCAACTTCCCCCTGAAACCCAGCTACTCTGTACAGTCTTACTTTCTGAGCCAGGATCATGGCACAGTGTTTGCCTAAAAGGAGGGCTGGTGAAGATGCTGGCCCTGTCTGCAGTTTCCTGCAGGTACCTCACTCCCAGGGATGAGGGCAGACATGCAGAAGAGCAGAGAGGTGAGGAACCAGAAGGGTCCATCAGGTGACGTGTATGACAGGGAACCATGCCTGTGAGTCAGCGAGGCTGCTGGCTCAGCTACTGCGCAGGGGGGGCCTGCTTCGTAGGTGAGGTCCGCCGGGATGTCTGAGCCACGCCATAAGGCACATGGGCGGCCACTGTACCCATCTCCTGAGCCCCAGCCACATGGAACATCTGGTCGTCAAAGAAAATATGCGGGCGGATCTTCTCCAGAAGGGGGCCCTTGGGTGCTCCTGCAAGGAACAGGGCCTCATCCGTCTCTAGGCCCCAGCTGCGCAGGGTCTTGAGAGCCCGGGCCCCCGAGCTGGCTGCACTGCGCGCTGTCACCAAGTAGGTGCGAATCGGACACTCTAGTCGCAGGCCCTTGGAGTAGAACTTCTTCTGCAGTCTCCCCAGTGCCTCCAGGAAGCCCTTTAAGGGGCCCTACAAGAAGGCAAAGGAACGCTGTGAGCTTACCCATCTCCCAAACACTTGCCCCCTCACCAGCTGGGCTCCTCCCTACAGCACTAAGATCTTGCTGTTTGTGGTTGGAGTGTTTTGCAGGATCCCTATTAATCTCTCAGTTCCGCCCTGCCTGCTCGGGCCACTGCGTGCATCAGTTGGGTTGTAGGTACCCATGGCATTCTAGGTGTCCACACTGCTGTGACTGAAAAAACATACCTGGGCCCCTGCTACTACAGCAGCCCACCAGGTATATGGGTGTCTGTCCTACAGCTCTGTAAGTGTGGCTTTTGTGCTCATCAGCAGGGAGGAGATTAAAAATATTTAGTAACTATGGCATGGGCACCCTTCAAACAGAATGGATTCTGGTTGCAGACTACTGGGACAGACAGACCAGTGTGTCACTGCCCAGTATTGACCCTGCTCCTGGGGCACATGGGTGGCTCACAGGGTCATGCTCCAGTTTCATAGGGTCAGGGAAAGGATCAGGAAAGGTGTGCTTCTAATCTTGGAGACCCCTCACTTGCTGGGTGACCTGGGGAAAGCAGAGGTCTCCTGGGGCTCTGCCTCTCACTTAGTATAAAACAAACAAACAAACAAACTGTCCTGCTCTGGATTCCTAGGGATTTAGGAAGGAACCAACAAACAAGGAAGTGAAATGAATACTCAGGGGTCATAGCTACAGCCAGCTGAGCTCCTGGAGAGAGGGACTTTGGTGTAATTGAGCACCCAGATTTTTGTTAAAAGCATAGACAGGAGCTCCCCATGGGCTGGAGAATCCCAGTAGTTCCAACCCCAGGGGATTTCCATCAGCTCTAGGTCGTGTTCTGCTCTCAGGGAGACTCTGAGTAGTTTGAGGGTGAGTGAGGATCTCCGAGCCCCTGGCCAATGGATGGAAGACAGAAAGTGAGAAGGGGTGGTATGACCCAGAGCAGATGGGCTGCCCCAGACCCCACACCAGCTGGATCTACCTGCCCCGAGGAGGGACATTTGTCAGGCTCTTCCTTTCCTCCAGTGAGGGAATCGGGGGCTTCTTGAGAGGACGGGACCCTGCTCAGAGAGGTGGGGGAATCTCAGAGAGGGAGGGGCAGCTTCAGAGAGACAGGGTGAGGCATTCAGAGAGGGATGGGGACTTCAGAGAAGGGATGGAGATCCAGAAGAAGATAGAGGCCTTCAGAGAGGGGATGGGAATTTAGCAGGAGGATGGGGGCTCCAGGGAAGGGATGGGGACCTCATAAATGAGCTGCAAAGAGGCATGGGCTTCAGAGAGCAGCTTCAAGAGAGAACGGGGGCTTCAAAGAGGGGTTAGGAATGTCATGAAAGGGGTACGGGCTCAGAGAAGAGGTAGAAGCTCACTGAGAGGAGCCAGGGGTCAAGGTGAGAGAAAGGAACGCTGGAGGCCTGGGGAGGGGCCCTGGCTGGATTCTGGGATGAGCCTGGGGTTTGGCTCTGGGCTGGAGGTTCCAGCCAAGGGCAGGTTCTAGGGAGCTTCTTATTCCACCCAGGGGTTCCAAGGAGTGTGTGGAGCACCTGGGCCAAAGGCTTGTTCTCGTGGGCCTTCTCATGCTCAAAGAACCTGTCCAGCCCATGGGCCTTCACAATGCGCTCTGACTCGTCTGAGAAAAGCACAGCGTCCCCGTCGAAGGCCACGCGCAGCTGACTCTGGGACACGGCCACGTCCCTGCTGGGGCTGAAGATGGTGGCCGCTGCGATTCCTGCATGGAAAGAGGCAAGAATGTTCCCCCTCGTCCAGGTAATAGGCGCCCCGACACCTGCCTCAGCTGCCTGCGGGGCCAGGAGAGGGCTATCTCACCCTATCCTTACCCCATCTGCCTCACCCAGGACTCAGGGCCCAGCCAAGGAGGAACAATATTCAGAATATTACAAAACAGGCCAGTAAGAGTGAACGGTGGAGGGAGTTTCCTATCAGTCCAGTGGTTAAGACTCTGCGCTTCCAATGTAAGGGACGCAGGTTTGATCCTCAGTTGAGGAACTAAGATCCCACATGCTACATGAAGTGAGGCCAAGAAAAAAAAAGAATGGACAGTGGCTTTATCTCTGAGTAGGGCTCTGAGGACCCCAGCCTAAGCCAGGGTTTCCCCTTTAGTTGCTGCTTTGAGGGAAGGTCTGGTGGGGAGGGGCTCCCAGCGAACGGGAGGGCACTTGGAAGGAACAGGGCAGGAGCTATTAATCTTTATCAATCAGTATCGGGCCTTTCGATACTTTAGCAAGCCCATACTGGTATGGACAGTTGAACATCAGTCCTGAGTAGAAGGCAGGGCCCCCAGGGCCACCACTGTCCTTCCTAGGGCTCCTCACAGGCCCCTCATGTACACCTACAGGAAGGACTCCTGACCCTGGCTGGGCCTCAGTTACTCTCTTACTATTGGTTCCTGCAAGTCCCTCACCTTCTCGACCCTGATAAAATTAAGGATGCTTCAGCTCTGTCCAAGGATCCCAGGCTTCAGTCTGGGGTGGGGGCGCTGCGGAGATCCCCTAGTCTGCAGCCAGGTATGCCCTACTCCCTGGTGGCTCAGATGGTAAACAATCTGCCTGCAACACAGGAGACCTTGGTTTGATCCCTGGGTTGGGAAGACCCCTTGGAAAAGCAAATGGCAACCCATGCCAATATTCTTGCTTGGGAAATCCCATGGACAGAGGAGCCTGGCAGGCTACAATCCACGGGGTTGCAAGAATAGGACACGACTTAGCAGGTAAACCACCCCTACATGCCCTACCTAGGGCTGCCTGGTCTTTAAAGTTTCCCTGGGGTAACGCGGGTGGCCGTGGGAGGCAGCACTAATGACATGTGACTCTGTGTACAGACTCTGGACTTCTCCATGGGGTCCAGTATGCCTGTTGCGAACCCTAGCTCCAGACTAGAGCTCACTGGATGACAGAGAGCAGTTTCAGGAGGCTGGAGACCTGGGCAGTGTGCTCAGCCCATCCTCAATTCTTTACCTCTCCAAAGGCCACGTCAGCCCTGCTCTTTGGGGATCTAGGGTCCGTAGGCCTGGGCAGAGGCAGAGCTTTCGGAGGAGTGAGAAATGCCAGCTTCACCTCACCTTCACTAAGCCTGAGGATGCTATAAGCAAGCTCAGGCCCTGGACATCAGGCCAGGTTCCTTCTCAGCTTTAACAGTGCCAGAGCCAGCCTGAACCAGAATCATCTGATCTTGAGCAGGGCCTCCCTCCTGACTATGCCCTGCTCCCCAGCCTGGGCTTAACTTAAAGACATATAGAGGGACTCAGGCAGGACAGTGCCAAGGTCCCAACCAGAGGGTGTGACATCTGTCTAGGAAAATGGGTTCTGCTTTGGGCTTAAGAAAGCCTCTTGGAGCCCCAAGCAGCTCAGGTGAGTAGGCCTTAACAGGGAGAGAGGCCAGGCTTCTAGGCAGGAGACAGCATGAGAGAGGAAGAGGTAAGTGAACACACTGTTGGCTGCAAAGCAAACTTTTGGTTGCCAGAGGGGAAATATTGGTGGCAGAGATAAATCAGAAGCTTGGGCTGAGCATACTCACAGTACTATATATAAGACAGAGCGCCAACAAGGACCTACGGTATAGCACAGGGAACTCTATTCAACATTCTGTGAGAACTATATGAGAAAAGAATGTCAAAAAAGAATGAATATATGTATAACTGACTCACTTTGCTCTACACTCTGCTGGAAAAGTGCTGATCTCCTTCCTCACTGGCCCAGAGAGGGATAGAGGCTGCCCATGGTCACACAGAAATCAGAACTCCTGCTGATCTGGAGGATTTTTTTAGAAGGGAATAGCTTTCTGGGCTGCAAAGCGGGTTCCCACAGAAACTGACGGCTGGGTGATGTGGATAAGTAAAAGCACCCTTAACATGGTAGGGCAGGAGGTGGGAGAGGGAACTGGATGGGCAATGAGTGAAACAGATGGGACCTTGTTCTCAGGGTTTACAGGACAGGCCATAGGAATTAAGGGAGGTACTGCCCTTCCAGTTACCATAGCAACCCCTAGCACCTGCTCAGAGCTTTAGGACCAGGCTGCCCATCTCTGACGCTGGCTCCCCACACTCCTCTTTGCCAGATCCCCCACACTCTCCTTCTCCAGCTTGACTCACCCTCGTCAATGGCTTCCTGCACTTTTTCTGCATCAGCCGACAGGTAGAGGTTGGTGTGATAGGCCTTGAGGTAGCAGATGGGGCTGTTGCCGCCTGTCATACAGAACCTCTCGATGAACAGGTCTGGGGAGGATGTAGAGAGAGGAGCCAGGTGATGTCTGGGTCAACCCTCAGCACCTCAGAGTGGTCCCTCCGTGTCCAATGGATGCCAATGGTTCTGAGTGGTGGTGGGGCAGCAGAGTGATTCTCAGTGATTTTAGGCCAGCGTTCCCCCTCTTTGAGCTCCCCCTATCCTTCATCCACGAAATGGGGATGACCGCATCTCTGAAGGGGCTGCCTGGCTCACAGTAACATCCCCTTGTCAGGGAACCACAGTGCTACAAAGGCAGGTCCCCAGCCATATGGCTTGTGGTCGATCCTTCCTGATCGTAGTTGACTGTATTGGGGTAGGCACCTGCTTCAAGCTGGGCCAGTCAGATTCTCTTCCAACCTGGGCTGATAGTCACCTGGTACCCACATCTGTGTGGGCTGTAAAACTTTGCTTGTCAGTCAACAGCTGCTGCTCTGAACCCACGGAGTTACCCCATCATTGCCCCAGCCCCTCACACAGGACGGTCCACCATGGAAGGGCACAGCAGGGGTCTTTCAGGACCCTGCCTCAGCACCACAGGTGGTGTCCATCCTGACTCCTCAGAGCTTGTGTCACAAAGTGGGTAAATATTTTTAATATCACCCCTGCTCCCAACAGTTTGAAATTAGGATTAAAACAATGCCAACTGGTTCTCTTGATTGCTGAAAACAAGGACTTGTAAACTTGTAAATTTGGGCCATATTCAAGAAACATGGTTTGGAGAAAGAGAAAAAAGAGACAACAAAGGAAAAAAAGGAATGGATTTGCTGAGAGAAGCAGAAATCAGGGCTTTTGTGGTCCAGAGAGAAAAAGAGCCCTGGAGAGATTACCAGTACTTGGATTCAGGCCCTTTGGGCTCAATTTTACTTCCTTCCCTGTGGTTCCAAGAGGCACTCCAATAACCTACTAAGAATCATTCTCTTGAGCTAAGGCTGGCTCCAGAGGGTCCATTACTTTCAATCAAGAGTTTGGACTAAGACACAAAGTCCCTTCACTCTGACGACTGCACCTGCCTCTCCCAGCAGCCCTGTAAGACCTGTCAGCCCCACTGCAAGGAGAAACTGAGACACAGAGGCAGCAGATATCCAATTGGATCGCGAAGGGAGTGGGGCCTGTGCAAGGATGTGCTGGAGCTGGCTCGTACCAGCTTACAAGGGCCAAATGTCAAACATTCAGGGACTTTTGGAGCCAGTTAGATTGTTCAGTTATTGATAGCTTGACATCAGCCACGATGGGAGTATTAACACCCTGAAAATGGCAACACTATGATCCGAGTTAGGGGAGGGGTTGTTTTGTCTTTTGAAAGAGCCTATTTACCAGAACCCCACAGGGCTTAAGACTCCAGCGGGCATACCTGCACCCTGCAGAGCTGTGATGCCAACCCTGGGGGTCCTTTAGGGAGCATGTCATGGCCAAAGCTGTCTGCTCACCATAGTGGTTGATGCTGTTGATGAGACGGACGCCCACTTGAGCGTGGTTGTTGGTCACCAGGACAATGTCGAAGAGGTCCTCGCTCTCAGGGTACAGCTCCCGCAGCCGCCTGTTCACAGCCTCCAGAGCCTGGATGGGAAAGTGGGTCCTAGGGCTCAGACTCCCCAGGGACTGATGCCTGGTGTTAGTAGCCAGGGTTGGGGATGTGGGGTGGGCTGGGATCCAGTGCTGGGAGGGGAGGGGAAGTCAGGGGCTGGGCTCGAGGTCAGGTCAATGGACACTATCACCTCCTAATCTCTGTCCTTGTATGGGTTGATTATTGCCCACTCAATAATATAAATTATTAGATTTCGACGCCTCACTAAAAGGGTGAGTGGACGTCGAAATTCAGCTTAGGTTCCACGCACTAAGCTGGTTACCTGGAGCGGGGCTGTGTTTGTTCAGGGGATGGGGAGGACTCTTCTTCCCACAGTGGCTATCCCCTTGCCAAGTCACGCTCCTATGGGGTAGCACTACCCAGAGGGGACCCTTTTCCTTTACTCAAATCCCTATGGGAGTGCGTTTTTTTAAAAATAAGAAGTAATTAAGATTTCTTTAAATAAATGAAAGCAAATTTGGTAGATAAATCATAAATACAAAATATAAAATAGTTCAATGTATTAGATCAAGGTATTTTTCAGTTACATTATTAGGTTCCTCTCTAAATAGTTAATCTGTAATAAAAGACAGTGTTCTTTGGGGGACTTCCCTGGTGGTCCACTGGCTAAGACTCTGGGCTCCCAATGCAGGGAGGTCCAGATTTGATCCCTGGTCAGGGAACTAGATCCCACATGTGACAAGTAAGTGTTCGCATGCTACAGTTAAGACCCGGTGTAGCCGAACAATAAAGATTAAAATAACAACAACAGTGTTCCTTGGATGAATACTATGTCTGAAATTATAACAAGATTTGCAGCAGAATATACTTTTTTATACATTCCTTTTTTAATATTTTTTCTATTATGGGTTATTACACGATATTGAATATAGTTCCCTGTGTTACATAGTAGGACCTTGTTTATCCATCCTAAATGTAATCTACCAACCCCAACTCCCATGGGAGGGCTTTTAGCTAATGCCCATGAAGGCTTTGCATGGCCAGTGGTGGGACTGCCCCTCACCTTCACGAAGGGGAAGGCTGGTCCAGGACTGAAGGGCTCGTTCTCGTGTTCCAGCTGGTAGCGCACGTATTCCTCCACGCCCTGCTCTGTGTAGATCCGCTGCTCCTCGTCCATGCGGAACAGGGCTCGGGAGGACACAGCAATGGTGACAGCATTCTGGGGCTTGGGCTGCAGGGATGCAGGAGAAGGGGTCGACCCTCAGACTTCCCTGAGGCAGGTCTCAGGTACCAGCCTTTCTGGGAACTGGGGCAGGGAGAGATCCCAGGCCCGGCCTCTGCCCTAAGGAGCCCAGTCTTGGGCAGGGACAGACGTAGATCAGGATCCCCTCAGTGAAGGACCCAGCTGGGGACTGGGGGGAGACGACTGCTCCCCAAGGAGGAGGACAATCTGGTGGGAGGCACATGTCCTCGGGGAGTTTGCGGTCTAGCTGCCCAGCTTGACACGGCAGAAAAATGAGTACAGTGTAAGCAGCTAAAGCATGATCGATGCTGAAGATGGTCTTCAGAAGGTTCCCGTTATAAAACGGGAGCTACATGCCCCAGGCAAGAAAGGGCGCCCAGAAGCATGACAGTTACAGAAGAAAATCTGTCTCCGGCCTAGATCTTTCTCCTGAGCTCCAGACTGTTATTTCTAACTGCCCAGTTGACTAACAAACACTCAAACTCATCATGCCCAAGGCTGAGTTCCCAAGGACAGCAATCTGTCCACCCTCAACCTCACCCTCTCCCTTCTTCTTCGTCTCAGTGCTCCGCACCACCAACCGCTCATCCCCCAGCCCAGAGCCCAGAAGTCAACCTCAAGTCTTCCCTCTTCCTCTGCTCCCTTCAATCAGTCACCCAAACCTACCCACTCTACTAGAATCCATCCACTTCTTCCTGTCTTCCCTACCATGGGCCATCACCATCTCTTATTCCCTCCAATATGTGGTCCATACTGTTGTCAGGGGACTTTTCTCAAATTCAGGTCTGATCATGCCCAGCCCCTTCAGTAGTGCCCTCTGTGTGGTTAAGAACCTGCCTGCCGATGCAGAAGATGTAAGAGACGCAGGTTCAGTCCCTGGGTCGGGAAGATCCCCTGGAGGAGGGCATGGCAACCCACTCCAGTATTCTTGCCTGGAGAACCCCATGGACAGAGGAGCCTGGTGGGCTACAGTCCATAGAGTCGCAAAGAGTCAGACACAAGTGAAGTGACTTAGCACACAGGCACCCACTGGCATCAAATTCTTCTCACACTCTGATCAGCAGACTTGAGCATGGAGTAGGAAGCCCTTCATGACAGACTCCTACCTCTGTCTCCTCTCTTACCTTCTCATTACCCTGCTTTGCTCTATCTGCCCTTTCTCATGTCTGAGCACATCTTCCCCAACCTCTTCTCTGAACTTTTACACTGGATGTTTCCTCCGCCTGATTTGCTCTTTCCCTGACTCCCCATCCAGCCAGCTTCTACTCAACCCTCAGGTCTCAAACTACATGTCATCTTTACAAAACTGTCCCTTATCCCTAGTAATGGGCTTGCAACATTTCCTACTGATTTCCTTTTTAGCAAATTTAGTAAATTTTTTCCTTTTAGTATAATTCATTGATGTAGATGCTTGACACTAAGGAAATGCTGAATCTCTTGGACTTTGGTAGTCTGTCCAATCTGCCGGTCACTCAGCCCACAGTTGGGATGAATTTCAAAACACCACGTGGAGCCGTCTGAATCTTTCTGCTCTGCTGTAATATTTTCAATAAACCCCTGATAACAACTATATATGTATATATGTTAATATAGATAATTGCTTATTTGTTGTTGTTGTTTAGTTGTTAGGTCGTGTCTGACTCTTTTGCGACCCCAAGGACTGTAATCCACAAGACTCCTGTGTCCATGGGGTTTCCCAGGCAAGAATACTGGAGTGGGTTACCATTTCCTACTCGAGGGGCTCTTCCTGACCCCAGGGACCAAACTGGAGTCTCTCTCATTGGCAGGTGGATTCTTTACCACTGAGCCACCAGGGAAGCGCAATTGCTTATTTAACTATTTCCATTTCTAGCCAGAGTTCTAGAAACAGGAACCGTGCTTACGTTCTGAGGGAGCCAGAACCAGAGTTATCGTGTTCATTTATTGTATCTCTAGTCCTCCAAACTGTGCTTAGCATATAGTAGGTGCTCAGTAAATATTTATAGTCTCTGAACTTTTTAGCAATTTATTTTAATGAAAGACAGTATTTGCCATAACAAATTTAACATGAACCAGAAACTCCATTGCGGTACCCTTATCTGTTCAAATTGCTTGAAATATAGTAGGTGCTCAGAGAATACTGTTTGAGTTGATGCAGGCTTGACAAACATTTATTATTGTTTCTTTGTGCCAAGCACCTGGGCTCTGCCTGAGGATGGTCCTGGTAGAGACTCGGCTCCTGCCCTGAGAGTCAGAAGCTGGTGGGGGAGAAAGATGGGTAAACAGAGGTGCAAAAGGGCCTGAAATGAATGCTAGAACCAGGTGAAAGCAAAGTTCAGAGGAAGCTGCTATGGGAGAGGTGGCGTCTCAGCAGAGCCTGGAAGGAGGAGTGGGGTGGAGGAAGGCATGAGGAGCTGTGAACACACGCCGTGCCTTCACAAAGGTGAGCAGAGCCCTGTGCAGGGGGGCAGAGTGCAGCAGAGCCCAGAAGAGTAGGCAGGTGCGAGATTCCAGAAGGCCTTCTTTCAGGGGCCCTTGAGGGTCTCAGAATTCCTTCAGCACCTCCAGTGGAATAGGGAGAGGTGAATGCCACCACAGGCAGCAGCTGGACCCTGCATAATCCCTGGGGAGGATGAGAATGCAGGTCCCCAAGGGACTCACAGTTGTCTAGAGAGTCCCACCACATCTCTGTGACCTGAGCAATCCTGGGACCACGGTTCCCATTTGACAGATGAGGAAGCAGGGACGCAGTTGGGGGCAAGGCTCATAAACGGACCTTGCACTGTGGCCTGCTCCTAACAGCCCTAGCAGCCACGCTATCAATCCCATTTTCTCTCTGGAGTCAAGCCTGGCTCCCAATCAGCTGACAACACTGAGTGATGACTATGTGACAGGCACTGTGCAGGGGACCATACAGATGTGACCCCGCCCCCAGGGGGCTTATGATCTGTCCCCAAGGCAGAGGTCCGTGCTTCCTTTAGAGGGACAGTGTCCAACAGGCCTCTCTGTGAAAATGGAAATGTCCAGCGCAGTCCGTGTGGCTGAAACGCAGCCAGTGAGGAGGAGGAACTGAATTTTTAATTGCATGTAATTTTAATCAGTTTAAACTTAAGTAGCCATAGTGGCTAGTGAAGCTGTAGAACCTCAAAGTAGGAACAGAAGACCAGAGTCCCCAGACTCATGAGGCAGACCTCAGTTTGCATTTGACTTTTACCCCAGTCAAGACAGTGTGTGGGGCCAGCAGGGTGAGTCTAAGGTGCTGGCACGACAGGTGACCGTCGTCTGGGGCTCAGCCCAGGAACTCTGTCAGCTGCCAGCCACCCCCAGTGTCTGTGTGTGTCCTTGGGCTGGGTACCTCCCAACCCCCTTAGCCACTGTGAGCCTTCAAGGAAGGAAGGTAAAAATTAAAGAAAAGGGGTAATAGAGGGATGGCCTGGGACAGTAAGGGTACAGTTGGGCAGGTAGGGAGACCTGCTCTCATAAACCCAGGAGGTCTGCTGGCCTTCAAGGCAGGAGCTGAGCTTGCCTCACCCCCCTGGACTTACTGCCCCAGGGACAGGCCCATCACCCCTTCAAGGACAGAGAGCCAGCTGCCCTCCCAGCCCCTTCAGGCAGGTTCCCAAGCCGCCGCTCCAGCCCAGGCAGCCAGCCAAGGTCTCGCTCCTCACTTTCTGTCCCACAGTCCCTGCCAGACTGCTGTGTCCTGGGTCTTCTCTGGCTGACCTGCCCAGATCCCATCGCATCCCACCTCTGGCCATTGCAAGAAAAAGATCCCAGCTGCCTCAGTCCCAGGAGTCTCCACTTCCTTCTTTGACAGATGGGGAAAGAGGCCCAGAGATGGGCAGAGTATTACTCGAGGTCATCCAGCAAAGCCACGGCAGAGCCAGGGTAAGATCCTAAGCCTCTGGCCTCTGTCCACACACCAGCACCACCCCCCTCTAGTCCCCTCCTCCATCACTCCTGGAAGACCCCAACCCCTGCTACCTCCACCGTCCCGGATGCTTCCCTACCCCGCTGCCTTCCCTTTCCAGATCTGCGGGAACTGGTGAGGGGCACTATGCCTTCAGACGGAGGTTTCTAAGGGTAGGACTCTTTACCCCCAAAATGGAGAGTCCCAGGATGGTACCCTGCTCTCCTGCTTAGCCTGCTCTGACTCTGTACAAGTGAGGAGGAGTCTAAGGGCCTAGAGGGCCTTTAGCTGCTGTGGGAAATTCAGATCCCAGCTAGGAGAGAGGAACAGCCTGTCCGGGCTCCAGGCAGAGCCGAAAGAACAGGGGAAAGGGGATGCTCGGAGCTAGGGAGAAGCCAAGCACCTAGAGATGTCCTTGGACCTCGCTGCAGAGGGAAGCCACCCTGTCAAATGCCATCAGGTGCACCTAGGGGCAGTTCCTCCAGAAATCAGGAAGAAGTCCAGACACTGGACTGAACCGTGAATCAGAAAGACCCTCTACGCCAGACCAAGGTCTCAGTTTAGGAGCTCTGGACTCCAAGAAGCCAGGTCCCTCCAGCTCTCTCTGTCTTTCACTGGAGTGGTGTTGGGGGACCGGCTGGTTACTCCTGCTTCAGGGACAAGGATTGAGGCATCATGCAGGGCAACCTGGCCCCACCTGTCTGCCCGAGGAGCTCTCATTGAGACCCTGGGATTTTGCCTGCTGGGCCCAAGATAGGAACACGGCCACAAACTGCTGTTTCTAAAAGGACTTAGAGGCAGAACTGCTGGAGGAGAGGGGAACAAGACAGGTCTGGGCTGAGGAAGTCCTCTGACCTCTTGAGGTGAGGGCCTCATATAGACCTTCAGGGTTAACTCACTCAGGAGCAGGGGGATGAGGATAAGTCTAGGCCAGACCAGCATGGGGCCCAGGAGGCCCAAAGCCCCCAAAATAGCCAGTGGGGGGAGGGGTTCCCACAGGAAGGAGTAGGGGCCCGGAAGCCGCCAGTCTCCTTGCCTCCCAGAGAACAAGGCCCAGGGACTGACTGAGATGTGACGACTGGGCCTGAGCTCCCGGAGGAAACGGACTGGGGAGCCCCACTCACCACCCTAGTCTCCAGCCCCTTTTTTCCATCCCTCAGGCTGTGACATTAGTCCAGCTTCCTCCCCAGGCAGGAGCCAGCCTCTTCACTGCTCTGCCTGTTACCAGGCACACCCTCTCCAAGCCATCCACAAACACAGCCTCACTTTAGCAAAGCGACCTTGCTAAAATGAAAACGAATCAAGTTAATCCCTTGTTGAAAAGTCCTGTGGTAGCTCCATAATCGTCTTCATACTTGTTTAAAAAGTAGGTTGACATTTGATGCAAATAAACTTTTTTTGGGGGAGCCCCAACATGTAAACCATGTAGTACCATATTTTATTGGTATAAATTCATACTATGAATTCAATAGGGCTTCCCTGATAGCTCAGTTGATAAAGAATCTGCTTGAAATGCAGGAGGCCCCAGTTCAATTCCTGGGTCAGGAAGACCCCCTGGAGAAGGGGTAGGCTACCCACTCCAGTATTCTTGGGCTTCCCTGGTGGCTCAGCTGGTAAAGAATCCACCCGCAATGTGGGAGACCTGGATTTGGAAGATCCTCTGGAGGAGAGAAAGGCTACCCACTCCAGTATTCTGGCCTGGAGAATTTCATGGTCCATGGGGTCACAAAGAGTCGGACACGACTGAGTGACTTTCACTTTCACACACATGAATTCAAATGTATTACGTATTCAGATGTTCATGGTATATTTATATTTAATGTCCACCAATGAATACAGGAGACCAGTGAGAATTTAAACTTCATCATCTAGTCAGTTTGTTTATGTCTCAATTTGCTGGTTTTTGCACAGCATTGAGAAAGTCCTGATTCATACCAATAAGTGGCTGCGAATGGTAAAAAAAGGCTTTTTTGTTTTGTTCTATTTTAAACTACAAGCCTCAGAAAACTCAACCACAGTTGTCAGCAATCTCACGATACTCTTCTGTTAAACAGATCACCATAAAAGCTTTATTCTGAGGTTTGCTAAAAGAGATAATCAACCCGTAGCATAAGGTAACACACTGGCAGTCTCCAAGGTGCTAAAATGTCCAACAACACGTTTGAGTGAGCTGAGTTTTATCACATATTTTTACCTTTGTAAAACATAGTTTGAGGAAGAAAGAAAATGAATTGACTTCATCTGTGAGCAGACACTCTGAAACATGGGTCTTCATGGAGCCTAATTTTAAGACCTCTAACCCCACTGAATAAGATCTGGACTTTTTAATGTGGCACTCAAGACCCTCTGTGGGTCTCTGGCATCTTCCCAACTGCTCTCCTAAAGATCCTGCATTTTATTTTCTCACTCAGTTTCAAAGACATCAACCATGTGTGTTTTGCTCAACCTGTCTCCCTGTCTGGGAAGGTCCACCTACTCAGGCTTTACGATCAGCTCAAACCAAGCCACCTCTACAAGACTTCCTGAGTTGGCAGGGGTCACTGCCTCCCTTATGCTCCCACTGCTAAGGATTTCACCTGGGCATTCATCATATCTAGGGTCTCTGTGAGCTCCTGGGGCAGGGATTCAGCCTAATTCTTCTCTCAATCCGCACTGCTGAGCAGGACTGGAGGTGCAGCAGGGAATGACTGTTGACAAGGTGGGCCTCATGGGAGGGGTCTTTGGAGGGAAGCAGCAGGGTGCTTTAAAGTCAGTTTGTAGCTCTTTGGAGGATGCTCTGAGCTAGATTCCATCCTCCATCCCCTTTCCAAGCTCTGATATCAGGGAAGTTGGAGTGAGCAAGGCCCAGGAACCAAGCGGAGAGGAGACTCCTCCTCTGTGTGAGTCCTGGAGGGCTGAGGCGACCACCTAGGTAGCAGAAACGCTGATCCCAGCGAGGGGTACCCTGTGAGGGGAGCAGAGCCCGGAGATGGGGCACAGTCCAGCGCTGGGACCCCAGAGCCAGGGACGCAGAGCCCTAAGCTCAGAGCGCAGATTCCAGTGCAGCTCCCTTCTTTTAAAACCCAGGGAGCCTGGCACCCCGAGCCGAGCCGGAGCCCTGTACGCAGGATGGCAGAAACCGGAGCGCACAGCAAGCAGCCGGGTTTACAGAGTCCGGTTACCCGAGCCTCGGCGCTTCTGCAGTTGCCACTGACCGGCTTCACCAACAAGTGCTGTCCCCGTGCCCCTGGCTGGGCCGAGGCCCGGAGCTGAGCCCTGATGACAGCATGGGGGAGGAGGATCCTGGCGTGAAGCGGAGTTCCGAGATAAAAAAACACCCGACCAGAGCTCTCAAAATAAAACGGAGCCTATGCCAACGGCCTGGCATATGCTGGTGATGAGGAACTGCGTCCCTTCTCGGAGGGGCACCACGGGTCCCTCCCGAAGGGCTGGCGACCCCTCCTAGAGTGACCCTCACCCTGCCCTGCCCCATACCCATGCCCTGGTCTTACCGATTTGGGTTTCTTCTGGGGCGCGAGGTTGTCATAGAAAGTCTTGGCTTCCTCCCAGTGCGGGGCCGCGGCGGTCTCTGCTCCCGGCCCGAGCTCGCGGGGCTCCCGGGGCTCACCGGGTTCCATGCTCAGCTCTGACCCGGCCGGGCCGAAGCAGGCGGCTGCGGAGAGTGGAGCCGGCGGGACTGGGCTGCGGGAGGGAGGGAGGCGCGTCCCGGGCGTGAGAAGAGGGCGGGCAGCCGCGGGGAGAGTGCGCGTGCGGGCCGGCAGGAGGGAGGGCAGTGCGCTGGGTGCTCAACCCGACCAGTCGGCAGTCGGTGTGTAGCTGCTGTTGCTGGTGGAGTTATATTTTGGGACACTGCGCTCTCCTTCCCCGCCCGCCCCACGCCTAATGGGGGTTTAGACCCTTTGGCTCGCAGGACTGAGCCTGAAACCAGGCCTTCGGGCTGCTGAGGTTTCGGGATTGCGGGGATCCTGTTCTTCGCAGGCGGTCAACGGCACCGAAAGAAAGGGAAGCCTGACTACTTTTTTTTTTTTTTTTAACCCAGGGTGGTGATCCACAAAGGAGAAAATTAAATTCTAGCCCCCTCCCCCCAAAATTAAAAAGCTATTCCCCCCTCCCCCCCCCACGCCCCCACCGTCTTTCCTCTCTGATGCCAGGACCCTGGAACCCTGAGCGATGTCTCCTCGGATCCTAGTCAATTTCGCGGAGGGAGAGGAGGTGGTGGATGGACAGCTCCATCCAGCAGGATGGACAGTTCCTGCTAGAGGAGGAACCTGCTTCTAGCGGGGGCCGCATTGGAGAGCCCAGCCCGTCAGCTTCTCCCCAACAAGGCGGAAGGACCCTTGAAGTCGGTGGCAACACCAGGTTCCTCTTGGCGGGGCTGGGAACCCAGACCAGACACCGATGGCCAGCAGGGGGCGCACCCTCCCAGGTCCCACCGGCTGAGCTTGGTTAGTTACAGGCCTTAAAGTGATGAGATGGAAGGAGGATAGAAAAGAAGCCTAGGAATCCAAGAGTCTTGGAACACTATCCTGTAGTTCTAGAGCATTGTCCTCCTTGGTGCAGAGCCCAAGGTGTAGACACTGATGCCACTCATTCCAAGGCACGGGTTAGGAAGCGAACAAGGGACATCTCTGTGTGTGTCTAAAAGAGTGCAAAGGTGGATGGGGGCAGCAGGAGAAAAATACTGGCTTAGCTTGGAGGAAGTATGACTGGGATGGGGTACAGAATGCAGGGGTCTGCCCACCCTCCATTACGACCTGGGAGGAACCAACCAAACTGCATGGGAGGAAGCGGGAAATACAGTAAGTCCCCTGCATACAAACGAATTTCGTTCCAATACATTTGTAAGTTCAATCTGTTTGTAAGTCCAACAAAGTTAGCCTAGGTACCCAACTAACACAATCGGCTATATAGCACTGTACTATAATATGCTTATAATATATTTCACATAAATAATACATATAAAACAAACCAAAAAAATGAAAGAAATATTTTTAACCTTACAGTAGAATACTTTGAAAAGCACAGCAGTACCAGCTACATCACCACTGTTTTTATGCTTGCTTCTGGCCATTCTGGGCTTGAACTAGAGATACTGTACTATTGTGCTCTATACACTGCTATAAAGTACACAAAAGCACAACCACTTGTACAGGAGGCACCCATGTGACAATATACACCAGACACATGAACTAGCTGACATGATTGGACAGGTGATTGTACATTCACATCTTTGTTCATAACTTGGAGGTCTGTATGTAGGGGACTTACTGTAATCATAACAAGACAGTGTAAGATTGAGGGAAGTATGTTTAGAGTTGTCTTTCTCCACTCATGGTAGAATATTTCCCCCATGGTAGATTAAACGGCCCCAAACTCTCTCCCATCCTCTTGCCCTTTGGCAGTGTGACTTGAACATTCCTCCCTTCCAGAAGTGGCACTGAATCTGAGTCGACCTAGTGTCTTGCTTTGACTGAAAGAGTGCTGTAGAAGTTATGTATGGTTTCCAAGCTTAAGCTTTAAGAGGCCTCACAGATCGTTTTTATGCCCTCTTGGGAGCCAGTCACAGTGTAAAGAAATCTGGAAAGGTCACATGCAGAAGCAGTGAGGCCCTGGAGGATCAGAAGCCAGTGATTTCTCAGGCAACTGTCAGCTGCAGACATATGAATGAGACCACCTTAACAGTTCCAGTCGCAGCCCATCTCCTAGAGGGATGCTGTGGGATGAGTGACCCCAGCCAACAGCATGTGAAGCAACAAAACCTCCCAGCTGAGCCCAGCCAACACACAGAGTCATGAAAAATGATACACTTTTGTTGTTTCCAGCATTAAGTTTTGAGGTATCTTGCTACACAACAATAAATAATGAAATTCTAGGAAGGGGTCCATTATTCTTAGGTGCCTCATGGAGGAGGAGAATGTATATTCGTTATTTGGCTGGCAGTGAGTACCTGATGCAAAGGCGAACCATCCCCTTGCTGTCTAGTGACCTTTGACCTGTGCAGCCTGAGTTGAAAGGAAAGATCTGGGCCAATCAGATTTCTCTTCCTCAGGAACTGGGAACTGGGAAACAGAGGCTGGACAGTCAACCATAAGAAAAGCAGCTAAGAATACTACAAAATATAGTTGGCGTCTAAGAGACCTAGATGGGCCTTAGCAAGCTGTAGTTATGTGCAACATAAAGCGAAGAGGAGGCAAAAACTCTTGTGAGCAGATTGAGCCCACCAGGATATAAAGATGGAAGCAATGTGCAGAGACTCCATGAAAGAGAAACCATGCTTCCCTGAGAGGGAGCTACTTCTGGTCCTGACAGTTTCCCAAGTCCTAGCTTGAAGCCTGGCTATAGTGCCCAGCTCTAAATTTCCGTGAGATTCTCCACATCACTTCTACAAATGCTCCTCAGAAGTTGGTGGCTATTGGATTTGCTGACCAGCATCCTTTCCCACTCTCTTCTTCTAGTAACAGGCCCTGCCTCCCTGGTCACAGGAATAGGCATGTGATGTAGACCTGCCCAATGGGAGAACCCTTTTCCCTGGACACAGTGATTGAGCCAGGATGGGCACATGACCTCAGCTGCATCACTCACTCTCCTATACTCTTATATCCAGGTGCTGGGAAATTTGCCTCTGTCTTCTCCAGAGTTATTAATTTGGGACAATGTGAGCCGAGAACCCATCTTTCCCTGCGGCAGCTGAAAGCACAGGAAAAGCCCATCTAGGGAGGACTCAGGATTCTACCTAACTGCTCCCGTGTGGACAGGTCTTTAGCAAGACCAGGGGTGGACACCACCTCCTGCTCTCTTGATGAACAGGAGCTTCATCCTTCACCTGTCCTCCTCCCCTACCCCTCCTCTACCTCCTGGCCTGCCAGGGAAGACTCTCCCTCCTCTGAAGCACAGAACTTGAGGTCTGTTACCTCTGTTTTCACATTCAGATTTGGATTCACTCCCCACAGATGAGAATGCATGATAAACAGTGGCCTTGAAGTTAAGAGATCTGAGTTCAAGTCCCGGCCTTACCATCCATTCTCTGAGTCTTCATTTCCTTTAAAAATTTTTTAAAAACAGAATCATAAGTGTGCATTCAGCTCAGCCGGCAGGGAATCGCATGGGAAGCTGTTTGGTGACTATGATGGACTGTGTGGACGCAAGGAGCCAGTTGCTTGAGAGCTGGGAGGGCTTCACAGAGGAGATCACTGGAGATGGGGACATGGGTGGCCCAGGGAGGGGCAGTGGCTTGCCCAGAAGCACATAAGCCTAAGAGATCCCTTAGGGAAATGGAGGGCAATTCACAGTGATTCATGTGCAGGAGGGGTGGTAGGGGGCAGAGTTGGCTTCTGAGGTCAGCAGGTGACAGGGCGGAGGGGACTTTGAAGGAGCTTATTATGCTGGAGGAAGAAGCAGGGCTTGGAGAGCTGACATGGTCAGATCCGCGCTTTAGGAGGAACACTCTGGATCTTCAGGGCCAGATGGCGCAGAAGGCAAATATGATAGCAGGAGGTGGACCGACCTGTGCCCTCAAACCAGGCAGGAACAGGGCTCTCCCTCCCTCTGGTGTGGCTTCAGCTGGAAACAGCAGCTCCGCCAGTTCTCAGGCCTCTGAGTCACCTCCTTAGGTTCTGTTGCCCTGAGGCCAGGTCGGCCTCCCTCCTCTGTCCTAATTGCTTCCTGTCAAGGGAGCTGGCCCCCTCCAAGCGTCCTTGGGAAAACCTTTGTAAAAGTAATTGAGCGTTTCAGGAGGAAGCAGAAACCTTCAGCTGACCGCTCCCCCCTCACTGGCCCCCACTCCGTGTAGGGAACAGTGCTTCTCTGGCTGTTGAGGGGGGCATGTTCTGAGAAAAACACTTTGCCACTAACTCCCATCACCACCCCACCACCTCTGGGTCAGTGTAAGCGGTTCTCAGGACTCTGGGCTCCTGTGGATGGTGGAACAGTGTCTGTGCTACACAACACCCTGGACCAGGGGGGCAAGCGGGGGCTGAGATCCAGGCTGTGTGCCCCTTGCCAAGCTGTGAACTGGGGCATGAAAGGGGTATATCGTTCTCATTAGCTCAAATGTGCCATCTACTGGCCTAGCTGCATGCTTATGGGATTGCTACATTCAAAGGGGCACCTTTAACGTGTGCAAGGAGCACCAGGTAGACTAATTGTAATCCTGACTCTTGGCCTTTCTCCCCACTGCCCTCTATCCAGTAACTGCCCACTAACTCAGGTGGGCTCTTACCATGTCTTCCATTGGACAGAGGGAGAAACTGAGTCCAAGGCTTGCTGCCACTAGCTCCCTTTTGGGGAGAGTACTCCTGCCCCCACACCCGCCAAATCAGCATCTGGTCTGGCGCTGATGAATGGACCAAGGGCTCCCAGGAAAAGCGAAGCTGAACCAATCAGATTCCCTTGCTTGAAAACTGAATTAAGAGACACAGAAGGGAGCTGTCAGTCATTGGTGAGTCTGGATACAGAGTTGAAGAAGCAGCCACTTTGTGCAGGGAAACCAAGGGGGTCTTAAGAGAAACTAAAGAAAACAGTATAGACGCGAATATTGCCAAAGGGATAAGAACCCTCAAGGCCCAGAGATGAGAGGGCAGAGGTCCCACTGACAGCGCCTGTTCTCTTGAGGCCCAGCCATTCTTGAATTTCCATCTTTAGAGTCCCTTGTTATCTGCTCACCCCTTGCTGTGAACTAGCTTGAGTGGGTTTCTGTTCCCTGTAACCTGGAACAAGGACCTCTGCCCCAAGGAGGATGCCGAGGTTCCCCCATTGTGTGAGCTCCCTCAGGTCCTTTCTCCCCTTTTCTCCTCACCCCAGCCCTGTCTCCACTGGGGGAAGAGAAGAGGCCCCCAGCACGGTCACACTTTTTATTCAATGTCAGTGGAAAAAAAAAAAAATACACCACACAGCACAGGGTTGAACGGTGAGGACAGTCACTGCAGGCACAACAGGAGCAGCCATCAGGAGAGAGGGGGCCACGCTGGAGAACGGGTTGGGAGGGCCCCCCTTCTGCCACTCAGCACCCCCTACTTCTCCAGGCCTCCACCAAAGCAAGCAGGGCCAGATGCCCTGGGAGGCCCAGTTCTGCTCCCACCCTCTGGAAAAAGTAAGAGAAAACCTTGAAAGTTTTGGAAAGAAAATTCCACATTTTTCTGAGACTTTTCAATTACAGCTTCAAATGACGTTTTTTTCAAAACTGATGAATAAAATATGTAAGCAATGTGTTCTTGCCCCCACAGTGATCTCCAAAGTCAGCACAAAGCCTCACCCAGGGTGGATCTTCAGGAAATACTTGTTGTTTTAGTAAATTTTTGTATAAAAGTATTTACAGGGTCAGCTTACTCCCCTGCCCAGCCTCTTCTCTCTCTTTCCTTTCTCTCCCCTCTCCTCCTTCTCTCTTGCTCTGCAGTAGGATGGATTTCTTCCTCGAGGGACTGTGCTATTGTCAGGAAACACTTCAGTGCCTTTGCTTATGGGCTTCCTTTTTCTTAACTTCTGATTTAAAGGTAAATCATATAATCTTGACTACAACTCAAAAGACTAGAGTGGACATCTGAAGTTCCCCTTTATAATGATATATATATCATTTATATATATGTATTGGCTGAGTCACTTGGTTTGTGGGATTTTAGTTCCCCAACCAGGGACTGAACTCGGATCCTTGGCAGTCAGAGCATGGACTCGTAAGCACTGGATCACCACGAAGTCCCAGTGATGATTTTTAGAGAGAAGAAATAAGGGGCTTATCAGTTAGCCCAAAAGGATGAATGAGGGCAGAATACAGTTAGAAGGCAGATTGAGGACCTTGCAATTCACAGAGCTGCTGCAAAAAGATACAGAACTTCAAGGGAGAGTTTGGATATATCAACATTTTAACTGTCCATATATTTTCGTGTCTATGCAAGTCATACTTTATACTCCGCAAACTCTGCGGCAAGTCCTTCTTTGCTGGGGCAGGGATAGGAGGACTGCCTCTCTTCTCAAGGCAGGGCTGGTGCTCTACCACAGGAATTCCCAAGCACACAGTCCCCAGGACATCCAGGAGCATGTGGGAGCAAAGCCTGGCCTGCCTGTGGCTCCTCCTATGAGCAAGATGGGGGTCTCAGTTCCCAGCCTGACATTATGTGTTCACCCTGCTGAGATGGCTGAGAACCTTTGACCTGAACAGCAAATATCACCCATGGTATGTGTCCAGAAGCTTGGAGTGATTAAACATGCTTTCATGAGTAGGATTTTCCCACCAGTTAGAAAGAAAGAAAGAGAGAGAGAGAGAGAGAGAAACAGTTCCCTTAGGGAGCAAGATAGTAAAGACACTGCAAGGTGCTTCCAAGGTTGAGTCAGATGCCTCCTAAGACAGCACTGACCTGTTAGCAGAGCTGCCCAGAAATAGAAAATAAGATGCTTGAAAATGTGGGGGCTTCAATCAAGCTTCTATTTCTCTTTGGAAGACCACAGCCTCAGACACTGCTTAGCAGGAAGCTTGTAAAGGATCAAAACCAACTTAGTTTTCTTTACAGTCAACCTCTGTACCACTCAGAGTGAGAAGAATGATCGGGGAAGAGGCTATGAAGGGAAGAGACCCTCATAGAGCCCTGGGCTCAAGTCCGGGCACTGTGCCACCTCCTGACTGTCCTCGTGCACTAGAACTCCACTCTGTGCCTCAGTTTCCTAGCGTGGAGAAATGGAATGAAGAATCCTATTTCCCTAGGCTGTGAGGATAGAATGAGATGGGGTCAATGGCAAGATTTAAAGCATGAAGTTCTGTGTGATTGTGAATTAGGTTAGAGTCAACATTTGGGGGATAGGAACCCCACTTTGTAAAAAGTCTCCCACTGGAAGTCTAAGCTGAGCTGGGCTGTAGAGTCCTATGTATCTCTGGTGCTGACTGACAGCATAGAACAGACTTAACGGCCAGCTCCTGAGAGTAATGGAACATCCCTTGAGGCATTACTGGATAAAAACTTGCTGGTTACTGCCCAAGGATGTGAATTCCCCAGCCTGACCATGTGGCTGGTCATAGGCAGAAGGATGAAAAGAGGGTGACAACTCAGTGGACTTGCTGTCTCCAAGGGCAGCAAGCAGGAAGGTCTAGGAGAGTTTGAGGGAAAAAGTCAGCTTCCCCAAGAGTCTCCATCTGCAGAGAGGGAGGACTCAGAAGTAAGAGGTACGCTGCATCCCTTTCCTGAAGGTATACTCTTGTACTCCCCAACCCGGCAATCATTCCCTGCTCCCACACTGGGTTGACAGCACCTGTGAACTAGACTGTTTTCACCAGCAGTTCAAGAGGAAATCCACTGTCACTGCACATCAAAGCTAATTTCTGATTATAAGTACAGGAGAAAGTAAAGTGAAAGACTTGATGAAGCAAGATTAATTTTCCGGCAGTCAAAGCATGCAGCTGTAGAGCTCACTGATCCAAAACTGGAAAGCAGACACTGAAAAGCAAAGCCAGTATACTTGGAAGATGACAAATTACCTGGCAGATTCAGGATTGGGAGTTAGAAAAAGCCTTTCAGATGGAGCATGCCCGGCACATTTTTAGGCATTTAATCCATAAACGCAGCCTGGCAGCCTAAACAGTGGCCGGCTGGTCTTCTAGCTCCTTCTGCTTCTGGAGCAGTGAAAGAACAAAGCCCATCCTTAAACTAGACCAAATCCAGATGTGGGAACTACACTTGTCTCACTCTTGGCAAGCCTTATGTTCTCTGTTACTGAAGTCAGCTCCTAATCAGCATTAAGTGCACAGTAGAGAGTTGCTCACTGAATTGAAAAAAAGATCATTTAAAAGGAAGCAGCAGAAGCTGCTTGACAGTTAAGGATTTAGCCTGATAAAAAAACGTGTCATCTGGTAAGTTGGGTGATATTTTCCTCTTTTTTTTTTTTCTCAGCTCTTTTCTACCCCCTGAAAATTAGCACTTTCTATATTCATTTAATCGTTTTACAAGAAACCAAGTAATATAAAGTATGTTTTAATATCCTCAACTAATAAAATGAGTTTAGTCCTTTTAAAGGGTATTAAAAAATAAGTATTACCTCAATTTCAATTTTTCTTAAAATCCCCACTGTGGTTCCTAGATTTCCAAATACTTTCCGTTTCATCCCTTCCTCAGCTCTGTGTGGAGCTGAGCAGAAAGATTTAACTGTTCTTCTCAAACTAACCAGCCTTACTGTACCCTCTCCTCACCTGAGCTCAGTGTCCCTGTCTGAGACCCTGACCACTACCCTGTGAGCTGCCAGAGGGCCAGAATGTGTCTTGTAAACTACCATAGCCTTAGCACCTAGGGGTGCCTGGCCTTGAATAGGTGCTCAATAAATGTTAGTTGAAGAAAGGACTGAGTGAACACTCCAAAGGCTGGGGCCAGAGGGGCCAGGTAGATTTGTGGGGGCAGGGCACAGACCACCCTTAAGGGTTCCGGGTCCTCAGTGAAGGACAGACCCAATTTGGCCCTTTAACTGGGGTCTGTAGGACCACATCCTATAAAGCACAATCCCAGAACAGAATTTCAAAGCAGAACCCAGCCCCCCTCCCTTCACCCTGTACCTTGGGGCAAAAACCAGTTCCCCTATGCCCAGCAGATGTTGGTTCTGGGCCAAGACTGGGGCTGGGGCTAGGCCATTAAATACCTGAGGATCTTCTCTATTCCAGGGTGAGGTGGTCCCTTAAGGATCTTGACTGAGGAGAGCAAGGGCTTGGGCAGAGGGGTGGGTGGGCCAGAGAGTGAGGCTGGAGTCCCCCTCCCCCTAAGGAAGGGCCAGCCAGAGAGGTCACTGGGTTGGGAGGTGGCCACGCCCTTCCTGGCCAGGGGCCCTGCCCCTCACCAGCCTCTACTTCTGCATGTCGCACTGCAGCAGCAGCACAATAGATGGGTCACTCTTGGCCGCCTCCTTGAACTCCTCCAGTGTAATCTGGTCGTCCTTATCTTGATCCATCTTCTTGAAGATCTTGTCCACACGCTGCTGGGGCGTGAGCCCATCCTGGTTCATGCGCATCATGATCACAGTGCCCACCATCTTGTAAATAGCCTGTTGGGGCAAGGAGGGAGGTGTGAACACTCACCACAGGGACAGGGGACTGGAGGTGAATGAAGGGACCCGGGCGTGGCATGGAGAACAAGGGGTCGTGTGAGGATACTGGAAGGTGATGTACAGTCATTAAGACTGGCTATTTACTCAGCATCTCACACCAGACGTGTCTACTACCCAGCTCTTCACCTCCAACCTGCTTCTGCCCCAGCGGGCCCTGTCTCAGTGAACAGCAAATTCATTCTTCTAAATGTTCAGACCAAAAGCCTCGACACCATTCTCGACCCTCCTCTTCTCACACCCATGTCTAATCTTACAGCAAATCTTGTCAGCCCTAATTCTGAACAGGCCCAATAACGAGCCGCTGCCTGCTACTTCCATTGCTCCACGGCTGTCGCCTCCATCCCCCTGTGACCGGACTGCTGTGGAAGCCTCGCAACTGGTCTCTCCCTACTTTTGCTGACCTCCCACCCGCTCAGTCTCTTCTCCACACAGAGAATAGAGGGAGCCCTTAAGGGCTTCGCATCTCACTTAGAAGAAAGTCAAGTCTCTATCCCAAATGATGATGCTAAGAAACAGTCTCCTGA
The DNA here is from genome assembly GCF_042477335.2 of Ovis canadensis. Taxonomy (NCBI): domain Eukaryota; kingdom Metazoa; phylum Chordata; class Mammalia; order Artiodactyla; family Bovidae; genus Ovis; species Ovis canadensis. The sequence goes on from NC_091245.1 coordinate 15,008,507, forward strand.
CTACCTATCTGACTTCTTCCTACCACTATCCCCTTGCTTACTTCTGTCCCACCACCCTGGGCTCCTGGCCACTCCTTGAACACTGGAAACACAGTCTAGTGGGGTCTTTGCATTTATTCTTCCCCATATGGGGTCACACAGAGTTGGACACGACTGAAGCGACTTAGCAGCAGCAGCAGCAGCAGCAGCAGCAGCAACATGCAGAGATCCTCCCCCTGACACCTATGCAGTTAGCTCCCTTACTTCTTCCAGGTTACTCCTCACATCTCACCTTACACAAAATCACTTTTCCTTCAATGCCCTCTCCTCTTACTTTGCTTTGCTTATCTTCTTTGTAATACTTACTGCCTGACATAGCATAGGCTTTGTTTTGTTTAATTTTCTTGCCAGAAGGAATGTCCTATGAAAGCAAGAATTTTAAACAGAGACTGGCAGGTGGCAGTCTCTGTTGAAAGAATATGAGTTAAGAACTTGGACTCTTGTTGAAAGAATATACATTTGTTGAAAGAACACTGAGTTAAGAATTTGGGACTCTGGAGTCAGACTCCTTAGATTTGGGATCAAGAACCAGTCACCTGATACATTTCCTCAACCGTAAAATGGGGTTTCTAACAGTACCGCCTAGACTTGTCGGGTAAAGTACTTAGCACAAGACCGGTCCTACTCTGAACACCCAATCAAGGCTAGCCGCTGGATCCTGGGAGGAGGCAGGAGGGAGAAGGGGAGTGGTGGGCTCTCGAGGCCTGAGCGGGGAGGGTGGCTGGAGAACGGCCCTCGCAGCGAAGACAGGAAGCGTGTCTTCCCAACCCACCTCAATGATCTCCAGCATCTCGAGACGCGTGATGCGCCCGTCACCGTCCAGGTCGTACATTTCAAAGGCCCAATTGAGTTTCTGCTCGAAGCTACCGCGGGAGGTGACCGAAAGGGCGCAAATGAACTCCCGGAAGTCGATGGTGCCGTCGCCGTTCTTGTCGAAGGTGCGGAAAGCGTGCTGCGCGAACTTGGAGGCGTCACCGTAGGGGAAGAACTGAGGCGGGGACACGCGGGGCTGGGGCGCAGCGACAGCTCCGCGCTCGCGGCCCACCCCCTGCCTGCCTGGCCCCGCCCCCGCTCATCCGGCCCGCCCTCCAGAGTGTCTGGCCCCGCCCCCGCTCGTCTGACCCGCCCCCTAGAGTGTCTTGCCCCGCCCCCTGTCTTCCAGCCCGCCCCCGGAGTGCTGGGCTCCGCCTACCTTGATGTAGAGCTGCTGGAACTCCTCCAGGTTGAGGATGCCGCTGGGGCAGTCCTTCAGGAAGCCCTTGTACCACTGCTTCAGCTCCTGCTCACTGAACTCGGTGTTTTGAACCAGATCTTCCAGCACCTCTGGGGCCAGCTTGCTGTTAGTCTTCCCCATGGCAGGGCCTGGCGGACAGAGGGCTCCCTCATTTTGGTCCAGGGCAAGGCCGTCACCTCAACAGCCTTCCGCCAAGTCTCTCTAGGACGGGGTTCCCTTTCTCCACCACAGCCCCTTCCTCTAACAAACTCCACATTCCCACAGCCAGGACCCCATCCTTCCACAGCGGGGCGGGGGGAGGGGTCCTCTTCTCACCTCCATGGTGGACACCCCACCTCCCACAGATGGGTTCTGTCATTCCACCACACTCCTTCCCATAGAAGCTCCTGCCTCTCCTCTGCTCCCCTCTTTCCCCCAACACAAAGTGGGGGCTTTCCCCTTATTACATCCCGATTACAGGGCCTCCTCTCCAAGCAGGCCTCTCCTCTCTGCTCACAGCAGTTTTCCTCCCCTGGCAACCAGGGTCTCTAGCCTCCCAGGGCTCAACTCTCCTCATTCTCACTGACCAGTTTGCAAATCCCAGTCTTCATTCTCTCCTCTCCTCTTTACACCTTCCATAGCTCCCTACACCCATAGAATAGTCGTAATCCTCTCCTTGCTCTTGAGAGCTCTCTGCACTCAGCCTCTACCCACCGCTACAAGCTCCTCTCCTACCTGGCAGGTTCCTCATGTGTTCCCCTGGCGCTGTCTCCCAAGTCCTTCCTCAAGACCTTCCAGGCTACCTGAGCAAGAAGCTTCTCTCCCTTCTTCCTCTGTACAAACAGAAATCCTAGCTGGTAACCCTGATGACTCTGACTGTATTCTCCTTTTCATTAGTTCATTCATTCCCTGAGCATTTATTGAGGCTGACCATGAGCCAGGCCCTGTGCTGATGATGGGGATAAAGTCAACACGAGCCACTTCACTAACTCATAACTCGATCAAAGAGGCTGATTGTAAAGCACCTTAAATCCACACCAAGGAGTCTGGCGTGGGGCACAGAAGCTCCTGTGGTTTTAAAGCAAAGGCTGGAAAGACCAAATTCATTACACAAATACTTATAGGTTGTTTACAATATGGTGCTGGGGACCCAGAGAGAAGGAACGTGTTTTTCAGATTTTTCCTTGGCTACAGTGTACGAGATGACCTGGGTCGGGAGAGGAGGGGCAGCTCTGCTGCAGCGTTCAGGTGGGAGGTGATGACAACAGGGTGGGGTGGTAGAGGGATGTGGACGGACTGAGAGATGCTAGGAGGAGGCACTGGCAGGACCTGGGGACTGAATGCATGCGGGGCTGAGAGTGACAGAGGACTGCAGCCAATGCTCAGAACCGGGGCTGAATGGATAGAAAGGATAGAGGCGGTATTTCTGAGACGCAGGTTTGGGGAGGGTGAAGAGTCAGGCCCCAGTGGGACCATGAGCCCCTCAAGTATCTTGTGCCTGAGGAAGTTCTTGCAGAGGGAGGTACAAACTCTCCCCAGGAAGCCTGGCTGGAGTGAGGCCCCTGGCAGGCCCTGAAGGCTGAGTTGACATTCTTATCAGACCTCCATGGGGGGAATGTCCTGCTAGAGCCTGACTTCCCCAGGACATGACCTGGGAGGTGAATCTGACCCACCCAGAGTCTCTTTGGAAGAGTGCCAGACCCCAGCTGCAGGGTAGCCTGTCATGAAGACACTCTGGAAAAGGACACCCGCAGGCTGGCAGAAGGAATTCCACTTCCACAGCCCAGTGCATGCCTGTGTGGCTTCTAATCCTTACTGCTGGGAATACCCTAGACAGCCAGGTCTGAGTTTGGTCAGTTCCCTGCCCTCTCTCCTTGCTTCATGACTTCAAGCAACGATCTCCAGCCTTTTTGGCACCTAGGACCTGTTTCATGGAAGACAATTTTTCCACAGACCACAGGGTGGGGGGATGGTTTCAGGATGATTCAAGCACATTGCATTTATTGTGCACTTCATTTCTATCATTACTATGTCAGCTCCACCTCAGACCATCAGGCATCAGATCCCAGAGGTTGGGGAGTCCTGAGTTACAGAATACCTCTGGATCTCAGACCCTCCCCAGGGCCATGAAGAAGATCAAGGAGCAGTGGAGGCAGCAACATCCTTGCCTGCCTCCCACCCCCAGAGGATGATGAATCCTACATGCTCCCAGGGGAAGCCAGGGAGGGGGAGGTGCGCCATCTTCAGGAACTTGGAACCAGGGGGTCCCACACAGCTGTCCTGGGACCGGAATCAAAAGCACAACTGAAACACACATGGGCAGAAGGAGGCGGGCTCCATCCTCAGCTGCCCCCTCCTCCAAAGCACACTGAAGGCTCAGGTACGGTCAAGAAAGTTCGAGAGCACAGAGGTAGTGGTGTCTGGTGGGGGAGGCAGAGCCTCTCCCTCTGTCTCCTGTGAGACGTGCCCAAGTGTCTGTGTAAGCGGTAGGAGTGGGTGGGAGCACGTCAGGGTATAAGACTGCAAATCTGCCAGAAGGCACACACACGTGTGTGTGTGTGTGTGTGTGTGTGTGTGTGTGATGGAGTCTATGTGGCTCTCACCTTCTGCCCCTTTTCTCTCCCCCGCTCTGTGCTGCCTTCCCACCATTTTCTGTCTCCTGGCCATACCTGTTCTCAGTCCCCATTTGATTCCTGGCCCACCAGGGACTATGAAGGAGGCTTTATCTCTCTTCATTCCTTCTACCACTCTTAGGTCAGCAGGCCAAAGCTTTTAAGATCATCCCCTTACGTTAGTGAAAAACTGGAACCCAGAGAGAGGAGAAAACTGGCTCAGAGTTACACCCAGGCTGAATCCATGCCACCTGCCTGGACTGAATCCTGCCACCCGCCCTCTCTGAATCACCTCTTGTCCACTACAGACAGAAAATCTATGGCTCTGATCTGCCTCTTGGCCTCAATGGGACCATTTTGCTGGCTCCAGGTCACACTATCTGATACCCAGGAAATATCCACCCTTGGGGTGGACCACCAGGGCCTCTGACTCAGCACAGCTACAGCCAGATTCACCCTCAATCTGTGATGGTCCTTCTCTCTCCATCATCCTTCCTTCCCTCCCTGGGATCAGGGAGGGAATACAACCATAGTTGCATTTAGTTTCCCCTCTTCCTTTTCCCTGGGTCCCACTTGCTACTAAGGCCTATTGTTCCTTCTTTTCAAGTGCTCCTGGAATGTACACCACATCCTCTCCCCACGACCCCCCCACCTCGCCACTGCATAGTCAGGGCCAGGGGCACAGCCAAAGGGGCTGAAACCCAGCTGAGGCACTGCTTGCCAGGGCTTTCCTTGTGATTCCTCTGTTCAACAGAATGTCTTTTCTAGTTTTGCCCAGAGGTACAATATAGGGTAAGACTCTTGAGAGTCCCTTGGACTGCAAGGAGATCAAACCAGTCCATTCTGAAAGAGATCAGCCCTGGGATTTCTTTGGAAGGAATGATGCTAAAGCTGAAACTCCAGTACTTTGGCCGCCTCATGCGAAGAGTTGACTCACTGGAAAAGACTCTGATGCTGGGAGGGATTGGGGACAGGAGGAGAAGGGGACGACCGAGGATGAGATGGCTGGATGGCATCACTGACTCGATGGACGTGAATCTGAGTGAACTCCGGGAGTTGGTGATGGACAGGGAGGCCTGGCGTGCTGCGATTCATGGGGTTGTAAAGAGTCGGACACGACTGAGCGACTGAACTGAACTGACAATATAGGGTAAGGGTTGCCATACCCATGGATCCCCTCAAACTCCAGAACCCTCTAGAATCTCATGTCTCGAGTCAACTGTCTAGCGTTACCTCCCACTACTCCCCTCACAACTACATACTTCAGTCAGAACCTACTTCAATTGTTGTTCATAATCCTTCCTTCTCTTCTGGGCTGATGCAGCCACAATCAGCCTTCAGGGCTGACTAAAGCCCACTTCCTTATGATCAGCCTCTCCCAGACTGGAGAGTGGACAGTCAGCAGCCTAGACTTAGCATTCTGGGCATGAGTAGACCCTCTGAGGCCACAGAGTTGACCCTGACAGGTGCGTAGACTCCAGAGCTCTCAGACCCTCACCTGGTGCTCTGGAATTCCAGAATGGAGCCTGATTTGGGGAAGAGTTTTGCATTACACTCTTGTCTGGACCAGAAACATTTCTCCAGACATTTTGCTCCATGGTAGAGAGCTTATCCTCTCCCAATATAACCCTGTCTGCTTGGGAGCAGCTCGGACAGTGAGAAAAGTCATCTTCCCTCACTCCCATTTTCTCTCTTGTAGCTGCCCACACAGGTTCCCATTCTGCCCTCTCTGGCAGGACAGAAGTGCCCTGCAGAGACCTACTCTGGAACCCAGAGATGTTCAATGAATGTCCCTTTGAGGATTATATTCAAGGGGCAGAGCCCCCTTCTTTCTCCTTGGAACAGCATCAGGCTGTTTTATCTGTGTTCTCCTGCCATTGCACCCACTTAGACACAATAGAACCTAGATCTGAGGAAAGGAAGAGTTCACCCAAGGTCAAGTGGAGTCCATCAGCAGGAAGAAGGCCAGAACCCGCGGGGGCATGTTCTGTTGGAGCTGTGGCCTAGCTGAACGTAGGCAGGCTCCTCTTGAGGGCTGCCTCCAGCTCTGAAGAAGCTGGCACTTCCCCATGCATGAAGACACTGTGCCTCTGGGCTCAGAGGCTTCTTTCAGAGGGCAGAACTCAGAGTTGTGGGCTCCAAATGGGAGCGTGGCAGAGAGGGTGGGAGGGACTGAGGGAGGCAATAATCCCACACCCTCACCAAGCTTCAGAGGAGCTGGTGCTGAGACTGTTGCCATGGTGACAATAGCTCCCTGGTCAGGAGATTTTTTTCTTCTCCTCCCTTTGCTCTTCTCCAAGCAGCAGCCATGGCGGCAATAGCTAGGTCTTCTCCTTCTCCTTATTAGTGAGTGGCAGGGGATGATAAACCAAAGGTGGGCTTGTTGACTACCTTCACCTTGGAGCTGCCCATGCCACGTGGGCTCTTGGTCAAGAAGGGACTCCTAATTGTTAAGGAGGAGCCTGAGCCTGGAGAGAGTGTAGGAAAGGGGAGGCCCATACCCAGGCCTGGGTAAGAAGCAATATCCTTTTGGTGAGGACTAAAGCCCCTCAGACCTCCTTTCTGAAATGTCCTAAAGGTTTAGGAAAAGAAAAAAAGGGTCCTGTTTTCTCATAATCAGTCATAGAATCAGAATGCGTCAGTGTTGGAAGGTTGTCCAAGATCATCTCATCAGATCCACTCCCTGTCCTGCCCATCCACCCTCTGTTTCTTATCTCATGAAGGATCAGAGAGGGAAGTTTGACTTGGTCAAACAGCAAAGGCAAGTTCTTCTGCCCTCCAGACTCAGGCTGCCTTAGGGAAGGAGCCATACAGTCCATGGAGCTTTGGCACGATTCCCACTGAGCAGAAGGAAGACGGGAGAGGGAGCGGCTGGGTGCAAGAAGGCCAGAGAGGGTACGAATTAGAACAATATTTGAGTGGTGGAATGAGAAAACCTGGTGCTTTGGCTGTGAGGGGTGAGGGGAATGGAGGAGGCTGGGACCTTGGCAGCAGTGACTGACAGGTCTGGGTGGTCTGCTGAGGGGTGGTGTTTATCTTGAAGCCAGCTGAAAGAGGTGGAAGATGGGCCTCTGTCTCTCACTGATACCATTGGGAGGGGGGCCTGCTGAGAGAGAGTCATGAGGAGAACTGGGTGGCCCCCAGGTATGCTGTGAGCTCTGTCAGCTTGAGAGGTGGAGGTGGGGACGGCCTGAGGGGCTGTGTGAAGTGAGAGTGGGCTCTCTGTGGAGGTGGAGGCTGTCTTTCGGGACAGGGACACTGTGGTATGAAGTGCAGTGACCTGCTCCTGGGGCTGCGTGGTGTGGCTAGGGGCTGCGTGGTGTGGCTAGGGGCTGTCAGTGGAGGTGGGAGGTGGCCATGGGGCTGAGCTGACTGCCCATGGGGGAGGGGGATGGGTTCCTCTAGCATCAGCACCACCACACCCCCAGATGTGTGTGTGTGTCTGTGCGTGTGGTGTGTGTGTGGTGGTGGTGGTGTGTGTGTGTGTGTGTGTGTGTGTGTGTTGGGGACCAGAGCAGTTGTTGCTTTGGGGTTAAGGAGGCTTCTTTGCCTCCTTCCCTGGGACCTGTGGGGCCAGGACTGCAGTGGGGGTCCCCTGGCCAGGGGCGGGACCCCCATAAGCTGCCGCCTACGGTGGAATCCGGGGTCAGGGAGATGAATCCGAGGGTGCAGGAGACGAGGGAATGGAGAGTGGAGGGGGAGAGGATACGTGCCTCCGCCCGGCCCTACCCGCGTTACCTGAGGCCGCTCGCCGGGTCGCTGGATGACTCTGAGCCTCCGCGGGTCGCGGGGACCGAGACGGGCTCGCGGGCCGGCCTCCAGGTTCTCCAAGGTCCGCGCCGAAGCCGCCTCCCAGCTCTTGGATCACTCTGTCTCTCGGAGGAGACACGATTTGCATAAGCCCCGCCTCACCCCGGGCATGTTGGGCGTTGATTGGGTCGGCTGAAGCGGAGTGGCAGGCGGGGTTTCAGGTGGGGACCCGGTGGCCAGTGAGGCCCCGCTACAGGAGCGCGCCTCGCCCGCCCGCCCTGACCTTCCCAGAGTCGCGAGGAAAGGGGAGGGCTGTACCTTCGCTTGTATCCCGCCCCGAGACTCAGACCCCAGGCCATCGTCTGAGGTTAAAAGTGTCCACGATTGAAGTGGATTTGCAAAAACAACCGCACGGTTGCTATGGGAACGGAAGAACCACAGCAGAGGCTCTAAGCCTTTCCTTCTTGGGCCCAGCGAGGGTGGGGATGGAAAAGGGGATGAGTCACAAGATGTGATCCCCCTCCCCCGCACATCCCACCCAAAATCTGAGGAGGGCCACGAGGAACTGAGCGGGGAGGGAAGAGATGAGGTGGTCAGCAGCCCACGCCTTCACATCATTCATCGCCTCCCCCAACACACTCAACTCCCCCCAAGCCATGGCAGGTGGGCGAGGATGGCGAAGTACCCAGCCCCTACCTAACCCCACGCTAGAATTTCGATCCTTCCCCCACACAGGCATTCGTTACTTCTCACGGAGTCCTAGGAGGCCTCACGGGATCTCCCTGAGAGGTATCTCTCTGCCTCCCCCATGAACCCCTCCATTTCCCACCCTCCCGTCTTCCCGTCCCGTAGACGGAGCCTGTCCCCAGCCCCCGCCAGTCTCTGGCCTCGGATGTTGACACAAGCTCGAGGCGGTTTACACTGAGCGGGTCTGGAAGGTTTCAGGGCCCTGGGAACACCTCCTCCCCGCATTTGGGGGTCTCCCCAATGCCAAGCCCAGCCGCCTGCCCCAGCTGCACTGGCAGCTGAGAGCTTCCAACCCAAGGCGATTATAAGGAACCCTTTAACTCCAAATCGGGGGCGAAAGGGGAGCAGATAGCTTCGGGTTGGGCCACGTGCGGGGGAGGGACGTCTAGGGATCTGTCAAAAGTAGGGCGGGGCTTCTGGGGATTGGTTGAATCGGAGAGAGGATGTTGGGGGACAGGGGGCTGAAAGGGAGGCGGGGCTTTTGCCAATTTTGAGGGCGTTGAGGTGGGAGGGGCAATAGGGGATGAGGATCAGCTTGCCAAGAGTGGAGGCTTGATCCTAGAAACTTCACAGCCAAACTCCCTGGGGAGGAGCCAGTGGAGTTCTCTTTTTCCTTAGGAAGCGTCCATTCCCCCTTGAATCTGTTTTGCTGTCCCATCCTCCCAGCTGCAGGCTTTGTCTTCTCTTTGGATTACTAGCAGAAAGACAGCATACCTGGCACGTCCCTGGCCCCTTAGTTGAGTGACACCCCAAAGACAGGTGTTTGAAAACCCTGACTCTGTCACGTCCTGAGCACCTGACCCTGGGAACCCCGAGAAGAGCAAAAACACATTCCTGCTCACAGGTATCATAACCCAAGGCATGAGCAACCGGGGAGAAGCAGCATGAGATGCTGGAAGCGGACTCTGGAACTCAGATGGAATCCCATCTCTGCCAGGGAGCCCACAGATGAGCACGGGCAAGACCCTTCTCTCTCTGGTGCCTTCCTCAGTCTGTAAGGTTGGGAGCTGACCCAGGGACACAGGAGGCACGGGAAGAATTTCAACTAGGAGGGTGAAGAAAGACTGTCATTCTGGACAGAATTTTGTGGGCGTGAATCTGACTGCTCTCTGCTACACTTGTAAGCTTCTTAACAATAGATGACATATAGAGAGCTTGCTGCTGCTGCTAAGTTGCTTCAGTCGTGTCCGACTCTGTGCGACCCCATAGACAGCAGCCCACCAGGCTCCCCCATCCCTGGGATTCTCCAGGCAAGAACACTGGAGTGGGTTCCCATTTCCTTCTCCAATGCATGAAAGTGAAAAGTGAAAGTGAAGTCGCTCAGTCGTGTCTGACTCTTAGTGACCCCATGGACTGCGGCCCACCAGGCTCCTCCGTCCATGGGATTCTCCAGGCAAGAGTGCTGGATTAGGGTGCCGTTGCCTTCTCCGATAGAGAGCTTACTTTGTGTCAAATACTATTCTAACACTTTATATGTATTGCCTAATTTATTTCTCATAAGAACTCTTTGAAGCTGGTACATTTTTTAAAGATTTTTTTTAATGTGGACTATTTTGAGTCTTTATTGAATTTGTTAACAGTATCGCTTCTATTTTATGTTTTTGTTTTTTGGCCCTGAGACATGTGAGATCTTAGCTCCCTGATTAGGGATGGAACCTACAACCCCTGCATTGGAAGGCAGTTTTAACCACTAGACTGCCAGGAAAGTACCCCAGAGCAGGTACTTTTATCACTCCCATTTAATAGATTGAGGCATTTAACAGTTAAATAACTAGCTCAAGTTCTCATAACTGGTAAGCTGCAGAGCTGGGATTTAAATTCAAGCAGTTTGGCTCCAGAGTCCACACTTATAGCCAGTACACAGTATTGTCTCTCTTTAAGATCCTTCAAATCCTCAATGGGAAGGGCTTTGGATTGGAATATTCTTTTCTGATTCCCCCAAGGCATTAGAAAGGCAAAGCCCAGCGGGATATATTGGTCCTGCTCTGGCTCTTTAAACCAGGCAGGACATCCACCCAGCCTTGCCCATGAATCATCACAGGCCCTGTGACTGTTCCTGAACTGCCAGTCATAACCCATCTTCACCAGCTTATGACACTTGAGACCTGATCTTGATCCTGCCTCTGCCCTTTAGATTCAATGTTTAAAGCAACAGCAACTGACATTGACTGAGTTGCTTCACTATGTACCAGACACTCTGCCAAGTCCTTTATCTGTATCATCCCAAATATGACTTCTGCCAAAGGTGACATTTAAAATATCTAACAACCAGTTCAGGCACAAGCATTACCAGTCAGAATGGATGCTGGCCTTAGTTTTAGATCAAAGACTCTGTTCTTCCAAAAATGAACACTTTAGTTACTGGATCAAGGGGAGCAGGCAGAAGAGAAGCTAGGAAGATAGAGGCCCAAGGCTATGGCTAACATTTACCAATCAATTTAGATTGATATTTTAACAACCTGCTGTACCAGTGTGTAGGGACTAAATTTCAGTCCTGGTATCATTATTTTATTTCTTAACAGTGAATGGCAGCTCAGAAATGTTAGAGAACTTGCCCATTTTTAACACAGCCCATTTAGTGACCGAGCTGGGATTCTAACCTCCGTCCACTCCAGAGTACACACTCTTTTTTAAATGAAAATATGTATTTACTTGACTGCATTGGCTCTTGGTTGTGGCACGTGGGATCTTTGATCTTTGTTGCAGCATGCAGTATCTTTTAGTTGCAGCATGTGGATCTAGTCCCCTGACCAGGCATTGAACCTAGGCCCCCTGCGCTGGGGGCTTGGAATCTTAGCCACTGGATCACCAGGGAAGTCCCCAAAGTGCATGCTGTTAACCACTAACTGACCTGCTGTGTTCCTGGGAAAGGAGAGTGTTCAGAACAGAGCTGTTGTTTCCACTGTTCTGCAGCTAAAGGCTGAGCCAGAGGAGTGAGATTTAAGTTCTGGAGCTTCGTTGTGACCAATCTGTTCTCAGGCTTGGCAGCACCTGTGAGGTATGTTGAAGGAAAGGGCTTGGCAGAATGAGGAGGGCGGAGCAGCCTGAAGGGAAAGAGGAACAGTGTGGTTGTGTAGGAGACCCCCAAAAGGGGGCACAGAAGAACTGAGCCCAGTAGGGTTTCGGTGGGAGCAGACATTTGTAGGCAGTGGCCAGCCGCTTCAGTCTGCTCTACTGAAATGCTAGCATTCTTCCCCTTACTGGTCCCAAACGGTGCCTTTATGATGAATAACGCTTCCTGATTCCCTGGGTTTCCTCAGCCTTCTCAGTGTGGCCTGGTGACAGCTGGAATTCCCCTGGGTTCTAGATATTTCGTAGTCTTCTTAGTGGCTTGGAAAGAGTGAGATCACCAGCTTTGGGCTCCTTCCTTTCCTCTATTGGCTAAGCAGGATTTTTTTTTTTAATTTTCAAAATAGAAATCTATTATTTTTTTTCTCTTGTTAATACACAGTAGCTAAAAAATAATAGAGAGTGGAAGTTCCCCGTACTCTCTCCCTTGAGCATTACCTACAGGGGACCTTGTGTTTTGATGGCCCTGCTCTCATTTATTTTCTGTTGGAGAAGCCCTACGGTGTAGTGGGTCAAATGCATAGACCCTGGGGCTAGGCTTCCTGGGTTTGCATCTATCACTTTCCAGCAAGGTGACCACAGGCAGGTTACTTTATCAGCGTCTCAATCTCCTCATCTGTAAAACAAGGATAATAATAACAGTACCTATACCAAAGGGATACTCTAAGAATTAAAATGAGTTAATACATGCCAAGTGCATAGAACAGATTTTACTTTGGGGAATCACTCCTTCCCCATTGTATACAGTCTTGGTGGGACTATCAATCTAAGTGTCCTGCCTTCCTATGGACAAGGATTGGTCATAAGACTCAAATAAGGCTAAACAGTCTCTCTCGCTGTTCCTCTCAAGCTAATCCGAATCTTGAGTGAAGTGACTCAAGTGTGGTAAATGATTAGCTCTGGTTTATTCCAGAGCGGTGCCTTGATGATGCTATAATTCATTGCTGCTATCTGAATCCTCAGAACCACTTTGGTACACATTTCTTCCAAAGACCTACTTCTATTTTTCCTTTGGCTCTGTGAGCCATTTTACATCCCTCCCTCAAATTTATTTTCTTTCTTTTTTTTAAACTTAAGTTCTCCAGAGGTGACTTTTGTTTGCTTGCAGGAAGTACATGTGTGTTTGTCATATTTCTCTATCAGTTATGACTCTTGGTTGCAACAGACAGAAAATCCAAATCACAATGGGCTAAGCAAAAATAGGATGAAGTAGCTCTAGCAAGGGAAAACTCTACAAGTAGATTGGACTTCAGGGGGTGACTTGATTCAGAGGCTTAAGCAATGTGATTAATATCTGACCTCTTTCTAGAGCGTGGCTTTGTTGTCCTGTGTCAGTGTCAATTTTGGTTCTTGGGATCCATATAAAGGCAAGATATCTGCTATCATCTTTAGCCAACATCCTTTCCAGGGGAGTCCTACAGAAAAGAAGAGTTTCTCTTTTGCAGAGCAGCCAGTCAACATCTGGGTTGGTTCTCATTGGCCTGATTTGGGATCCAGGCTAAACTCAGAATCAGTTTTTGGAAACAGGGGGATCCAGTGCTCTCCTTGGCTAGGACTGAGTTACTTATCCACCCCTAGAACTGGGAGGTAATTCCTCCTAAAGCATGTGTATTCAGAGTAGGGAAGGAGGCTGTTCCTACCAAGGACAACAGTTCCAAGTTCCTAAACTATAAAAACACACAAAACTAGGTCAGTTTTCATTCCAATCCCAAAGAAAGGCAATGCCAAAGAATGTTCAAACTACTACACAACTGCACTCAACTCACACGCTAGCAAAGTAATGCTCAAAATTCTCCAGGCTGGGCTTCAATAGTATGTAAACTGAGAACTTCCAGATTTTCAAGCTGGATTTAGAAAAGGCAGGGGAACCAGAGATCAAATTGCCAACATCCATTGGATCATAAAAAAGGCAAGAGAATTCCAGAAAAGCATCTACTTCTGCTTCATTGGCAACGCTAAAGCCTTTGATTGTGTGGATCACAGCAAACTGTGGACAATTTTTCAAGAGATGGGAATACTAGACCACCTGACCTGCCTTGTGAAAAATGTGTATGCAGGTCAAGAAGAAACAGTTAGAACTGGACATGGAACAATGGACTGGTTCCAGATTGGGAAAGGAGTCCGTCAAGGCTGTATATTGTCGCCCTGCTTATTCAACTGCTATGCAGAGAACATCATGCGAAATGCTGGGCTGGAAGAAGCACAAGCTGGAATCAAGATTACCAGGAGAAATATCAATAACCTCAGATATGCAGATGGCACCATCCTTATGGCAGAAAGACAGAGGAACTAAAGAACCTCCTGATGAAAGTGAAAGAGGAGAGTGAAAAATCTGGCTTAAAACTCAACATTCAAAAATATCATGGCATCCGGTCCCATCAGTTCATGGCAAATAGATGGGGAAACAATGGAAAACAGTGACAGACTTTATTTTCTTGGGCTCCAAAATCACTGCAGATGGTGACTGCAGCCATGAAATGAAAAGACAGTTGCTCCTTGGAAGAAAAGCTATGACCAACTTGCTGCTGCAAGCAGAGACATTACTTTGCCAACAAAGGTCCATCTATTCAAAGCTATGGTTTTTCCAGTGGTCATGTATGGATGTGAGAGTTGGACCATAAAGGAAGCTGAGCATTGAAGAACTGATGTTTTTGAACTGTGGTGTTAGAGAAGACTCTTGAGAGTCCCTTGGACTGCAAGGAGATCAAACCAGTCAATCCTAAAGGAAATCAGTCCTGAATATTCATTGGAAGGACTGATGCTGAAGCTGAAGCTCCAATACTTTGGCTACCTAGTGCAAAGAACTGACTCATTAGAAAAGACCCCGATGCTGGGAAAGATTGAAGTCAGGAGGAGAAGGGGACAACAGAGGATGAGATTGTTGGATGGCATCACCGACTCGATGGACTTGAGTTTGAGCAAGCTCCAGGAGTTGGTAATGGGAAACCTGGTGTATTGCAGTCCATGGGGTCGCAAATAGTTGGACACAACGGAGCAACTTAACTAAACCGAATTGTATGGGAAGCCAGTCGATAAAGAAGTCTGAGAAATGTCATTTATAGGCTTCCAGCCCCTGGCTATACAGAAGAGGGCATAGTAAGACTAGAAAAGAGAGAGCAAGCAGGTAAGTGGCTGGTATTGTAAATTCAAAGTACTAAGACTTAGTACTTAGTTTCAGCCACCTTCCTCAGTGTTTGCTGAGAGATGCCCAACTTCAAAACTAGCCAGAGAACCTCGCTGCTCTCCCAGTAGGTTTCTATAAAGAAGACTGAGACCTGAACAGGCCATGATTATGAAGATGAAGGGAGACAAACTGCCCTTGCCCCTCATTCCTTTTGAGTCTATTCATATAGTCCTTTCTGATAGTTCTTGGAGGGGGAATCCCAAAAATTAGCTCATGAAGTTTTGGGATATCCTCAGTATAAAGGAAGAACCTCAGTTTTCTGCCTCCTGTGTCTTTGTTTCTTGTGTGTCTCCTTTTTTTGGAATTAAAAAATTTGGGGAGGGGGGCTGCACTGCACAGTATGCAGGATCTTAGTAGTTCCCCAACAAGGGATTGAACCCACATCCCTGGCAGTGGAAGTGTGGAATCTCAGCCAACAGACTACTAGGGGAGCCCCACTGTGTGTCTCCTTTACATTCACATTACTATCACACTCACCCAGAAGACTTCACTTTTGACCCTCTGATCCCCACACCAAAGCAATTCTCTGTGACACCAGCAGGGTGTCTTAAAATTGAACTCAATTCTGATGCTGTCTACCTGGACACAGAAGCTGAAAGATTCTACGGTTAAGGGCTCAGTCTTACCAACTTCTCCCATCCTACTTCAGATGCCAATCACAAGTAGTAGATCCCCAGATCACCCACAGTTTTTAGTCCAGTTGGCTACAAATCAGTGGTTCCCATGATCCCTGCCTTGGGATAGATTAATCTGCTAGTGCCACACAGAACTCAGGGAAATATTAATACTTAGGTTTACCTGTTTATTAAAGGACATGGTAAAGGTTACAGATGAACAACCAGGTAAAGAGATGCACAGGGCAAGGTATGTGGGAAGGGCTCAGGACTTCCACGTCCTGTCCAGGTGCCTCGCTCTCCCAGCACCTCCAGCTGTTCACTGACCCGGAAGCTCTCCAAGCCCTCTCCTTTTGGGGTTTTTATGGAGGCTTCATTATATAGACATGATTAGCTATGTAAGAAACCTGTATGCGGGTCAAGAAGAAACAGTTAGCATCCCATATGGAACAGGATTGAGAAAGGAGTACGACAAGGCTATTTATTGTCATCCTTAACACCTTTATTTAACTTATACACAGAGCACATCATGTGAATTCCAGGCTGGATGAGTTACAAGCTGGAATCAAGATTGCTGGGAGAAATATCGACAACCTCAGATACATGAATGATAACACTCTAATGGCAGAAAGCAAAGAGGAGCTAAAGAGCCTCTTGATGAGGGTGAAGGAGGAGAGTGAATGATTTGAGAGAATAGCATTGAAACTTGTGTATTATGTGAAATAGATCACCAGTCCAAGTTCGATGCATGAAATAGGGCACTCAGATTTGGTGCACTGGGGCAACCCAGGGGGATGGGATGGGGAGGGAGGCGGGAGGGGGGTTCGGGAGGGGGGACACATGTACACTGATTCATGTCAGTGTATGGCAAAAACCACCACAATAGTATAAAGTAAGTAGCCTCCAATTAAAATAAACAAATTAATTTTTTTAAGCCAATTTAAAGATCAGTATTAAAAAAACCAAGATCATGGCATCCAATCCCATCATTTCATGGCAAATAGAAGGGGAAAACGTGGAAGCAGTGACAGGTTTCCTTTTCTTGGGCTCTAAAATCACTGCGGTTGGTGACTGCAGCCATGAAATTAGAAGACAATTGCTTCTTGGCAGGGAAGATATGTGTTAAGCTTTTTATTAAAAAACAAAGACATCACCAGGCTGACAAAGGTCTGTATAGTCAAGGCTCTAGTCCTTCCAGTAGCCATACACAGATGTGAGAGCTGGACAATAACGAAGGTAGAGCACCAAAGAATTGATGCTTTCAAGCTGTGGTGCTGGAGAAGGCTCTTGAGAGTCCCTTGGACAGCAAGGAGATCAAATCAGTCAGTCCTAAAGGAAATCAACCCTGAATACTCTTTGGAAGGACTGATGCTGAAGCTGAAACTCCAATACTTTGGTCACTTGATGTGAACAGCTGACTCACTGAAAAAGACCCTGAATCTGGGTAAAATTGAAGGCAGAAAGAGAAGAGGGCAACAGAGGATGAGATGGTTGGATTGTGGACGTGACCTTGGGCAAGCCCTGGGAGATAGTGAGAGACAGGGAAGCTGGGTGTCCCTGGGGTTGCGAAGAATTGGCCACAACTTGACAACTGAACAACAACTTTGTAATCGGTGATCAGTTCAACCTCCAGCCCCCTCCTCTTCCAGGGAGGGACAGAAAGTTCCAGCCTTACAACCAAAAAGTTGGTTTCCCTGGCAACCAGCTCCATCCTTAGGTAACCCAAGTGCATGCTAAAAGTCACCTCGTTAACATGATGAAAGACGCCATTCTCTATCTATTTAGGAAATTCCAAGGGCTTTGGAAACTGTCAGCGGGGGGGAGGGGGGACACTAAAGAGAAAATATACATATTTATTATAATTCACACAATCAGGAAGGGGAGTCAACTCCTTTCTCAGTTCTGTCTCAGCTGACCCATAAGGTATTAATATAATTAACGTATCATCTGTCACTACTGCCATGGCTGGGGTAGGACAATATAGGAAAAAGCACTGTGGAGAGATGATGTAGTGATAGTGCCAGCTGGAGAGAGAAAACAGTGTGCTCTAGAGTGGTCAATTCCCGAGAATTACAGAAAACAGATCCTACAGTCCAGCACTGATCCACTGAACTTTTCGTGACAATGAGCATGTTATACCTCCATGCTTATCCAATATGGCAGCTTCTAGCCACTCATGACTGTTGAGTACTTGAAATGTGGTTAGTGCTAATGAAGAAATAAATTTAACATTTTTATTTAATTTTAATTTAAATAATGGCATATTGTCATTTGTTGTTTGCTCACTAAGTCATGTCTGACCCTTTTGTGACCCCATGGACTGTTGCCCGCCAGGCTCCTCTGTCCATGGGATTTCCCAGGTAAGAATACTGGAGCAAGTTGCCATTTCCTTCTCCAGGGGATCTTCCTGACCCAGGGATGGAACTCACATCTCTTGCATTGGAGGCAGATTCTTTACCGCTGAACCATGAGGGAAACCTCATAATCACATAAAAATTGTGGTTATTAGATTGGACAGCACCTGCTGCAGACCTTGAAGTTCAAGATAAAAAGGCTGCTTAAGATTGGGAGCTGGGCGTGCTGGGACTATTGGAGAAGAACCTGGTGTGCTGCCAGCTAAAGGTCAACAGAAAAATGTGACTATGTTTCAAGAGTCCATCCATATCCAAGAGGATGGTTTAGGGTCAAATCTCTCACCAGCAGAGTCTGTAGGGATGTCACTACTGACTCTGAGGCTATAGTCAATGAGTTGGGTTAGTGGTGGCAAGGCTGAAATTTACCAGAACAATATATCAATCATTAAAATAGAGACATTTCTACATCAGTTGGTAAATAGCCATTTTCTCAAGTGCCAGCTGCCACCCCTTCCACCCTGCCCCAACCCCAGTAGGACTCCCTGGACTTTTGAACCACCAAGCGGAATCAGCCCTGCCTGTCTGTCTCTGGCCTGACACAGAAGGGGGCTTTCAGAACTGACAACTCGCCAGCAATTGTTCCAGTGGGTTGGTGCCTGTGCCACTGAGGTTGTTAGATGTTTGGAACATCACCCCTGGTGTAGTACACTGAAAGTGCAGCAATTGCTGTGTGGTTACTTGTGCAGGGAAAGGGCGGTTATGACCCACAGGAAGAGGCCTGCCCAAACTCACCATGGGCAGTCACATGAGGAACCTGTTTTTTCCTTTCCCCCTCCTCCCTGAGACTCACAGCAGAGAAGCGATCACAAGGAAGGGGGTGAGTGTGTAAGAGCTCCCTCCCTACCCCCAGAAGCTAAAGCTTTAGGTCTACCCTTCATGGAGTAGAGCTGGGAAACTGTAACTTTAATTGACTTTCAATTCTTGAAAGTGATGGAAACGGTGGGCTGAGGAGTGGTTTGGGCAGGTGCAAGGAATTTGCTCCTTGATCCAGTTGCTGATCTCTTGTCTGCCACTGTGCATCTCTGGCACATCTCCTCTTTCTCCCTGGCCCTGGGATGCTCAGCCAATGAACCCATAACAAGCCCTGTCCTTTGCACCCCCCCCCCACACACACACACATCCTAGCCTGCCTGGCTGCCTCTTAACACTTCCAGGGGCCTTTGGGAATACTGGAACAGATCAAAACATACAGGGGCCAGCCTGGCCATTAGAGGAGAGAGCTGTCATGTGGCCCCATGGCTTGTGGGAATAACTGATCAAATGCTGGGAATTTGGAATTTTGAATGGAGAGGCATAGAAATCTCAGTGTCAATGAACAAGAAGCCCATTGATGGCAGTGCTCTAGGAAAAAAGCCCTGTAATCTCTTGCTGGGAGGTCTTCAGGTCTGCCTTTCTGTGGCAATTTCTTGGCTGTTCAACCCTGTCTTGGAATCCATGAGCTATCCCTTGACCTTTCTAATGTTCATCGCCTGCTCGCCCCACCTTCCTCCTGCCCTCTTCACCTTAAGTTAGCCAGAGCTGGTTTCTAGGGCTCGCAGCCAAACCACTCTCAATTAATGAAGGCCACATAAGGTCAGAGACAGAAGGTGCAATAAGAAGCAGTGACAGCAGAGGGCACTCTGGGCTCACTTTGAAAGGGGGCCTTTTGGTGGCCCCAAAGGTTTGGCTCAGATGGTAAAGAATCTGCCTGCAATGCCGGAGACCAGGGTTTAACCCCTAGGTTGGGAAGATCCACTGGAGAAGGAAATGGCAAACCACTCCAGTATTTTTCTTGGAGAATTCCATGCAAAGATACTCTTTGCAACAGTCCATGGTGTTGAAAAGAGTCGGAGACAACTGAGAGATTAACACTTTCATAAAGGTTCTGGAGGCCTTTGAAGGAGAGATGAGTGGCTCTTCCTTCGAGTATTTATTCTAGCAAGAAGGGCAGGGAGGGTGCGTGAGCAGATGATGAGACGGAAAGTTGAGCCCTCTGTTCCAACCATGGTTGCATCGTTAACTTCATTCACTGTGTGACCTTGAGCAGGTCACCTAACCTTTCTGGTTTCCTCATTTGTGCAAATTAGATAAAGCTAGAACCGATCTTACAAAGTTGTTATGAAGAGTGAATGTAAAAATGCATTTAAAAAAAATTTAAGTATACTTGATTTACAATATAGTGTTAGTTTTAGGTAAATAGCAAAGCAATTCAGTTATACATTATATGTAATTTTTCAGTTTTTTCCATTATAGATTATTATAAGATATTGTATATGATTCCCTGTGCTATACAATATATCTTTCTTGTTTATTTTATATATAGTGATGTATACCTGTTAATCCCATACTCCTAATTTACTCCCCACCATCTTTCCCCTTTGGAAACTGTAAGTTTGTTTTCTCTGTTTGTGAGTCTGCGATAATGGATCTTAAGTGCGTAGGAAAAAGCCAGAGACAGAACCAGAAAATGATAAGTGATGACAAAAGACGGCCCCTGGACAGTGGCCACTGACTTCAGATGCTTCTAGAGGACAGAGACGTTATTGAGATGGGGGAAGGGTCCTTGGTGCAGAGGAGAAGGGATAAAGGGAAGATTTGGCAGCAAAGTTTGGAAGAACCATCTGCGAAAGGGAAATGGGGGCACACTCTCCTTTGAGGTGATCAGAAGGGAAACCAGGACAAATACTGGAAAAACTGAGGATAGGCATGTAAGCTGAGAGACTTCCTCCCCCCACACAGGCCTCTCGTCTTTGTGAAGCAGGCCACCAGCTCACTGACGGTCTGATGAGAAAGGCTCAGCTCTGCCACCTTCACAACCCTGAGCCTCCTTCTTTATGCAAATCCTGCATCATTCTTCCATCATTCTTCTCTTAACTTGCATCATTCATTCAGTCATTTAATACACATTTTTGGATTAAATGTAGTACTAAGTGCTAAACTCTGGGGATACAAATGTGAAGCAGACTGTATTAGTCAGGGTTCTTGAGAGAAACAGAACTAAAAGCATTTACCTGTCTATCTATCGAGAGAAAGAGAGAAGGAGCATCTTCCACATCTGCAACCAGCAAGCCGGGGACCCAAAAGAGCCAGTGGTGTGAGTCCCAGTCCTAGTTTGTGGCAGAAGACCAATGTCCCAGCTCAGAGACAGTCAGGAGAGAGAGCAAATTCTCCCTCAGCTTCTAATTCTATTTGAGCCTTTGTGGATTGGATGAGGCCCACCACGCTGGGGACTGAGGCCCACTGCTTTACTGAGTACGTGCATGCGTGCTAAGTCACTTCAGCCGTGTCCCACTGTTTGCGACCTCATGGACTGCAGCCCACCAGGCTCCTCTGTCCATGGGATTCTGGACACCCCAGGCAAGAATACTGGAGTGGGTCACCATGCCCTCCTCCAGGGGATCTTCCTGACTCAGGGATCAAACCAGCAAACAGATGCCTCCTGCATTGGCAGGCAGGTTCTTTACCACTAGCGCCACCTGGGAAGCCCAGGTGCTTTACTGAGTCCACTGAGTCATATGCTAACCTCATCCAGAAACACTCTCCCAGACATACTCTACAGACTAGTTGAGTTGACACATGACATTAACCATCATAAAGACCAACATGGCAACCCTCTCACAGTTTACAGTCAAACAGGAACAATAGACATAAAGTAAGCCAATAACTGTATAATTACACATTGTTGTTATAATAGGCCTGGAGGGAAACAACAGAGTGCTTGAAGGAGTAAGGGGGTGTGGCATTTGGAGCCAAATGGGAGGTGTGCGGAAGCTCCTCAGAGAAAATGGCGTGTATATAACAGTCTTTTGGACTCTGTGGGAGAGGGAGAGGGTGGGATGATTTGGGAGAATGGCATTGAAACATGTATAATATCATATAAGAAACAAATCGCCAGTCCAGGTTTGATGCAGAATACAGAATGCTTGGGACTGGTGCACTGGGATGACCCAGAGGGATGGTACAGGGAGTGAGGTGGGAGGGGGGTTCAGGATGGGGAACACGTGTACACCCGTGGTGGATTCACGTTGATGTATGGCAAAACCAATATGATATTGTAAAGTAATTAGCCTCCAATTAAAATTAATAAATTTAAATTTAAAAAAAAAAAGGTCTGTGAGTGGCCAGCTTGGTGAGAGACGAGGGACGAGGAGGAGGGTGCCAGGCAGAGGGACTGCGTGGGCAGAGACCCTGAGGTGGGGCAAGAGTGGCTTCTCACATGAGCTCAGAGGAGACCCTCGCAGCTGGAGAGAGGTGAGTTCCCTGAGAGAAGACTTCGGCTGAGGGGTTGAGTTCTATATCCAGCGCCACCAGGCTGTTTCGTGGCTGGGGGTGGGTAACGTGAACAACCTGAATCACGCGTTTCAGGATTTCTCAGGCTTCTAGGTGTAGAGTGAGCTGGGGGCCTGAGAGGTGGAGTGGTTCAGGGGGTGGGGGCCTGGACCAGAAGTGCTGCCACGGGGTGGAGAGGGGTGAGCACATGAGAGCTGCTGGGAGGGGAGTCTGCAGACCTGCCACACATAGAACACAGAAGGTGATCAGGAGCCTGGCTCCCCATTCCTGATACTGGGGACTAGTTGGCTTGTGGGTGCAGGGGGGTGTCCGTGCGTTAGGAGGCTGGGGGTGAGTGGGGAAGCCTGGGGGAAGGAGTCATCGCCACGGAGAGGGAAGTGCTAAGCTCACCCCCCTCTGCCTGGTGGACAACAGGGAGCTAGAGTGAGTTTCAGGGTCACTTCTGGATCCCAGCGCCAGCTCCTGCTCTTGGGTGAGCACATAGGGAAGAAAAGAGCAGGTTTCAGGACAGGTCTGAATGGAGTCCCGACTCTGCCCTACATTGCCTACTCGGGCTTCACTGATGTTTGCTGTCCTTCTTTCAGAAGTAGGATTAATCATGGTCCCAGGACCCACCTACACTACTGGTAGGAATGTGGATCAACGTAGTTCCTATGGAAAACAGTAAGGAGGCTCCTCAGAAAAATAGAGTTGCCATACGATCCTGCAATACCACTCTTGGGCCCATACCCAGGCAAAACTATAATTCAAAAAGATACCTGCACCCCTGTTATGTTCTCAGCAGCACTGTCTACAATGGCCAAGACATGGCAACAACCTGAACGTCCATTGGCAGAGGACTGGATAAAGAAGCTGTGACGATGCAGCATATATACAGGTGTGTGTGTGTGTGTGTGTGTGTGTGTGTCTGTGTGTCTGTGTGTGATGGAATACTATTCAGCCATAAAGAAGAATGAAATAATGCATTTGCCACAACATGGATGAACCTAGACATTATTTTACTAAATGAAATAAGACAGACAGGAAAAGACAAATACCATGTGATATTACTTATATGTTGAATCTAAAATAGGACGCAAATGAACTTATTTATGAAACAGAAACAGATTCATAGACATAGCGAACAGACGTGGTTGCCAAGGGGGTGGGGGAGGGATGGACTGGGAGTTTGGGATAGCAGATGCAAGCCATGATATACAGAATGGGTAACAACAAAGTCCTACTAGCACAGAGCACTGTAGTCAATACACTGTGATAAAGTTTGGAAACTGCTGACTTGTCCATCTTATTTATTTTACATTCAGGAAAACTGGAGACCCAGGGAGGAGAAATAAAAGCAAGGTAGTCAGTTCCCTTGGGTGAAGAGCATTGGATGGGAAAGAAAGGGCCCCAGAATAAACCAGATGTGCATGGGGTAAAGACATGGGAATGGCCTGCATCTGGGAAATGTTTTTGTTTAAAAAGATCAAGCAGAATGTTTCTACAATTTGAATTCAGAAAAGAGGATTTGCAGGTGGAGAGACATCTAACGAAATCACCAGTTCACCCCGCTCCCTGCCCCCCAAAATAGCAGGCACTAACAGGGCTGCTGGGTGGGTGTGCACTGTGAAGCCTGTGACAGTGGGTGAAATGTTGAAATACTAAGATATTAGTTGGGAAATGGTAAGTAGCAACTGCAATAAATAGTACAATCAATTATTTCTAAATATAAGTTCATCTGTTCATTGTATATCATCATGAACATTGATAAACGAGCCTCCTAAAATAGCCACTTCTGAGAAAAATTGATGGCATTCTGCTGCTTCGCCCACGTCCCTGCCCACGGCACACACCACATTGCTCATTCTTTAGGGAGAGCTCTGCTCTGTGCTTCAGAGGAATCATCAGGTTATCTTTATCCTCCAATTACTCACTTGTTAGTGCTCCTAAATAATTTACCCTTTACTTTGGTTTTATCGTGGGTGTGTTCTAACACTTGTATAAGCAGCAAGTCAGTAGGATTTTGCTTTCTTAAAAGATATGGAACCCACGAGTGCAGCACTCTTACCACTCAGAATGGCAATTGTGTTCAGTTCAAGTCCACAGTTGGTATTTGTTAGAATTTGGATCATATAAATAGAAACATGAAAATAATATAGAAAAAGGAATTTATTAAAGGATTAAAATTTATACAGCTGTGGGATTTTGTTCCGGGCACAGTGGGAAGCAGTGGATTTCAGTTCCTTGGTGTCTGGGTCCTCAACTGGGAAAATTCAACAGCTGAGTGCTGAAGTCATCTGGAGACACCCTCACACACACATTGGGTGCTTGATGCTGGTCTTGGTGGGAACCCCACCTGGGGCTGTTGGGGTGTAGGCATGTGACTGAGAACCAACTGAATGTGAGTGGAAGTGATATGCCTCACTTCCTCATACGGACCTCCCAAGCATGACCCTTTGTCTTCCCCATCTATCAGCTGAATGGAGAGGACTTCAAGAACCTAGAAGGTAGACTCCTAAGGTGGGAGGAGTCTGGGTCTCTGAATGACTATAGAGCAAAGCCCTCACCATTCTGCAGTGAACGGTGACATGCATGAGAAATATATCTCTATTAAGTTCAGCCATTTACATTTGGGGATGTTTGTTGCACCAGTGAATGTTACTCATCCTAACTGATAACCATCTCCAGTCATTTATTGAAGTTATGAATGCCCGGAGATGTTCAGATGGTGAGACCTGGCATTGGGAACATCCGTGGTGGTTTTTCTCACCATCACAACTGTTACATAAGCCCTTTTTATAGTCACAGGTTGGTCTCATAGGTCACGTTACCTAAAATGTGTTTGATGGCATTTTTTATGATCTCACATGCCTTTTTTGACTCATGGTCACAACTCATGAGGTCATTTTATTGACATTTTGTTAGGAAAAAAGAGGAACTCTGTTCTCTTTCTGTCACCAAGTTTACAAACTGCTCCTGTCTGGATTTATCTCTTCTGTCCCTATGCAAATGAAAAGTGTTCATTTCCTACCTAAAGGTAGTCCAGGGTACAGAAGTCCACCACTCTACCAAATCCAATACCAATTTTACATTCTTGTCCCTCTTAATCCCTTCAACAGCTTTCAATGCAATTGAACAGATTCCTCCTTGAAATACTTTCCTCACCAATTTCTGCAACACACCTTTCCTGTAACTCACTGGCCTCACCTTGGCCTCTTTTGCAGGCTCTTCAGTTAGGTATTTATTAGTAATCTCCAATCAAACACATCCCCATTAGAACTCTTGATTAACCCTGCCACATGCATGCCTCCCACAGACATCCTCACACCAATACATGGCACCACAATTTATCTGGTGGCTCAGGCCAGCCACCTAGGAAGCATTCTCTTCACTTTGCTCTCACATCTCCAAACTCTAATCAATCATCAAATCCTATCAAGTCAAGCTTCAACTGATAGATATTAGAATCAGTCGATTTCTTTCCATCTCTTCTTTTAAGACTCTAGTTCCAACCAGCACCGTCTTTCATATGGATGACTGCAATAGCCTTGGAATTGGTTTGCCTTCCTCTACTCTTGTTCCTATATGATCTGTTTTCTGCACAGAAAGGAGAGTGATCTTTTAAAAGCCAACATTGTGCTTAAACAGTTCCCCTAACATACTAAGCTCTTTCCTGCCCCAGGGCCTTTGCACTTGTGGGTGTCTTTTCTGGGAACATCCTTTTCCTGCTTGTTGAATGGCTATTTCTAATCTTCAGGTCCAGACCTAAATGTCACATCCTCACAGAGCATTTACCTCCCTGTAGAAATTAGATTCACCCTCTCTAGTATTCTCGATCACAGTGCCCTGTTTATTGTTTTTAATTAATTAATTAATTTGGCTGCATCGAATCTTCATTGCGGCCCATGGGTTCTTTGTCGCAGTGCCCAGGCTTCTCTCTAGCTGTGGTGCACGGGCTTTAGCAGTTGTCCTCACTAGCTCAGTTTTCCCGCAGCTTGTGGGATCTTAGTTTCCAGACCAGGGACCAAACATGCATCCTCTGCCTTCTCAACCACCAAGGAAGTCCCCACTCTGTTTACTTTTTAAAGAGAACTTGTCATTATACCTTTGTTTACTTTCTTATAGTGTTAAATTGTCAGTCTTCATGAGACTATAGTCTCCATGAGGGCAGGTGCTGTGGACTGAATTTTATCCCCACAAAATGAATGTTGAAATCCTAACACCCAATGTGACTATTTGGAGATAAGGTTTTTGAAGGTAATTAAGATTAAAGAGGAGAAGGGAATGGCAACCCACTCCAGTGTTCTTGCCTGGAGAATCCTAGGGATGGGGGAGCCTGGTGGGCTGCCGTCTCTGGGGTGGCACAGAGTCGGACACGACTGAAGGTACTCAGCAGCAGCAGCAGCAAGATTAAATAAGGAAAGGACTTCCCAGGTGGTGCTAGTGATAAAGAACCTGCTTGCCAATGCAGGAGACAAAAGAAATGTGGGTTCGATTCCTGGGTCAGGAAGATCTGCTGGAGGAGGGCATGCAACCCACTCCAGTATTCTTGCCTGGAGAATCCCACAGACAGAGGAGTCTGGCAAGCTATAGTCCTTGGGGTCACAAACGAGTCGGGCACGACTTAGCACGCATGCACACAAGATTAAATAAAGTCACAAGGGCGGGACCCTAATCCCTCGATAGATCTGCTGACCTTAGAGAAGAGAGAGGGATTTCTCTGGCAGTCCAGTGGTGAGGACTCTGTGCTTTCACTACAGGGGGCCTGGGTTCAATCCCTGGTCAGGGAACTAAGATCCCCCAAGCTGTATGACCAAAAAGGAAAGGAAAAAAAGAAAGAAGAGAGAGAGTTCTCTCTCCCCTCTCCCCTAGAAAATGTACGCACAGAAGAAAGGCATGTAAGAACCCAGAAGAAGACCATACAGTGAGAAGATGGCTGTCCAAAAGCCAGGAAGAGAGCTGTCACCAGGAACTGAATTGGCCGTGGCACCTAACCCTGGACCTCTGACCTCCAGAGCTGTGAGAAATACAGCTCTGCTGCTTGGGCCGCCCCTTCTGCGCTCCTTTGTTACGGCAGCTGGAGCTGGCTAACACAGCACAGCAGATTTACAGAGCCGGCTTGTTGCTACTTTTTCATCCCTTACACTGGGCTTAATGACTGCTACATGTAGGCTGTAATTATTTGCTGAATGAATGAATGGGCTCCACACAAACGTCTCCCTACTTGGCCCACTGCTTTAGCTATCTGCCACCCCCACACCAATCCACAGATCCCCTACCTGGGCTGCTTTGAGAGGACAGAGCTAAATGTTACGGACGGCCATGTCTCAGGTATTGGAAGAGGAGCAGCCTTTCCTTTCTCCTGCCCCTGTCCATTTTCCGTGTCTCCATTCCTGAAGGATGACCACGCCACTTCCCTCTGGTTAATATAGCTCTATCCAGAGCCAAGGGGCTTCCCAGGTGGCTCAGTGGTAAAGAATCCACCTGCCAATGCAGGAGACACAGGTTCGATCCCTGGGTCAGGAAGAAATCCTGGAGAAGGAAACGACAACCCACTCCAGGATTCTTGCCTGGAAAGCCCCATGGACAGAGGAGTCTGGCGATCTACAGACCATGGGGTCGCAAAAGAGTTGAACAGGACTTTCAACAACATGCAAGCCTAACTAATCTAGGTTTGCACATGAGATGAAACCTGTTTGCCTTGCCAGGAACCAGTTCTGGTAGGAAAATCAGGACTGTCTGCTTGGCCCTCCCCCAGGGCTGGGTTAATAGACAACTGGGTTTGGGGTTTTCCAAGGGTGTTCCTGTTTTCTGTGAATAACTGTGGCCTGCAGTGGAATGACCCCCTGCCGTGAATAGTGGGGAGGGGGGGGGGCTGAGGCCTGGGTGATAGCCTCGGGCACAGAGGCCAGTGCTTTTGATGGGAGACATGCCTGGGGGAGGTGTGGCGGTTGCAGCAGGCTCCCTAGGACACAGCCCACACTCAAGGTGCTGAGTGGAGAACCTAGGCCCCAGTCCTGGGCAGAGCTCGGTCAGCATCCCTGTGTGGTCATGGGCGGGGCTGGCCCGAAGCCACCAGAGTTACATCTCCAGACCAGGCCCCTGAAGTCCAGATTTGGCAGCCGAGCAGCCAAGTGTCTAAGAGGCATCTCTTCATTTCTGAGCACCTGCACTGCCATTCCCCGACCGCCCCGACCGCATGTCCCTCCCTGCAGTGGCCTCCTCCTGGGCTCCCTGCCTCTGCCCTTGCCCTTTGCCCATTCTCCTCGTGGCAGCCTGGGGAAGCTTTGAACATATGAGTCAGAAGGTATCACCCTTCTGCTCAGAACCCTCCAGTGACTTCCTAGCCCACATGAAGCCCTCCTGCTGGCCCCAAGGCCCTACCCCATAACTCCTCCCTCCCACACCTCATCTCCTGCTCCATCTCACAGTACTTAGCCCATTAGTCACGCTCTTCTGCTACTCTGGCCTGTATTAGTCAGAGGACTTCAGGGAAACAGAACCAATAGAATGCACATTATAACTATGGAGAGAGAGATTTATTTTAAGAAATTGGCTCACACAATTGTAGGGGCAGGCAAGCCTGTAATCCACAGGGCAGGCCAGCAGGCTGGAAATTCAGGCAAGAGCTGATGTTGTGGTCTTGGATCTGAGAGTTGAAAACTCAAGCAGAATTTCTGTATAGTTTGGGAACAGAATTCCTTCTTCTTCAGGGGGACCTCAGTTTTTGCTCTTATGGCCTTTAGCTGGCTGAATGAGCCCCGCCCCCAACACATACACGTTATAGAGGGTCATCTTCTCTACTCAAAGTGATTCACCACAGAGTGTTCACCACAACCAAAAAATGCCTTGATAGCACTAGCTGGACTGGTGTTTGACCAAAGAACTAGGCAGCATGGCCTAGCCAAGCTGACACAGAAAATGACCGTCACATGCTCTCTTTGTCATTTCTTGAAGACAAGTGAAGTGAAGTGAAAGTCGCTCAGTCGTGTCTGACACTCTTTGCGACCACGTGGGCTCTACAGTCCATGGAATTCTCCAGGCCAGAACACTGGAGTGGATAGCCATTCCCTTCTCCAGGGGATCTTCCCAACCCAGGGATTGAACCCAGGTCTCCCGCACTGCAGGCAAATTCTTAACCGGGGAAAAGAGCCACAAGGGAAGCCCAAGAATACTGACAGGGCCATCCTATTTCAGAGCCTTGCCCTTATTAATTTTAAAAAAATTTTCTGTGCTATATACTCTCTCTCTTTTTTTTTTTTTTAATTATCTGCCTGCAGTGGATCTTAACTGCGGCCCACGAACTCTTATTTGCTGCAAGTGTGACCTAGTTCCTCCACCAGGAATGGAACCCCTGCAGGGAGCACAGAGTCTTAACCATTGGACCACCAGGGAAGTAAGTCCCTGCCCTTACTCTTTTCATTCCCCAAATGTTCTGTTCCCAGATACCCACATGGCTCCTAGACAACCGCACAGCTCACTCCCTCCCCCCCTGCAGATTTTGCTCCTTGTCACTTCAGCAAAGTCTTCTCTGACAGCCCCATCTCAAGTTACCAACCCTCCGCCAGCCCCAGCTCTCCCAGGCCCTCCCTGCTGGACTTCCCTGTGTGGTGGTCTCAGGCAAAGCATGTCTAGAAGGTGCAGTTTTCACTGTTACAGCACAGTCATAAACTAATCTTGTCCTAGACTAGAAGCTCCTTCACAAACGGACCTTATTTAACTCACACACCGGCTAGAGCATCCACTGTGATCTCTCCTCTTCAAACCCTCCCTTATGTACCCTGTTTTGTGAGGCTGGAGCTGGGCCTCTGAAGCCCGCATTTCTGCTTTGCTAGCTGGTTTCCTGTTAGGCTCTGTCATTAGGAGGTGCTGCAGAATGTTTTAAGGGTACCTGGAACTTGTTTAATCATGACACACAGATAATGGAACGGATCATCATGAAGGAAGAAGTTTGATCACAGTTCCCTAGAAACAGGAGGCATGGCTGCCACTCAGGGTCACATAGAGAAGCACCAGGGTGGGTCAGGAGGCAGAAGGGGTGAGGGGGAAATGTGGAGTTTTTACTGTGGTTTGCACTGGAAGGAGTGGACAAGGCAGGGTAAGCAGGCTTAGGACTGGCTAGTTTGAATAATTTCAGTGGGCTCTGGTGTATAGGGACTCTCTTTAGTTGTCTAATACCTGGCCTTCCTAGAGAGCATATTAAAAAGCAGAGGCATCACTTTGCCAACAAAGGTCTGTCTAGTCAAGGCTATGGTTTTTCCAGTAGTCATGTATGGATGTGAGAGTTGGACTATAAAGAAAGCTGAGCACTGAAGAACTGATGCTTTTGAACTGTGGTGTTGGAGAAGAATTTTGGAGTCGCTTGGACTGCAAGGAGATCCAACCAGTCCATCCTAAAGGAGATCAGTCCTGAGTGTTCATTGGAAGGACTGCTGTTGAAGCTGAAACTCCAACACTCTGGCCACCTGATGTGAAGAGATGATTCATTGGAAAAGACCCTGATGCTGGGAAAGATCGAGGGCAGGAGGCGAAGGGGATGATAAAGGATGAGATGGTTGGATGGCATCACCCACTCAATGGACATGAGTTTGAGTAAACTCCGGGAGTTGGTGATGGACAGGGAGGCCTGGCGTGCTGCAGTCCATGGGGTTGCAAAGAGTCAGAAACGACTGAGCCTCTGAACTGAACCTGGCCTTCCGGCGATTTGGGTGGGTGGACAGTGGCCCAGAGTGTGGGAGCCCAACAGCGAAGGTGGCTGGGGTCACAGGCTCTGGATCAGTTGGTTTGCATATGAAAAGCACATTGCTGTCTCTAAATGGGATATTACCTAGCCCTGGAAGAAGCAGTCCCAGCTCTGGGGTCAATAAGGCCCCAGGATGCCCAAGCATCAGATAACAGAAAATTAAAAGGCATTATTAATATACAGGGAGAGAGAACATGCAAGGACACAGGGAGAAGAAGAAACTTGCTTCTGGCTTCCTTTGGGCTCTCTGATGGCTTACATTTTCTGAATATCACCCCAGCGATGGTTCTACCCTCTGGTAACAGAAGCCACAGCCAATCACAATCTCCATCACTTGCAGAGACAGCTCCAACTGTGCTCGTCTCTAAGATACCAGCATCAGCCAGACAGTGCCCTGTTTCTAAGGATCTGAGTCTCAGCCCCATGGGACCCTCTTCCAGGTTCAGAGACACTAAGCAGTGACTCATTCTTAGGGGTCTGAGTTTCAGCCACAGGGTCCCTTCTCTACGCTTAAATGTTCTGATTATTCATACACCTCTTCTCTTACGTCCTTCAGCCCTGGGGATAGTAGCTGCTTCCTCCAATTACTACAATCTATGATGAGTTGGTATATTTTTTACTGCTCTTTTAGTTATTACCACATCAACAAGTTTATACCTAGTTTGCAATGATTTATTATCAGCTCTCTCTGTCCAGATAACTGATGGGGTCTGTCTCCTAACGAACCCTAGCTGATTGAGAAATTGGTACCAGAAGAGGAACTTTTTGACATTGCCTTGGTTGTGTTCTTAGAGTTGAACTCAGTGCTGAGCTCCTTAATGATGGAAAGTACTAGCAATCCATGGTATGCAGTGACATCATAACAGATTAAATTGTCACCTGTGGTTGATTGTGATGAAGTGCCTATTGAAACGTCACAGGACAGAGTGGCTGTTTCACTTGGTCTTAGGGCAGTAATGATGACTACAAGGACTGTGGTCTGGGATGGATCCTTCTGAATGCCCTAGAGTGCATATAGAAAGGAAATGACAAGCTCAAGTGAATAATCATTTGGGATTAAGGCTACATTT
This sequence comes from Ovis canadensis, assembly GCF_042477335.2. NCBI lineage: Eukaryota > Metazoa > Chordata > Mammalia > Artiodactyla > Bovidae > Ovis > Ovis canadensis. The sequence continues at coordinate 15,040,210 of NC_091245.1, forward strand.
AAGAAGTAATTAACATATCTTAGAAATGGATGGTATGAGGGACTTCCCTGATGGTCCGGTGGTTAGGAATTTGCCTTCCGATGCAGGAGGATGGGGATTCAATCCCTCTCGAGGAACTAAGATCCCACATGCTGCAACTAAGACCCAACACAAATAAATAAATAGATATTTTAAAAAAGAAATGGATGGTATGAGTGTCTCTCAAAGATGGACATAATGATTATTGTAACTTTGCATCTTCTTATTTGGAGGAGAGAATCAGATGTCTTCCTTTGAATAAAGGACAGTGGTATCTTGTTGGAAAGAAAGATCAAGTTGTTTTTATTGTCTCATGGAAGTTGAAATATGTGAAGAAGGTATGTGGGGATGCTGAGATGCAGGAATGGATTGTGTATTAATTAACCTGTTGTCTGTTAGCTCCAACCCACGCTCCTACACTCTGCACTATGGTGCTGGGGCAGGGACCAGAGCAACCGTATCTCTGCTTTGCCAAAAGCAATTTCCTCTTAGGCTCTGTGCAGAGGCAGTATGAGAGGGGTGTCTACAAGCCTGGAGGAGGAAGGAGCTGGTTTCTTTTGGACTTCCTGAACTTGTGAGCATCCCCCAGCAATGGTTCTTTACCCTGGCCACAGTACTTCCTTCCTGGGGAGGTTGCTGAATTCATTTTGCAGTTTTTCCAGCACTTCCAAACCAGCTTTATTGTGCTTCACCCAGAAAATCCAGCAACAGCTGACCTGTACCCCCACCTCAGAGATCTGAGTTTCTGCTCAGCAGGATCACTCCACCAAACTTGAGTTTTAATAATTTAAATACATACCTCCTTTTGTTCTCCCAGCCTAAGAGGTGGTAGATGCTTTCTTTATTGCTGCTTCCAAGATACCTCACTGTCCTTTTCTAGAATAGTCAGTTATCCAGTTAATAAATTTATACCTAGGTAACAAGTCTTTTTTTTTTTTTAGGCCACATTATGTAGTATATGGGATCTTAGTTCCTCAACCAGGGATCAAACTCGAGCCCCCTGCATTGGAAGCATAGAGTCTTGACCACTGGACCACCAGGGAAGTCCTTGTTAACAATTTTTTAAACTCTGCTCAAATAACCAATGTAGTTTCTATCTCCTGATCAGACTCTTCCTGTTATACACACAGCTTTCAAAGTGTCCTTTGAATGGAGAATAGTGCCTGATGTCATAGATACTCAAAAAAATATTTGTTGAACAAATAACAATAACACTTAGTGAGTTCTTACCATCTCAGGCTTTGTTCTAAGTGCCCTACATGTATCGTTTTGTTTCATTATCAAAATAATCTCATGAGATAGTAACCCTAATCCCTACTAAAAGAAAAATAAACACTGATATGCAGTGAGTGTTAAAGACTGTACTGCCAGGTAAGGCAGGGAGATTTGATCTAGTACAGAGGTTAGGCCATGTAAGATTGGGTCTTCATATTAAAAGTTAGCAAACAACTCAAGACAATTAGCTAAAGCACAGAGGATTTACTCTCAGCAACTAAACAACAACAACAAAGGTAATCTACAAGGAAGAACAGGACTCATGAAGACTGACTCCCAGTCCAAAAGAAAAGATGAGCTTCTAAGAGTAAAAAGCACTGTTTATAAGGAGTGCCTTATGGCAGAAATCAGAGGAATGAAAGAGCCTCCTAATGAAAGCGAAAGAGGAGAGTGAAAAAACTGGCTTGAAACTCAATATTCAAAAAACAAAGATCATGGCATCCGGTCCCATCACTTCATGACAAATAGATGGGGAAGCAATGGAAACTGTGACAGACTTTATTTTCTTGGGCTTCAAAATCTCTATGGATGCTGACCGCAGTCATGAAATTAAAAGACTCTTGCTCCTTGGAAGAAAAGTTATGACAAACCTAGATGGCATATCAAAAAGCAGAGACATTTCTTTGCCAACAAAGTTCTGTCTAGTCAAAGCTATGGTTTTTCCAGTAGTCATGTAGGGATGTGAGTTGAACTATAAAGAAAGCTGAGTGCTAAAGAATTGATGCTTTTGAACTGTGGTTTTGGAGACGATTTTTGAGAGTCCCTTGGACTGCAAGGAGATCAAACCAGTCAATCCTAGAGGAAATCAGTCCTGAATATTCATTGGAAGGACTGGCACTGAAGCTGAAGCTCCAATACTTTGGTCACCTGATTCAAAGAGCTGACTCATTGGAAAGACCCTGATGCTGGGAAAGATTGAAGCAGGAAGAGAAGGGGTAACAGAGGACGACATGTTTGGATGGCATCACCAACTCGATGGACATGAGTTTGAGCAAGCTACACGGGATGGTGAAGGACAGGGAAGACTGGCATACTGCAGTCCACGGGGTTGCAAAGAGACGGACATGACTGAGTGACTGAACAACAACAAATAAAGAGATGTGATCGGCTGGTTTAAGCAAGTCTTTAGCTTGTCCACACAGAACTGTTTGGTTTGTAACGAAGCAGAGCCCCAATTCCATTTGTGGCTTTTTAAGACTTTATTAACCCAATAGGTCCATTAGTTTGAGTCCAAGTAGTACATCTAAGACACATCACAAGCATAGTAAGTTCATCGTCAGGCCGGTTTTTGTTGTTGTTGTTTTGTTTTATGTTGATTCTGATCATTTCTCTAAGAGGGAGTTGCTTCGGTTCCTTCTTCTGGGACCCCACCTGATTGTTTTCTTGCATTTTATTAGCAATACAGGTTCATAGTCATACAGTGTACTTGCATATGCTCAAGGCTCAGCAAAAATTTCCTTTATCTTATCACTTTTACTGATGATGAACCTGAGCCATAAGCAGTTAACTTTCTCTTGGTCACATAGCTGGCAAGCTGTAGAGCCAGAGGTTGGTAGGTTTGGTAGAGGACTTGCTCTTCATGAGACTCAATTCCCTGACATCATTCTGCCCTGCAGCCTTTCTAGTCCAGCAGATTGAGTTTAGAATTGTTAAGAGTTGGTACATTTAACCAGTTTGGTACAGGAGGAGAATGAGACAGGGAGAATGAGAGCGAGCGAGCCTGAGAATATAGTGTGGGTAAGAGCATGGATTTTAATGGTTAATAGATCTAGGTTAAAATCCCAAATCTGCTTTATGAGACTTACACCTTCCATGAAATAAGCAATTTATTTAGTTTTTTAAGACTCAGTTTCCTCGTCTATCAAGTGGAGGAAATAATAATACATACCAATAATACATAATACATACCAAAATCGGGCACTCAGTTTAATCTATTTTTAGGTAACGGTCTTTTGGGGCTTCCCAGTTGGCACTAGTGGTAAAGAACCTGCCTGCCAATGAAGAGACATGAGACTTGGGTTCGATCCTTTAATAGGGAAGTTCCCCTGGAGGAGGGCATGGCAACCCACTCCAATGTTCTTGCTTGAATGGAATCCCATAGACAGAGGAGCCTGGTGGGCTACAGTCCATAGGATCGCCCAGAGTCAAACGCGACTGAAACGATGAAGCTCCCACTATGGTCTTTTAAAACAGTCCTACCAATTTATGATCTATGACTGCCCTCTAGAGGTAAAACTAAAACTGAGCCTCCATAACTATGTTCAATGAAATCCCTGAAAAGTCTTTTTCTTCTCAAACTATCCAGCCCCAAAGCAGTAGTTTCGGTAAATCTAATTGCCCAGCAACAACTGGTTTTAATGTGTTTCCAATATTTTTGAACTGCAGTATCAACCTTTCACAAGGGGAAGCAGGAAGGCTTGGCCCAGTTGGGTAATGCAGGGCAGAATGGCACCAAAGAATTAATTGCCATGAAAAATAAGTTATATACCACCAACAATAACACACACACACACACACACACACACACACACACACACCATGAAGCCCAACTGCCTTCACAAGATTTCCACACTTTAAAGAAAAAAATTATCCCCATCTTATACAAACTACTTCAGATACACCCATCCCCTCCAAAAAAACACACACACATTCACGCACAAAACCAGAGGAAATCTGACCAGTTTATTATGATAAAATATCCTTCATCTTAAACTTTTCAGGGTTTGGAAGTTTAGAAAGATGATGCAGTATGTAACTTGTATTTAACTCCCTTAGCACAGTTGGGACCACTTCCCTACAATCAAATATGTTACTGTTTCTACCATAAAACATATTAAGTGGGACAAATAAAATCTATAAATAGTCTCACATTAGTTCAGATCGGGTTTAGTGGCCAGGTGAGTTTGCCGAAAATGTGTCCTTTCCCCACACTTTTTGCGAGTTTTCAGAACTTTCCGAATTTTGGAATTGCAGATAAGAATTGTGGGCTTCTATAACTGGTGCCAAACCAAACTTGGATGCTAGTACATGAAAAGAATACATTTGCAAAAATCCTAAAATAAAACGCTAGCGAGTAGAATCTGGCATCATATTTAAAAAATCATATATCATGACAACTGGAATGGAAGGTGCAGTACCACTCCTGTGATTATGGGTTCCAGTTGGCAATCAGACCCATGAGACACAATAGATTTTAACCTAGAACACAAAGCAGGAGGTATGGCATCTTCCTGGGAGGCCCAGCAGCTACCCAAGCACACAGGTTCTTCTGTCACTTTCTCACAGGTCGTGCGCAGCAGAGCCAAGGTATGTGAGGGTCGCCTTGACTCATAGAAGTTGCAGCCTCTATTTCCCATCAATAATTTACATCATTCTGGTTGTGTGAGCCCATTGACAACCCCCCTAAATTTAAGCACACAACAAAGGAGGTATTCATTATAACCCTTTTTTATTCGAACTCCGCTGTTTCCAAGGAAACATTATTGTGAAAGATCAAGGTCAGTGTCAGGCAGGCTGGCATCAGCCCAGGACTGATATTAATTTTGTTTACTCACCAAAAGATAATTTAACATTATAAAATTTATCACTGTGATTTGCTAATTGATAAAAGAGATGGGGAAACAGTGGAAATAGTGTCAGACTTTATTTTGGGGGGCTCCAAAATCACCGCAGATGGTGACTGCAGCCATGAAATTAAAAGACGCTTACTCCTTGGAAGGAAAGTTATGACCAACCTAGATAGCATATTAAAAAGCAGAGACATTACTTTGCCAACAAACTTCCATCTAATCAAGGCTATGGTTTTTCCTGTGGTCATGTATGGATGTGAGAGTTGGACTGTGAAGAAAGCTGAGTGACAAAGAACTGATCTTTTGAACTGTGGTGTTGGAGAAGACTCTCAAGAGTTCCTTGCACTGCAAGGAGATTCAAGCAGTCCATCCTAAAGGAGATCAGTCCTGTGTATTCATTGGAAGGACTGATGCTAAAGCTGAAACTCCAATATTTTGGCCACCTCGTGCGAAGGGTTGACTCATTGGAAAAGACCCTGATGCTGGGAGGGATTGAGGGCAGGAGGAGAAGGGGATGACAGAGGATGAGATGGCTGGATGGCATCACCGACTCGATGGACATGAGTTTGGGTAAACTCTGGGAGTTGGTGATGGACAAGGAGGCCTGGCATGCTGCAGTCCATGGGGTCGCAAAGAGTCTGACATGACTGAGCGACTGAACTGAGCTGAAAGGAGAAAATCCATTTATCCTTTCAAAAATTCAGAAACACTGTTCAGCAAAATGAAACATAGATTCCTTATAAAAACGCTTAGCAAATTAAGAATAGAAAGGAGATTTTAAAAGTTATCTGCCCCAAACCTAAAGTTTATACTTAAGATGAAAGTTTGGAAGCATTTCCACTGAGTCAAGAACAAGAAAGGATTGCTCTCTGTTACCTTACTACTCATCACCATCTCAACTTTCTAGCTAATGTAATGAGCAAAACTAATAAGAAGGATAAGAATTAGAAAGAAATAGAGGCTCCAGTACTTTGGCCACCTCATGCGAAGAGTTGACTCATTGGAAAAGACTTTGATGCTAGGAGGGATTAGGGGCAGGAGGAGAAGGGGACGACAGAGGATGAGATGGCTGGATGGCATCACCGACTCGATGGACATGAGTTTGAGTGAACTCCGGGAGTTGGTGATGGACAAGGAGGCCTGTCGTGCTGCGATTCATGGGGTTGCAGAGTCAGACACGACTGAGCGACTGAACTGAACTGAACTGAGGGGCTTCTCTGGTGGTCCACTGCTTGAGAATCTGTCTTGCAATGCAGTGGATATGGATTTGATCCCTGGTCTGGGAATTAAGGTCCCAGAACCTGCGTGTTTCAATGAAGACCCAGCACAGTCAGAAAAAAAAAACATTATGAAGAGACAACAGTTTTTGTTTTCAGGTTACATTATTGTCAATTTAGAAAATCTAGAGAAGAACTATTTGAACTAATAGAGGACTTTGGCAGGGATACCAGATACAAAATTCGTATACAAAAATCAATAGATTATCATATTGATTGTAATAAGAATGAGAAGCTAGAGATGTGATAGGCAAAATAATACCATCCACAATGTCAGTAAAATCTCTCATGTGTCTAGGAATATAGCTTATAAAAAATGCGCTAGACATTTACAGAGGAAAATACAAAATATTTCTAGAATTATAAAAAGAATATTTTTTAAATGGAGTGATATAACATGTTTATGCATAGGAGTACTCACTGTCATAAAGATGTCACTTCTTCCTTAAAATAAACCTACAAATTCAATTTATTTCAATAAAAATGTATGAGGATTTTTCATGTAACTAGATAGGTAGATTCTAAAACTCATGTGAAAGACTAAACATCCAAGAATATCCAAGATAATTCAGGGGAAAAAAAGAACAAGATACAAGATATAAAGATTTATCTTTAAACTATAGAAATTAAATAGGATAGAATTAATTCAGGATCATTCTAAAGAAATAGAAAGCCAAGATACAGACCAAAAACACTGGAGACAATATATGATTGCAAGGACACAATCATCTTACAGGATGATGGAGTGGGGGGATTGGACCATGTTATTAAATAGTGTAGGAACCATAGTATAGGAACAATCAGCTGGAAAATCTCTATAAATCAACAAGAGAAAAGCAAATCAATGGGGGGAAAGTCTAGTGATATGTACAGGCAAATCTCAACAAAGGAAAACACCATGGCCATCCTCAGCATCATTAATATTCAGATAAACACAAGTCAAATTCTTCACACTAGCTATCGTAAAAGGAAGACATACGACAGGTATTGGCAAGGATGTAAGAAACCGGACTCCTCATCATTGCTGGTGGAAATGTAAAACAGTGCAATTACTTTGGAAACGGCAAAATGTCCTTTATTGTTTCATTTTTACCGACAAGGGACCTCAGCCACAGTCCTATATCTGGTCAGTGATACAAGATTTAGAGTTCTTCTAAAAGCTGAACATAGAGTAACCATGTGTACATATATTAGTCACTCAGTCATGTCTGCCTCTTTGCAACCCTGTGGACTGCAGCCCTCCAGGCTCCTCTGTCCGTGGACTTCTCCAGGCAAGAATACTGCAGTGGGTAGCCATTCCCTTCTCAAGGGGATCTTCCTGACCCAGGGATCAAACCTGGGTCTTTTGTGTTGTATGCAGTTTCTTTACCGTCTGAGCCACCAGGGTAGTCCAGATTTACCATATAATCCAGCAGTTCTAGTCTTAGGTATATGCCCAAGAGAATTGAAAACATATGTTCACACAAGAATTAGTATATGAGTGTTCATAAAAGTGTAATCCATAATAGCTCATAGTTCAACTGATGAGTGGGTAAATCAAATGTGGTATACTCAGATAGTGGATTATTATGCATCAGTAAAAGGAAATGAAGTACAGACACATGCTACAACATGGAGGAGCTTTGAAAGAATTATGCATGTGAAAGAAGCCAGTCTCACAAAAGACCACATACTATGCGATTCCACTTGTATGAAATATCCAACAGAGGCAAATCCCACAGAGACAGAAGGTCAATTAGCAGTTGCTAGGGGCTGAAGGCAGGGGAAACAGGGAATGGCTGCTAATGGGTATGGGGTACCTTTGGAGGTGTGATGAAAAAGTCCTAGAATTAGACTGTGGTGATAGTTGCACAACTTTGCAAGTGTACCAGAAAACACTGATTGTACACCTTGAAATGGTGACTTTTATGGTATGTGAATTATGTCTCAACAAAGAACATGTTAAGCACCTTTCAAGCAAGACGAAATGAGAACAAAAAACAGAACTGGCCCAGCTAACTGCAGATACCTATCAGAAAATCCTGCCCAAGCATCTGGTTTGCCACCTGTGCCCCAAGCCTTCCATCTCCCCTGCTGGCCTTCTGCAGGCTCTTGTTCTTGCTCCCCTTCCTCTTGCTCACCCGATAAATGCTGGCATCCCAGCGCTCCATCCTGCACCTTCTCCTCTTCTCACTCCACTCACCCTCACCTGAGTGAGCTCATCCACTTCTGTGATGTCAGCTTTACAGACTCCCAAATTCCTGTCTTCATCTCACACTCAGCACACCCCCTCAAACAGCATCCGTTCCTTCTTCCTGAGCATCTGTTCCTTTACCACAGTGAATGGCACTGCCAACCTCCTGTTCGTGAAAGCGAAAGCCAGAGCTATCCTAGGGCCCTCCCAGCCCCTTCTGTCCTGCCTCCTGGCTCATCCCCTGCCCCCTGCAGCCTCTGGCTTCCTTCAGGCTGCAAGAGCCTGTAAACAGGAGGGAGGCAGAGACCAGAACTGTATATACATCGCTCCCTCACCCCCACCTCACCCATTCCCTCTTCATTCTGCAAAAACCTGGGTGATTTTCTGAAAGACAAATCTAACTGCGTTACCTCCCAGGTCAAGGATAGGCTATGTTCTAAATCCACTGATGGCCTAAATAGAACAAAAAAGGTAGAACAAAAGAAGGCAAATTTGCTCTTTGCTTGAGCTGGGACATTTGTCTTCTATTGGCCCTTGGCCATCAGTTCTTCTGGTTCTCTGGCCCTAGGGCACAACTGGTTTATACCACCTGCTTTCCTAGTTTTCCAGCTCGTAGATGGCAGGCTGTGGCTTCTACAATTACTTGAGCCAATTCCTATTGTTAACTTATATATGATTTACACTTCATAAAAAATAATAAAAATGGGATAAATATATCCCATTAGTTCTGTTTCTCTGGAGAGCCATGTCTTATACACTGTCTATGGATTTATTTGGAATTTACTCTAGTAACTTTCAAATGTCTCCACAGTCAAAAAATTTCCATTAAAATATGTTTACAAGGACATTATTGAGCATTTCTGTTATACTTAGTCTTCTTCTGCAAAAATCAGAGAAATTGGCTGAATAATAAACATAAAATTATGTGATCCATTGGTTTAGAATGAGTGTCTAGTTCTTAGTGAAAACAATTTAGTCCTTCAAGCATTATCTTTTTTATTTCTTCTGGGTGAAGACCAGCATCTTTTGTTGTTCCTTTGAGCACTCAAAGTTAAATTCTATTTTTCCATGCAAACTTCCATTTCCTCGCATTTTGTTGTTCCATACTTAATGGCTTTCTCCACAGCTTTTCTGTACCAGTTGAATGTGATTCGTTTTAAAACAACTTTCTTGAGATATAATTTACATAGCATGAAATATGCCCATTATAAGTGTGTAATTTGATGATTTCTAGTAAATTTACAGTTTGACAACTCTGAAAATCACAATCCGATTTGAGCAGATTTCCATCATCCCAAAAAGTTTGTTTCTGCCCATTTTTACTCAGTTCTGTTGCCACCCTCAGATCCAGGCACCCAGCTGATCTGCTCTCCATGTCTATAAGTTTGCCGTTTATGGACATTTTATAAAAGTATTTTCATAGAGTATGTGGTCTTTTATGGTTGTTACCATTTTGTTTTGAAGTTCACCCATGTTGTAGCATGCAAATTTTATCCGCTTATATTGCTGAAGAGCGTTGCATTATATGGCTATCCTACGGTTTGTTTATCCATTCATCAGTTGATATTCAGTGGGTTCCACTTTTTAGTTATTTGTGAACAATGGCACTATGAACACTTCATGTACAAATCTTTGTGTGGATGTATGTCTTTATTTCTCTCGGACAGATACCTAGGAGGGGAACTGTTAGGTCGTAAATGAAGTTTAAATTATATTAGTTGCCAACTCTTTTCAGCGTGGTTGTACCATTTACATTCCCATCAGAAATGTATGAGGATGCCAATTTCTTCATACCCTCATCAACATTCACAATTGTTTAACAGCCATCCTAGTGATTGTGTATCTTATTTTGGTTTTAGTTTGCATATCCCAAATGATTAATGATGTTAAGCATCTTTTCAGGTGCTTACTAGCTCTTTGTACCTTCCTATATTCTTTGGTAAACTGTCTATTCAAATGATTGCCTATTCTTAATTTGGATAATTTATTTTCTTTTTAGGGCTTCCCTAGTGGCTCAGACAATAAAGTGTCTGCCTGCTATGTGGGAGACCTGGGTTCGATCCCTGGGTCAGACAGATCCTCTGGAGAAGGAAATGACAACCCACTCCAGGACTCTTGCCTGGATAATTCCATGGACGGAGGAGCCTGGTAGGCTACAGTCCATGAGGTAGCAAAGAGTCAGTCGCAACTGAGAGACTTTACTTTCACTTTATTTTACTTTTATTTTTTAGTAGGAATATATTATATATTTTGGATATACATCTTATTAATTATTAAGAGTAAGGTCTTGAAGTGCCAAAGCTATGATTATTTATCTATTTCTGTTTTCATTTCTATCAGTTTTTGCTTCATGTATTCTGAGACATCGTTGTTAGTATGTATAGATTTATAGTTGTTACTTCTCTCTTGCTGTCTTGACTTTTATCATTATGAAATATTCCTCCCATCAACAGAAATATTTCTTATCCTAAAGCTTATTTTATCTGATAATGACACCGTCACTTCAGCGCTCTTACATTTACAGTCTGCATTCTTTTACCTTCAACTTGCCTGTGTCTTCGAATCTGATTTGTGTCTCTGATAGATAGCATATAGCTGAATCCTGTTTTGTTTTTTTTTTTAAATCCAATCTGACAATCTCTGCTTTTTGATTAAATTGTTTAAACTATTCATTTTTAATGGAATTATTCATATAGTTGACTTTATGCCTGCCATTTGCTATTTATTTTCTACAGTTCTCCAATTTTCTTTTATTTCTCTGTCCCTCTTTGATTGCCTTTTTTGTGTTAAAAATCTTTTTAGCCTACCATTGAACTATATCTGTTGACTTTGTAAATTGTGTTTTATTGAGTTATTTTCACTCATCCAAACTCAAGAATTTCACCCATTTTACTCACTCAAACTATATTGGTAGGTAGAGTGGTTGCTCTGGGGACTGCAGTAATCATCCTGACTTACCGTACTATTCTTTAGGTTAATACTAGCTTCAGTTCAGTTCAGTTCAGTCACTCATTCGTGTCTGACTCTGTGACCCCATGAATTGCAGCACGCCAGGCCTTCCTGTCCATCACCAACTCCCGGAGTTCACTCAGACTCACGTCCATCGAGTCAGTGATGCCATCCAGTCATCTCATCCTCGGTCGTCCCCTTCTCCTCCTGCCCCCAATCCCTCCCAGCATCAGAGTCTTTTCCAATGAGTCAACTCTTCACATGAGGTGGCCAAAGTACTGGAGTTTCAGCTTTAGCATCATTCCTTCCAAAGAAATCCCAGGGCGGATCTCCTTCAGAATGGACTGGTTGGATCTCCTTGCAGTCCAAGAGTCTTCTCCAGCACCACAGTTCAAAAGCATCAATTCTTCGGCGCTCTGCCTTCTTCACAGTCCAACTCTCACATCCATACATGACTACTGGAAAAACCATAGCTTTGACTAGACGGACCTTAGTCGGCAAAGTAATGTCTCTGCTTTTGAATATGCTATCTAGGTTGGTCATAACTTTTCTTCCAAGGAGTAAGCATCTTTTAATTTCATGGCTGCATTCACCATCTGCAGTGATTTTGGAGCCCCCCAAAATAAAGTCTGACACTGTTTCCACTGTTTCTCCATCTATTTCCCATGGAGTGATGGGACCGGATGCCATGATCTTCGTTTTCTGAATGTTGAGTTTTAAGCCAACTTTTTCACTCTCCTCTTTTACTTTCATCAAGAGGCTTTTTAGTTCCTCTTCACTTTCTGCCATAAGGGTGGTGTCATCTGCATATCTGAGATTATTGATATTTCTCCCAGCAATCTTGATTCCAGCTTGTGTTTCTTCCAGTCCAGCGTTTCTCATGATGTACTCTGCATAGAAGTTAAATAAGCAGGGTGACAATATACAGCCTTGACGTACTCCTTTTCCTATTTGGAACCAGTCTGTTGTTCCATGTCCAGTTCTAACTGTTGCTTCCTCACCTGCATACAGATTTCTCAAGAGGCAGGTCAGGTGGTCTGGTATTCCCATCTCTCTCAGAATTTTCCACAGTTTATTGTGATCCACATAGTCAAAGGCCTTGGCATAGTCAATAAAGCAGAAATAGATGTTTTTCTGGAACTCTCTTGCTTTTTCCATGATCCAGCAGATGTTGGCAATTTGATCTCTGGTTCCTCTGCCTTTTCTAAAACCAGCTTGAACATCTGGAAGTTCATGGTTCACGTATTGCTGAAGCCTGGCTTGGAGAATTTTGAGCAATACTTTACTAGCATGGGAGATGAGTGCAACTGTGCAGTAGTTTGAACATTCTTTGGCATTGCCTTTCTTTGGGATTGGAATGAAAACTGACCTTTTCCAGTCCTGTGGCCACTGCTGAGTTTTCCAAACTTGCTGGCTTATTGAGTGCAACACTTTCACAGCATCATCTTCCAGGATTTGAAATAGCTCTACTGGAATTCCATCACCTCCACTAGCTTTGTTCGTAGTGATGCTTTCTAAAGCCCACTTGACTTCACATTCCAGGATGTCTGGCTCTAGATGAGTGATCACACCTTCATGATTATCCGGGTCATGAGGATCCTTTTTGTACAGTTCTTCCATGTATTCTTGCCATCTCTTCTTAATATCTTCTGCTTCTGTTAGGTCCATACCATTTCTGTCCTTTATCGAGCCCATCTTTGCATAAAATGTTCCCTTGGTATCTCTAATGGAGAAGGCAATGGCACCCCACTCCAGTACTCTTGCCTGGAAAATCCCATGGATGGAGGAGCCTGGAAGGCTGCAGTCCATGGGGTTGCTGAGGGTCGGACACAACTGAGTGACTTCACTTTCGCTTTTCACTTTCATACATTGGAGAAGGAAATGGCAACCCACTCCAGCGTTCTTGCCTTGAGAATCCCAGGGATGGGGGAGCTTGGTGGACTGCCATCTATGGGGCTGCACAGAGTCGGACACGACTGAAGCGACTTAGTAGTAGTAGTAGTAGTAGTTGGTATCTCTAATTTTCTTGAAGAGATCTCTAGTCTTTCCCATTCTGTTGTTTTCCTCTATTTCTTTGCATTGATTGCTGAAGAAGGCTTTCTTAGCTCTTCTTTGGAACTCTGCATTCAGATGCTTTTATCTTTCCTTTTCTCCTTTGCTTTTCGCCTCTCTTCTTTTCACAGCTATTTGTAAGGCTTCCCCAGACAGCCATTTTGCTTTTTTGCATTTCTTTTCCATGGGGATGGTCCTGAGCCCTGTCTCCTGTACAATGGCACGAACCTCATTCCATAGTTCATCAGGCACTCTATTATCAGATCTAGGCCCTTAAATCTATTTCTCACTTCCACTGTATAATCATAAGGGATTTCATTGAGGTCATACCTGAATGGTCTAGCGGTTTTCCCTGTTTTCTTCAATTTCAGTCTGAATTTGGTAATAAGGAGTTCATGATCTGAGCCACAGTCAGCTCCTGGTCTTGTTTTTGTTGACTGTATAGAGCTTCTCCATCTTTTGCTGCAGAGAATATAATCAGTCTGATTTCGGTGTTGACCATCTGGTGATGTCCATGTGTAGAGTCTTCTCTGGCAGTTAAATACAGCAACTTTGCTCCAATACAGCTTCATTCCCTACCCACTCCTTGTGTTATTATCACTATGTATATTACATATATATATGTTTTAATCCCAACAATGCATGCATGTGTGCTAAGTCACTTCAGTAATGTCCAACTCTTTTGCAACCCCAAGGACTGCAACCCGTCAGGCTCCCCTGTCCATGGAATTCTCCAGGCAAGAATACTGGAGTGGGTTGCCCATGCTCTCCTCCAGGTTCGACTCAGGGATCAAACCTGCATGTCTTAAGTCTCCTGCGTTGGCAGGCACGTTCTTTACCACTAGCCACCCAGGAAGCCTAATGACTTATAAAATCTTATCTCTTTTGATTTATAAAATCTTATCTCTTTTAAAGACGTTAACAGGAGAGAAGAGAATATATATTTGTGCAGTTCTTTATATTTAACCTCATATGTAACTTTTCTGGTGTTCTTCATTTCCTCCTGTGGGTTCAAGTTACCATTGGTGTTATTTCCTTTCACCCTGAAGGGCTTTATATTTCATGTTAAGTCAGGTCTGCTAACAATGAATTCTCTCACTCTTTACCTGGAAAAGTTTTTATTTTACCTTCATTTTTTATTTTTTTTAATTCAATTTACTTAAAGTTAAAAAAAATTATCCATTTCTGAAGGATAATTTTTTTGGACGTAGATACTTGAATGAACAGTTTATTTTTCCTTTCAGCATCTTGATTAATTATTCGAATGCCTTCTAGCCTCTATCATTTCTGTTGAGAAAGAAGGCTCATCAGAACTGTATTTACAAGTTTGGAGGGGTTTTTTTGCCAAAAACTGTGCTTGTGAGTTCTGACATACTGTTTTTCTCTTGGTGTTTTCAAATTTTTCTGTGTTTGGGGATTTAAACTGTTTGACTATTATGTGTCCAAACGTGAATTTCTTTGTTTATCCTACATGGAGTTCTTTGAATCCATAAATGAATATTTTTTCATCAAAATTTTGGCCACATCTTCAAATAATTCTTCTTTCCCTCTCCTTTTTTCCCCTGAATTGCTGGGTCATGTAGTAATTTTATGCTTAACTGTTTGACAAAGCACAAAACTGTTTCCACAATGGCTACACCATTTTACATTCCCACTAGGAATGTGTGAGGTTTCCAATTTCTTAAAAAATTTTGGCCACATCTTTGCCAACACTTGTTATTTTCACTTTTAAAAAAATCATAGCTATCCTAGTGGGAGAGAAGTGGTGACTCATTATGGTTTCAACTTGCATTTCCCTAATTACTGATGACATAATGACATTGATTTTTTTTTCAGCTTTACTGAGATATAACTGACTTATAACATCATGTAAGTTTTAGGTCTACAATGCCTTGATTTAGTACACTTATAAATGTCAAAATTATCACCACCATGAAGTGAAGTGAAGTGAAGTCGCTCAGTCATGTCCAACTCTTTGCGACCCCGTGGACTATAGACTACCAAGCTCCTCTGTCCATGGGATTCTCCAGGCAAGAGTACTGGAGTGGGTTGCCATTTCCTTCTCCAGGGGCTCTTCCTGACCCAGGGATCAAACCTGGGTCTCCTGCATTGCAGGCAGACTGCTTTACCCTCTGAGTCACCAGGGAAGCCCACTACAGTTAACTAACACTTCCATCATGTCACATAATTACCATTTCTTTTCTGTTATGAGAACATTTAAGATCTATTTTCTTAGTAATCTTCAGGTATTATTAACATTGAATCCTCAGAACTTATTCAAATATCTTCCCATTCCTCAACTCCTCATCCCCTGATAATACCAATCTGTGCTCTATTTCTGAGTTATTTGAGATTCTACATATAAGTGATATAAGGACACTGATCTGATCATGCACTTTTGATCATTTGTGTCTCTTCTTTGGAGAAAAGTCCTTTGCCTGTTTGTTAATAGGGGTATTTGCCTTTTTGCTGTTGGGTCATAGAAGTTCTTTTTATATTCTGGATAGAAGACTCATCATATGTATTATTTACAAACATTTTCTCTCATTATGTGGGTTATCATTTCACTCTCCTGATAGTGTCCTTCGATGCATAATAATTTTTAAATTTGATGAAGTCTAATTTACCTATTTTTCTTCTGTTGCTTATGCTTTTGGTGAGAAAAGCATATCCAAGAAATTTTATCTAAGAAACTATTGCCAATAGTTGACATTTTTGACAATATCTCTCAATTGCTTGCTTTTTTATTGAAGGACAGTTGATTTACAATGTTGTATTATTTTCTGGTGTATAGCAAAGTGATTTCATTACACATACATATATTCTTTTTCATACTCTTTCCATGATAGATTATTACAAGATACTGAATATAGTTCCCTGTGCTATACAGTAAGACTTTTGTTGTTAATCTATTTTATATGTAGTAGTTTCTACTGCTAATCCCAAACTCCTAATTTATGCCCTTCCATTCCCCTTTGATAACCATAAGCTTGTTTTTTATGTCTGTGAGTCTGTTTCTGTTTCATAAATAAATTCATTTCTATAATATTTTAGGTTCCACATGCAAGTATCATATGATATCCATCTTTCTCTGTTCGGCTTACTTCACTTAGTATGATCATCTCTAGGCCAATCCATGTTGCTACAAATGCAAATAGCGTTGCTTTATTCTTTTTATGGCTAAATAGTGTTCCCTTGGGTATGTATGTAGCACATCTTTATTTATTTGTCTGTTCATGGGCATTTAGGTTGCTTCCATGTCTTGGCTGTTTAAATAGTGCTACTATGAGTACTGTGGTACATGTATCTTTTTGAATTAGAATTTTCTCCAGATATATGCCCAGGAGTGGGATTGTTGGATCATATGGTAATTCTGCTTTTAGTTTTTTAAGGAATTTCTATACTGTCCTCGATGGTGGCTGCACCGATTTACATTCCCCCAAAAAGTGTAGGAGGGTTCCCTTTTCACCACACCTTTTCCAGCATTTATTTGTAGCCATTTTGACTGGTGTGAGGTGATACCTCACTGTAGTTTTGATTTGTATTTCTCTGAAAATTAGTGATGCTGAGTATCTTTACATGTGCCTATGGGCCATCTTGGAGAAGGCAATGGCACCCCACTCCAGTACTCTTGCCTGGAAAATCCCATGGATGGAGGAGCTTGGTAGGCTGCAGTCCATGGGGTCGCGAAGAGTCGGACACGACCGAGCGACTTCACTTTCACTTTTCACTTTCATGCATTGGAGAAAGAAATGGCAACCCACTCCAGTGTTCTTGCCTGGAGAATACCAGGGACAGCGGAGCCTGGTGGGCTGCCGTCTATGGGGTCACACAGAGTTGGACATGACTGAAGTGACTTAGCAGCAGCAGCAGCAGCATGGGCCATCTGCAAGGGACAATTTTAAAATAATATTTTATTGTACATTTTTCAAAGCTGAACCCTATTGTTTGCACATATTTTTGTCTTATTAACCTCATCTAAATTTTCACTCCAGAATAAAAGGTAACTTGAAAGAGAAAAATCACATGCAACTATCTCTTTGAATACTTTTTAAATGCAGGAATCCATAGTTACACAAGGATTAGAGACACAAACTGTGCCCAAAGTGAACTTGAAGGAACACAAAGCATTCTGAATCACTAAGAATTTACTCTCCAAATAAGTGCATGTAACTGAGTCCAGGTGTCTTGGGGACTGACCATACAGATTCCCATTTTAGTTTTTAAACAGAATACAATATTTATTAAAGATAAGTACTCAAATGTACTAATAGGAAACAGGCTCAAGAGTAGCCATAGTAATTGTTTTATACCAGCAGCCCCAAATATGGCAGGCAAAGCTTTGCTCTCCTGCCTCTTACCTCCTGCTCTGTGGTCTGGTTCCTAACAGGCTCTGGAACAGTCTGGTCTGTGACCTGAGGATTGGGGAACCCTGACTTAGACAATTAAAAAAATTTGATCAGAGTTGCCTGCCCATGATAACCAACAATGACTAACTGTTGGTAATTCACTGGCAGCCCAGTGGTCAGGATTCTACACTCTCACTGGCCAGGTTCAATCCGCAGTCTTGCGGCACAGCCGAAAAAGAAAAGACTTATACAATCTCTCCTTAATGGATACTTTCTTTGTCCTCATTCTCTGTTCAGGATCCAAACGCCCAGCAACTACAGTATTTTCCCTTGTCACATCCCTCCCCAAAAAGAAAAAACGACTGACTTTCTAGTTGTTTTAGTACTGTTTGAAAATTCTTATGTACCATATACTCCTTTTTGTTTTCAGTCAGAAGGGATTGGCTCTATGCCTTGCTCTTGATATGTCACTTCTTTTCTTGGAAGAGATGTTTCTCAAACCGTGCTTCCCAGGCCAGCAGCTTGAAGGTCACCTGGGCACGTGTTATTAATGAACAACCTTGGCACCCTGGACCTACAAAATCAACAACTCTGAGTGGAGCCCAGAAACCTGTGTTCTAATAAGCCTTCCGGATGATTCTGATGCCTGCTCCAGTTTAAAACCACATTTAGTGTTTTTACATGTGGTTTTACTATCCAGACATGATTGATTAAGTCACTGGCCATTGGCGATTGAACTCAATTTCCATCCCTTCTTCCCTGTCTGGAGGTCAGGGGTGGAGCTGAAAGCTCCAACCCTATAAATCATGTAGTTAGTTCCTCTGGTGACCAGCCCCCATCTGGAAGCTATCTAGGGAACTGTGTTGGATAATTTCATGTATCTACTAGACTAGGTCATAGGGTTCCCAGATAGTTGGCTGAAAATTATTTCTAAATGTCTCGGAGGGTGTTTCTAGATGAGACTAGCAGTTGAATAAGTGGACTCAGTAATGCTATTGCCCTTTGTAAGGTGGTGGGCTTCATCCAGTCCACTGAGGGCCTGAATGGAACAAAAGGTAGAGGAGAGGAGAATTCACACCTTCCTACTCTTAAACCAGGATTTATAATTTACTGGTTCTCATAATAAATCTCTCCATATGTATCTATATAATGTGTGTATGCTGCTGCTGCTGCTGCTGCTAAGTCACTTCAGTCGTGTCCGACTCTGTGGGACCCCATAGACGGCAGCCCACCAGGCTCCCTTGTCCCTGGGATTCTCCAGGCAAGAACACTGGAGTGGGTTGCCATTTCCTTCTCCAGTGCATGAAAGTGAAAAGTGAAAGTGAAGTCGCTCAGTCGCGACCCCATGGACTGCAGCCCACCAGGTTCCCCCGTCCATGGGATATATATCTATATATACATATATTTTTTCCTACTATATATAATATATATATACATACATATTTCTCCTATTGGCTCTTTTTCTCTGTAGAACTCCAACTAATACAGAACTCCACTATGAGTCACCTCCTTAGAGTAAACTCAGGTATGGTCAAAGGGTTCATTATGAATTTAAAAAGAACCTCTTTCAGAAAAGTTTAAGGGTTTTAAGGGCTCTGTGCCAGGTAGTGGGGACAAAGACCAAATATATGAATATATATAATACCACATCTTCATAAAGGACACCTTGTCAGATTCCCTTGAGAGTGACCTTGTTAGTAGGGAATAGTGATAGGTTCACAGGGGAATCTTGTAATCAGATCTCACAGCCTCATTTCTATGAGTGGTATCCCTCTGGTTTGTCCTGAGGACAATGAGGTTTGTGTTTGTATCCACTGCTTAGCTCTGGGAACACAGTAGGCACAGGTCTTGTTGTCAAAGAAAAAGATAGACACACACCTGGCTACAGTCACAGGATGAGTTCCACTCAATTGTTGGATTTGGAGGCCATGACCCCCCTCTGTGGGGTAAGCAGGGCCCCTCCAGGTGGAGAGAGAGAGCCAAATGAGCAGAATTTACTTGGCATGGCCATGTCATGTCCCCGTATCAAGGGCTCTAGGAGCCTTGTCATCAGCAGCACTGATTGAAGAAGGGAGCTCTAGGTCCCTGGTCTGGGAAGATCCCACACGCTGCAAGGCAACTAAGCTGGTGTGCCATTGCACCACAACTACGGAGACTGCGCTCTAGAGCCCAGGAGCTACAACTACCGAGCTCTCGTGCTACAACTACCGAGCTCTTGTGCTACAACTACCGAGCTCTCGTGCTACAACTACGGAGCTCTCCTGCTACAATGATGGAGCTCTCATGCTACCACTACCAGCTCTCCTGCTACAACTACCGAGCTCTCATGCTACAACTACAGAGCTCTCGTGCTACCACTACCAAGCTCTCGTGCTACAACTACCGAGCTCTCGTGCTACAACTACTAAAGCATGCATGCCTAGAGCCTGTGCTCTGAAATGAGCGAAGTCACAGCAATGAGAAGACCTCACACAGCAACTAGAGAATAGCTCCTGCTCCCTGAAACTAGAGAAGTCTGTGCAGCAAAGACCCAGCATAACCAAAAATAAATAAGTAAATAAAATAAGAAAAAAAAAGGGAGCTCTAGAGACTTGAGGGTTTTTTGTTTGTTTGTTTTTTCCCTTAAGATCACCCTGGGAACAAGCCAGAGGGTAGACTTGGAGGACAGAATCATCATCAACTCTTCCTTAGTCTTCACTGCATTAACCTCCTGGTCTCCAGGCTTCCACCCAAATCATTCTGGGCACAATGGTCAGACTATCTTGAAGTATAAATGTGATCATGTAACTACCCATCACAACCTTCAGTAGCTTCTCAAAGCCCCAAGTACTCCACATGGTTTGCAGGTCATGCATCCTGCCACCCCTACCCACCTGCTCTGTCTGATGTTCCATGTCCCTCTCCTCCCCAAGGCCCACAAGAAGGTGCAGAAGCTGTCTCCTCTCCCAGAAACCTTTTCCCCTGCTGCCTCCTCTCTCTGGCTCCTCTTTATGGTTTCAGCTTAAATGTGGCCTCAGAGAGATCTTAACCAACTGCTGTGCCTAAAAGAAGTGGCCCCATTATTTTGTACCACTTAGGCTAATTTATGTATTGCTATTAGTTGATGTATTCCAGGAGTCACTCAACGTTTTTCCCAAAGATCCAGATGGTAAATATTTCAAGCTTTGTAGGCTCTGGGTTTGCCCCTGCAGCCTGAAAGCACTCACATATGAATACTAAAAGGAATGAGCAAGACTGCGTTCTGATAAAAAAATTTTTATGAAAATTGAATCTAATATAATTTTCACATGTCAGGAAATATTATTCTTGTTTCTTCTTTCCCCGCCCCCAGCTCTTTAAAAATGTAAAAACCATTCGTAGCTCCAGGTTGTCCAAAAATAGATGTGCGGGGTGGCCCGCGGACCGTACTTTATTGGTTGTTTATTACTTGCTGACGCCTTCTGACTCCGCAAGGGAGTGTGTTCCGCAGCAGGTAGCACCAGCAGAGCCGAAGCCGTGCCGGTTCAGGCACTAAGATGCACCTAAGCTGCACTTGCAGCTCGACGGCACCCAGAGGCGGGCACGGCTTACGCCAGAGTGGGCGGGGTCTGCGATCGCCGTGCGCGGGGGCGGAGCCTTGGGGAAGGGGCGGGCCGAGTGTAGGCTTCCGGCGGAAGAGCGCAAGAGCAAGATGGCCACTACCAAGCGAGTGCTGTATGTGGGTGAGCAGGCTTGGGGGCTAGGTGGAGGCTGGACGAACTGGGCCGCGAGTGGGTCGTGGCATGGAGCTGGACAGGTCTCCGGACGCGGGAGGCGGCGAGCAGCTATCTAGGTGGCATCTGTGGCGGTATTGCTTGGTCTCAGAGAGTGAGCCTGAGACGTAACTAATTGCACCTCTCTTCGAAGCCCGCCAACCTCTAACAACAACCTCTTCATCACCTGGGACCGGAGCGATGGTTGGAGAAATATTAGGGACCTCTCAATCCTCGCGTCCATTCATTTTACGTTCACCGCAGCAATGGCTCAGCCCGCACTCTTTAGGGAAAGAGTTCCCGGGCTAGCCGGCTAAAAATGAGAATAACCTCAATAGCACAGTTTGATGAGAGCTTTGGTGGGGACGGACACTGGTGACATAGGCCTCGGTGTGGGGAGAAATGACCCCTCCATCTGGAGAGGTAAGAGCAAGTTTTCAGGTTGCGGTGACGCCGGAGATGAGCTGGAATTAGCCAGGTAGCGAAGTAGGTGCAAGTGCGTTTATTGAAAGGGAGCCCCGCGAGCAAAACCCCGAAGGTGTGAAATAGTCTAACACTTGCAGGCAAATGTGTCGGTTTGCGGGGACGCAAAGGATAAGAGGCTGAAGAAGTGGGCAGGGCCTTGTAAACAGCCTTGTGTACAGTGCTAAGTTTGTACTTTTTCCCTGGATAAAGTACTTTAAGCAGGGAAGTGATGAGTTAAAGTCTGTACGTTCCCAGGATGGTACTGGTTGGCTTTGTGGAGGAGAAGGGAGGCAGTTATGAAACTGTGGAGGGAATCTCCGGGCTATATGAGGGTCTGAAAGGAGAGTGAAGAGTGTGCTTCGTAAGTAAGTGTGAAGGAGCAAATGAGAGGGATATTTATGAACCCAAAGGACTGAATGGAAAGATCCCTTCCCTGACAATGGCATGCTAATTTTACAGCAGGGACTTCTCAGGAGAACGGAGGACAGTAGGTCAGAAGGCACTTGATGTCTTTGCAGGTGGACTCGCAGAGGAGGTGGATGACAAAGTTCTCCACGCTGCTTTTATCCCTTTTGGAGACATCACGGATATCCAGATTCCTCTGGATTATGAAACAGGTGAGTCGTCTTAGTGTTTCTCATGCCCAGGATCCTCCTGCTAGGAAAGAACTTAAAGTTTTTGTAAGTCATATTACAGTATGTTCTAAATATGCTTTGGGCAGCCTGACAGTCATCTTTATGCAGAAGGACTTTTCTGAGGCTTGGGGTTGTGAGCTGCAGTGTGCTTTTCAGATCCCATATATTGCCTTTGAAGTAAGACAGGCTTTTCAGTCAGCCAGTAGGAAGATTGGTTTCGAGCTACATGGAGAGCTGTTGTTTCAAACTGCCTGCCAGGCAGTCTCCTACACCTGCTCTGTTCTTGGCAGCTGTGCTGTTAAATAGGGTAGCAGGAAAGCCCAGCTTCAACAATGGGGCCTCAACTTCTTTGCACCTGAACTTTTCCTTCAATTAATATCACAGTTGCAGTTCCGTTTTCTGTCTTAACCTTTGTTGTCATTTTTAAAATTGGAGTTTTAGGCCCAGCTCTAGAGTACACAACTAGTTTAGAAATCCCCTCAGGGGATCATAGAGAGGGAATTTTGGGAGACCCATGTGAGTTAATTGATCATTCAAGAAAGCTGGCTTGCTCAGCAACAAAACCAAGCAGCTCTGCTTAACAACACCACCATATAGCAGTGACACCGGCAATCTGCTGGTTGAGGTCAGTAAGTTAATGATCCCTTGGCCATGCTCCTGTGCACACACTAAAAACAAAAATATAGGGGAAAGGTAACATTACACTGAAACCTGAGATGATTTACCATATTTTAATATCTGTTACTGCCTTCTTGCTCATTTCCATAGTGCCGTGACAGTCCTAGTGGGGCCATGCAGGGTCAGAAACTCCCCTACCCAGCATGTAGGAAGAATTAATTATGGGAGACTCAAAGAATGAGGAAGAGGGTGGTCTCCTCCTCCTCACTTTTCCTTTAATTATAAAAGTATAGCTCAGGACTTCACTGGTGATCCAGCAGTTGGGAATCTGCCTGCCAGTGCAGGGAAAATTCCACATGCCTTGTGGCAACTGAGGCAGTGCTCCATAACTACTGAGCCGTGCTCTAGAGCTTGTGCTCCACAACAGGAGAAGCCACTGCAATGAGACGCCCACGCACTAGAGAGTAGCCCATGCAACTAGAGAGTAGCCCCGACTCGCCACAACTAGAGAAAGCCTGCATGCAGCAACAAAGACCCAGCACAGCCAAAAATAAATAAATAAGTGAATTTTTAAAGTTAAAAAAAATTAAATTGCACCCCATTAAGTTCTTGTCACAGCACCCTCTTGCCTGCCTCCTTGTATCTCTCACAAGCGTCATATACTGATAAATGACTCTTTTCCATGTCGCTTTGCCTCTCAGCGACTTCTTTTCACAAGGAGACAAAAGAACCTCAGCTACATTAAGTCCTGAGATTGTTTTGTGGTTTCAGCAACCTATGCTCTGCTGAGTCCTGAGATGAATTGTGTGGCTTCAGCTCTATCATCAACCTTGTATATGGATTTAACCTTCCTGGGACCTTTATATGTATAAAAACGATAAGGTTATGTTGACTCTGTAAGGTTAATTGATTGCTTAAACTAATGCTTTTGTGCACTTGGCCTTCCTAGTTGGCGTTGGTTAGATTAGCGTTTTGCTGAGAATCAAGACTGAGCATCCTTATCCAGGTTTTAGGATTCATGACTTCGGCACAGTTGATGCTCAGAATGTATGCTTGGAATGAATGATTGATAGGTTAAATGACTTCATTTTTCTAGCTGCCTTGAGTGCAGAGGTTAAGATTTGATTGGCTTTGGTAAAGAATGCTGCTTTTCTCACCAGTCTATGTCCAATGCAGGATACAGCATGCTTGGGGCTGGTGCACGGGGATGACCCAGAGGGATGTTGTGGGAGGGGGGTTCATGTTTGGGAACTCATGTACACCCGTGGTGGATCCGTGTCAATGTATGGCAAAACCAATACAGTATTGTAAAGTAAAATAAAGTAAAAAATAAAAATTTTTTTAAAAAAATAAATAAAAAGAATGCTGCTTTTAAAGATTAAAAGTATAGTTCATTATTTAGTTATGTTCACTACAAAACGGGCTTCTATGGTGGCTCAGATAGTAAAGAATCCTCCTGCAGTGCGGGATAATTTCCTGGGTTTGATCCTTGGGTTAGGAAGATCCCCTGGAGAAAGTAAAGGCTACCCACTCCAGTATTCGAGCCTGGAGAATTCAATGGACAGAGGAGCCTGGCAGGCTACAGTCCGTGGGTTCACAAAGAGGCGGACACAACTGAGTGACTTTCACTCACTACAGAACAGTTTAATGTTGCTTGAAATGTTATTTAAACTAGAAAGTATCAGAGTAAGATGCCTTTTTCCTAAATAGTGATGGTGTAGAATTCTAGTAAATGGATAAGGCATGTGACTGACTTCACTTTCTTTGTGACCACCTACTTCCCATTGCCCAACATGATAATTGCTTGATATTGTCTGCCTTTTTTCAGAAAAGCACCGAGGATTTGCTTTTGTGGAATTTGAGTTGGCAGAGGTGAGAAAATTCTGTTATCTATGTTAAGTCTTTGGCTTGTTATTATTGTTACTGATTACAAAGGGAGCTGTTCTTCATTTGGGGTTGGGTTTTGGGGCCTCATGCTGATGCTTCCGGAGAGATGAGAAACACTGTTTGAAGGAAAGCTGCCTTCACTTAATGAAACCATGGGCTGTGATTAACATTACAGACCTGCTAGGTCCTGCCCCTCTTGCTCTGCAGAAACTCCTGCAGCCCTGCTCATTGAGCATCTTTGCCTGGTAGCACTGGTGATACTTTCTTTGTCTTCCACTAAATGGCAAATAGCTGAAGTCAGCCAGGAAGTGCACTTTGTTAGACCCGTGCAACCTAGGTGAGGAAGAAAAAGAGACCTTTTTCTGTTGGATTGTTTTTTTGTTGTCATTTTACCAAGTATGTGTTTAGACACTACAAGAAGCATTTGACTGCAAACCTAAGTTCGTACCTTGTCTTTTTTTGGCAGGATGCTGCAGCAGCTATTGACAACATGGTAAGGCTGGGAATCCTGCTTCTTACAGAAGTTGCTTTTTGGTGGTACAGAGGGCACTTAGTTCTACATTCGGTTTGCCAAACCTCCAAAGTTACAAGGTTGCATGAGGAAGTACATACAAATTGTCATCGTGTGAAAATATTCACTGTGAATTGATCACTTATGAAATTGTCCTTTCTCAGATATCTTTCTCCGTTTGATAATAACGTAAAGGCTAATCATCCTTGTTGACCAGTCACTCACTGGCTGCCTGTGTCTAGGATAAGAAATTGCAAACAATGCAAAATAATTGCACAGTGAAATTGCATATTTTACAAAAGTGACAGGGTTTCATGAAGTGTTAGACCGGTTAACAGTTGAGAAGAGAAATTTGATAAGGATGATAGGATGTGCTGCTGATCCAAGTGATTGGGACAGCCTGGAGGGCTCCTTGGGGTGATGATGCAGCTCTGGAGTGTGTGTTCCCTCTTCAGGATACTTAGGATTTTCACATCAGATAAGAAATGCAAAGATAATCATACTGTTGATAGGATTTTATTGGAAAAAATACTGCAGATGTATAAACATCCATTATATGTCTGTTCTTCAAATTAGGCCATAGTTTAAAAGCTGAATTTTAAGTATAAGAAATTTATTTTCATTAATTAGTTTCATCACAGTACATTCCCAATTTTTTCCCCCTTCACATTTTAAACCATGAAATTTTCTTCACTGTCATTAAGTCATTTCACATTGAGTGACCTTTACTGGTACCAGTTATCTTAGGGTAATGAGGCTTTACTTCATTCCTGTTCTCTGTTTCCCATTCATCAAATGTTTTCCTCAGCTCTCAGAGCGAGATCACTTCTCATTGCTCAAGGCTGACCTTGACTTTTGAAAATGAACTCAGGTACTTGGAAATTGCATTTATCCTTATAATTTCCGAGTACTCTGAACACAGCATCACTTTTGTTAGCAGAGGTCATTATTAGTATTGAAAGAAAGGAGGTCAGATACTACTGCATATAAACTAGATATACAACAAGGTCCTACTGTATAGCACAGGGAACCTGTTATTTAATATCTTCTAATAACCTATAATGGAGAATAACCTATCTTCTAATAACCTATAATATTTTCTAATCTATAATAATATCTTCTAATAACCTATAATGGAGAAGAATCTGACATATATATATATAATGTATAACTGAATCAGTTCACTGTACACCCAAAACATTGTAAATCAACTATGCTTAAATTTTAAAAAAGAAAGGGACTTCCCTAGTGGCCCAGGGGTTCAGAATCCGCCTTGTTGTGCAGAGGATGCAGATTCAGTCCCTGATCAAGGAATTAAGATCCCACATTCCATGGAGCAACTAAGCCTGTACTGCAGCTAGAGAGTCCATGGGCCACAACAGAGACCTCATGTGCTGCACCTAAGACTCAATGCAGCCAAATAAGGAACTAATAAATTTGAAGGAAAGGAGAAAGGAACTGTATGATGGCTCCCAGGAGGAAATTCTCTGCAGCCCACAGGCTGTTTTGTGGCACGTGCGTAACTTGCTGTTAGGGGATCAGGGATTAAGGGAGAACAAATCATGAGTTTGTCTCATGCATCAGAAGTAAATGGAAAGTGTCTGACTTTATTTTAACCTAACAGTTTAAGCAAATGGATTTTCACACTTTTCAGAATGAATCTGAGCTCTTTGGACGGACAATTCGTGTCAATTTGGCAAAACCCATGAGGATTAAGGAAGGCTCTTCTAGACCAGGTGAGTGGGAGTAATACAGATGCCCCATCACACCCTCCAGTTTGGCCTTGCTTGCCTTCCTGTCCCAGTTTTCTTGAAAGGAGGCACTGAATGCTTCTCTGGCAGACAGTAGTAGAGAATGGTTTACATTGGCAAAGGACATGTGCCACTTTTGTGGGGAAATAAAGAGTGTGAGCTTCTCAGCCACACCAGGGTAATTGTTTCCTTTATGAGAGAAGCCATGCCTGATCTCTCATCTGTCCCAGTTTTCTCAACATTCCTGGCAGGTTCCATCAGGGGCTGGGACTGGCAAGGGCTGCACCTTTCTCTGGGGCATAGCCTTTTCATGTTGCCCTGCTAAGAGCTTGGAGAAGGAAATAGCAACCTACTCTAGTATTCTTGCCTAGCGAATCCCATGGACAGAGGAGCCTGGGAGGCTATAGTCCATGGGGTCGCAAAGAGTCAGACACGACTAAGCGACTAACACACACAAGAGCTGGGCTTCAGGGCTGGCAGTCTCTAAAAGATGGGAGCTTGCCTGACACATGTGACTTCCCAAAGTGGAGACCTCTGGCCGAGAGGGTCACAAAGTATGTTCTGCTTCGCTGATCAGAGTACCTACTTAGCAGCTGGCTGATGGCTTGAATGGGTTCTCATCTGCTCACTGCTTTCCTTTCAGTTTGGTCTGATGATGACTGGTTGAAGAAGTTTTCTGGGAAGACGCTTGAGGAGAACAAGGAGGAGGAGGGGTCAGAGCCCCCCAAAGTGGAAACACAGGAGGTGAGATTGCAGCCTGGCACTTCCCACCAGGAGACTTTGGTTTTTTAGGTTTTTATGGAACTCTGCAAATGTATATACAAAAGTAGAGAGAATGAAAAGTGAACTTACAGTGTTTTGGTGGAGGTTGGTAATGAGTGAACTGAAATGAAGCTTTAAGCCTCTTGTCCTTGTGCTCTGAGAGAGGAGCTTCTCAGCTCTGCTGGGTTCTGTCCTGTGATTGTTACTGACGAGGAGGAAGTGTGAGGTGAGGAAGGGTGGTGAGTGGGCCTCTGCACTCTCCTGGTCAGTCCCCCTCCTTCATGCAAGTATGCTCCCGGCTCACCGTCTTTCTGTTCCTGACGCAAGGAGGGCAGCGCGGGGTGAGGGTACCTTCCCTGCAGTCTGGGCACAGGTTTGAGGTCCTCCCTTCCAGGGAACCTGCCTTGGCACTTCCCTCTGATTCTCAGTGCACCTCTCTAACCATTGCCTCTCCGGCTGCCCCTCCCCCTTGTAACTGACGTTCTGGGTTTCTTTCTTGACTTGTGGTCTCTCTCCCCTCTCTGCCAAAACAGCAGCAGTCACTCTGACCTTTCACAGCCTCTCCTAGGCTATTGGACTCTCCTGGCCTCTGTTTCTAGTCCTGAGCTTCAGACATTGCTAATGCAAGTCTTGCCCTCCCTCCTCTAATCTTGTTTATCCTGTGTTCTCTAACTCACTGACTTGCCACTTTCCATCCACACTGATGCAAGCAGGAAATACAGAGGCTAAGCAGAGTGCCTGCAAGTGTATAAAGCAAGGTCCCGGCCACCTCCATTGTGAGCACTTCAGAACTCCTTGCTTCCGTTGCAGCCAGCCTGCGTGTGTGCAGGGCTGTACACAGAGGGAGGGGATGGTGCTGCAGAAATGGGTCCAGTTTACTGGATTAAGGTGGGTGACCTTGAGCCGGGGTGTGAAGGTGTTGAGAGTTGTCTGTCTGGGGCTAGGAAAGTGTTTTGGTAGACAGTGCTGAATCTCCTGTCACTGGGTGCCAAACTGGGGCCGTGGCCGTGGCCTTCACCTTCTTCTGCATTCCCAAGGCCTTCCCTGTCGTCTCCCTGTTCAGCTCGCCCACTAGTTGGGTTCTCAGATGTGTTCGTTCACACTCGCTCTCCTAGTTGGGGAGTCAGGGCGTTCTCTCTAATCTAGCCATTTCTCCTGCATCTAGGGAGAGCCTGCTGTGAAAAAGGCCCGGTCGAACCCTCAGGTGTATATGGACATCAAGATTGGGAACAAGCCAGCTGGCCGCATCCAAATGCTCCTGCGTTCAGACGTCGTGCCCATGACCGCAGGTGAGCAGTTTTTTCTTTAATACAAGTGAATGTGTGTTCATGGTTCACGGTTTGTTTTTAAGTACACACACTCCAACGCACACACACACACACACACACACTCAAACAGTATTGAAGGCAATAAATTGAAAACCTGAGTCTTTGTTCCTTCTCCATATCTAATCATACTCTTCAGAAGTAACTACTGATAACTAACAACTTTTTGAATATTTTTTTCATTTGTTAAATACTGAATTCTATTTATCCTTCTTTTAATCTAAATTTTATTATGTAGACATATAGTCAGGAGTGTTAATTTCGCAGTTTGTTTTGAAACACAACAGTGCCCCCATGCTGCCCCCCTGCCCTGCTGCCATCCCCCAGCACCATTTGCTGCTTCTCAGAGGCAGTCAGTTTCAACTCTTAGCTGATTTCTTTTGATTTTTAACCTCCATATTTGTAGGTAACAGATATATGTTGCTACTTTCTGGTTTTTCTGTTTTTTGTTTTAATGTCTTTTCATTTTAGACATCTATTGACTTCCCACTTGAGAAGATAAGGAATTAGCTTTTTAAATCAGCTTCCCAGCTCCTTCATCCTTTTATGTTGTTACCATAATTTTAGTTAGGTCACAGGTTATTCTATGTAAGCATCATACTGTGATAGCTTCGTTTCATACACAGCACTTTGTTTTCCCTAGAATTCATAATTCTCTTGTTTTCACATTTGCTTAGTATTCTGTACACATGTTCCTGAGCTCCCCCAAATTTTCCTGTTTGTATAAATCTCCATCATGTTCAGACACATCAGGTATTGTGTCAGTTTCACTTATCCCTCCTTGGAGCCCCCTGACCTCCTCCAGCTTGGACCAGTTGCCTTCCAGGCCCATCTCATAGCTTTTGTCTTGGGATCTCCTGCTTTCGCTTCCTGTGTTGGGACCTCTGTTGTCTTTTTTGATCTATTCCCTCATTTTGGTAGGGGATATAATTCTGTAGCTTCTGGAGAAAAGAGCTTGGAGGGTCAGGTTTTTGAGACTGATGTGTGGAAATTTCTACTTTCCCACCTGATAGTTTGGATGTAGAATTCTAGAGAAGTCTAATGTCATTCTGATTTTTGGTCCTTAATATAAAACCTTTTTTTTTTTTTCTGTCTAGAGGTGAGCTGTCCCAATATGGTAGTCACTATCCATGTGTGACTCTTTAAACTTAATTCATGTTATATAAAACTAAATTTCACTTCTTCAGTTATTCAGATGCTTAAAAGCTGTTAGATAACACTGGTCTAGATGCTTGGAGGGTCTCTGTATCCTGTGTTCTGAAATATTGTCCCCTTGGAGTAGATGTCTTTCCATCCATCCTGCTAGATATTTAGTGGGCCCTACTATATTGGTTTCTCTTGCAGCTGTAACAAATTATCACAGACTTAGCAGCTTACAAGAACATGAGTTTGTTGTCTTAGCTGTTCTGACGGCCAGAAGTCCAACACGGGACTCACCAGGCTAAAAGAAGATGGTGGCTGGGTTACCACATTCCTTACTGGAAACTCTATGGGTAGATCTGTTTCCAGAGACGGTCAGCTTGTTGACAGAATTCAGTTTCCTGCATCTGTAGATGAAGGTGCCCATTTCCTTGCTGGCTGCCAGCTGAGGGCTAGTCCCAGCTTCCAGAGGCTTGTGGCCCCCCTCCTTTATCATCACAGCCAGCAGTGAGTGATCCAGTCCCTCTCACGTTTTGAACCACCTGCCTCCTTTTCCATCCATTCTTTTTTTGGATGGGTTGTGGAGGAGATGGAATATAATTTACAGTGTTTTGCTAGTTTTTGCTGTACAACAGTCCATCCACTTCTGACTCTCTCTTTCTGCCTTTAGCTGGGAAAGGCTCTCTGGTTATAGACTTGTGATTATACTAGGCCCACCGGGGTAATCTAGGCCACTCTTCCCATCTCAGTGTCCGTAACCTTAATCACATCTGCACAGGACCTTCTGCTGTGAGCAGCATATTCTCAGGTTCTAGGAACTGGGACATGGACATCTTTCGGGAGCCATTATCCTGCATACCACACCCATCAGTTAGGACAATCCTATCTTTTGAAAAGTTTTCCTTGAATTATTTCTTTACTTTTATCCCTTCTGATTTTTCTCTACTCATATTTTGGAACCTTTTTAAATGTTCTTTTTCATAGCATCCTGTGCTTATTTCATGCATGTACTATCATTTCATCTTGGGAGATTAGTATACTAAAATTTCTTTTTCCTGTACAGCTTATGTTTGAAATTACTTTTTTCAGTTTGTTTTTTCTTCTCTTTGTTTGTTTTGTTGTTGATCTGTTTGCTTGTTTCAGTCTTTGCTTTTCACCTAGATGCCTGTCTCATATATAAGACTAGGGTCCTTAAAATCTGCTTGGAGACTCCCTGGACATTGGTAAGGCTTGCTGACTGAACCTTCCTCTATGAGGTGATTCTGATTGGACCCTGGATATCAGTATCCCTGAGTCATAGTCTCTTGGACAGAACAGAGGCCACAGAGAAGACTCTAGTCTCTTGCTAATGGTCCTGTGTCCAGTTGTTTGTTGTGGAGGGTGGGAGGTTGTGGGAGCAGTACATGAACTTCAGTAAATCTCCATTTGTCATGATGGTCCCTCAGGTACATATAGAGCTTCCCAGACCAGAGACCCTCTGCTTTAACCTGCTGGAGGGTTGACCTCCCACCAGCAGCCAGGGCTAGGGAAGAGAGAGGATCTAGGGGCTAGCTACTTTTTAAAGTGAGCTTTCAACCAGACTTACTGCTTTTAGAACCATCTTCATCCTTGTCACTGAGGTTTTGGAATTGCTGCAGCAGAAATCAGATGGCTTCTGGGCTTTATCAGCTTAAGCTTCAGCTCTGTTAGGTCTGCTCTGTCAGTTACGGCGCATCTGTTTGTCTTCCAGTTTCCAAAGATTTGTGTTGCTGTTGTCTCTTCTCTCGCTCCTTTTAGGGGCTAGTCATTTTATCCATTTTTTAAGTGTATGATTTACTGGCATTAATTGCATCCACAATGTTGTACAACCATCACCACTATCTACTCTCACAACTTTTGCACCACCCCTAATAGCAACTATACAGTCCATGGAATTCTCTAGACCAGAATATTGGAGTAGGTAGCCTATCCCTTCTCCAGTGAATCTTCCTGACCCAGAAATCGAACCGGAGTCTCCTGCATTGCAGGCGGATTCTTTCCCAGCTCAGCTACCAGGGAAGCCCAGTAGAAATTCAGGACTCGTTAAACAGTCACTCCCCTTTCTCCTCTACTCCCAGCCTCTGGTAATGGTTAATCTACTTTCTGTCTCTCTGAATTTACTATTCTAGACATTTCATATACATGGAGTCCTAACAGTAGTTGTCCTTTGATGTCTGACTTACTTCACTTAGCATTGTGTTTTCAGGGCTCATTTAGGTATCAGTATGGCTGGCTAATATTCCATTGTCTGGATAGTCCACAGTTTGTTTCTCAACTCATTTGTTGATGGACACTTGAACACTGGTTCCACTTTCCAGTTATTATGAATAATGATGCTGTGAACAATTGTGTACAAATAAGTATTTAAATCCCTGTTCTCAGTTATTTTGGGTGCCTCTCTAAGACTGGAATTGCTGGGTTATATGGCAGTTCCAGTTTGACTTTCTGAGGAACTACCAAAGTACTCTCTGCAGTGGCTGCACCACTTTCCATTCTCATAAGCAGTGTATAAGCATTCTAGTTCCTTTACATCCTCACTTGTGTTCTGTTTATCATAGCCATCCTGGTAGTTGGGAAGTGGGATCTCATTGTGTTTTTGATTTCTGTTCCCCTAATCACTAATGATGTGAAGCATCTTTTCATGTGCTTAGAGGTAGGGGCCATTTGTGTATCTTCTTTGAGGAAATGTCTGTGAAAGTCTTTTGTGTATTTACTTACTAGGTTGGTTTTTTGTTGTTGATTTGTAGGAGTTCATTGTATATTCTGGATATTAAACACTCAAGAGATGTGATTTGCAAATGTTTTCTTCCATTCCCTAAGTTGCCTTTTCATTTTGTTGAGAGTGTCCTTTGATGTTCAAAAGTTTTTCATTTTGATGAAGTCTCATTTGCCAGTTTTTTGTTACTTATGCTTTCAAAGTTGCAGTTAAGACATTGCCAAGTGCAAAGTCACAAAGACTTGACCTGTCTTTTTCTCTAAGATCCTGTTTGGTCTTTCTTTTTAAAAATTGCTTTACCACCAGCTTAGGGTGGAGCAGATCTAGAATGCATGTTTTCACGCCTTCTTTAGCTAGAATCCTTTCTAATCCTTCAAGATAATCAGTATCTCAAAGGTTTATAATGAACATGTCATATTTTGAAATGAAAATACGAACATTAAACAAATACAGTTTTTCAGAGTCTAGTTGGAGATCTCATTGTTTGGGTTTTTTTGACCATGCCCCCGAGGCATGTGGGATCTCAGTTCCCCAACCAGGGATTGAACCTGTGCTCCCTCCTTGGAAGCATGGAATCTTAACCACTGGATCACCAAGGAATCCCTCTGTTGGTTTGTTTTTTAATCAGGCGCCTTTTCCTTTCTCGGCCCCAGAGAATTTCCGCTGCCTGTGCACCCACGAGAAGGGCTTTGGCTTCAAGGGCAGCAGCTTCCACCGCATCATCCCCCAGTTCATGTGCCAGGGCGGTGACTTCACCAACCACAACGGCACCGGGGGCAAGTCCATCTACGGGAAGAAGTTTGACGATGAAAACTTTATCCTCAAACACACGGGACCAGGTGGGATCGGCTGGTGGGTGATGGTCGGCGGGCTGGGCTGGGGCAGGATGGCTGCGCAGGCGGGTGACAGGCTGTGCTTCTGGTCTCCTCCCAGACCCCCACCCAGGGAACAGAGGGGAGGCGTTTGGCCTGGCTGGAATGGAACGAGCCTGTTTCCATCACAGGGTCCACAACTGTGGGCGTAGCTTAAATTTTGTGGTCAGCCACTGTAAGCCTGCTCTTCTTCCTTCAACCCCGCTGCCTGCCTGTCTGTCAGAATCTAGTAAAAGATTTCAGTGGTTGGTTCCCCAGCAACTAGAAAAAAATACAGAACTGTACTGATATTTAAGACTGCAGTTCTTTAGGAGGCCCTTGGCAGCCACACTAGACAGAGCTCCCTAGTTCATGCTCAGTCCTGGTCAGAGACGGCAGTTGCCGCCTCACTCCCGAAACCTCCACGTCACCCTCTGCCCCAGCTGATGTTTAGCCTCCCGCACCTGTCTGCATCTGTCCACACCTGCCTGCGCCGACTTCCCCCCAAGTGCAGGGGCTGAGCCACCTCCCCTCTACTCGTGACCCGGACCTTCCCCACCCCTCACCCTTCGGAACCTGGTTCTGCATGCGTGCCCTGCTGCTGCCTTGTGTAATGCCCGTCCCCTGCTCTGCTCGATCAGCACAAAAGCACACAGTGTCGATCTTTTCTTTGACTCGTGTCCCCCCCTCAGCTATCACCATGCCTCTGGTCCCCTTTTTAACCGAAACTTCTTGATAAAGTTATCTAAGCTCCCTGCCTTTGGTTCTCTCGGTCCCCCTCTAGACAGACTGCTCCCCTGAAGGCACTCTTCTCCACCCAGCCCATAGTCAGCTCCTGCTCCTCGTCCCATTCGCCCTCCCATCTGCGGGTGCAGAGGCAGCATCTGCACTCCCTCCTCCATGCCCAGAACCAGCAGCAGGGTTGGGAGAGCTGATGGGCGCTTCTCTCCCCCAGGCCTGCTCTCCATGGCCAACTCTGGCCCAAACACCAACGGCTCCCAGTTCTTCCTCACGTGTGACAAGACGGATTGGCTGGACGGCAAGCATGTAGTGTTTGGGGAGATCACGGATGGCCTGGACGTCTTGCGGCAGATTGAGGTGGGTGGCTGCTGGGGCCCCTGGGGCACAGCTGTGAATGTGGGAGAGCTGAATCGGGGCCTGGAGAGAGACAGCAAGCTGCTGTTGGGGGGTGGGGGGGTGGGATGGGCAGAGGGGCGGGTATCCCTGAGCCACTCTTACTCTCCACCCTCCCTCCCCTGATTCCTCCTCTTCTGTTTGGCCCGCAAAGGCCCAGGGCAGCAAGGACGGGAAGCCCAAGCAGAAGGTGATCATCTCTGACTGTGGGGAGTACGTATGAGAGGGGAGCTGTCAACCCGGGGAACCGGCACCCGAGGTGTCCCGTTGGCAGCGAGCAGGGCTTCATGTCCTGGCCCTTCCTCGGGGTCAGCATGGGGCAGCTCCTCTGCAGGCACAGCCTGCGCCGCCTCTGGTCTTCCTCAGGTGTGGCCTTGGGCCCGGGGCTGCCCTCCCCACCGTGGACAGCTGTGCGTGGTCTTTCCAGGCCTTTGCCACCGGGGCTTCTCATGGGCCCACCTGTGTGACTCCTGGACATTTTCTTCGGGTAAAATAAATCCTAGTTTTTATACTGCTGCCTCCAGCTAGTTCCTGGGAGTTGTCAAATGTCGCCTATAAAGCTAAACTGTCTCCTGAGACAGGTTGGTGAGTGAATAGGGCATAATCCCTTCCCCACAGTTTTTCTTTTCTTCCCTTGGATGATTCCCTGAGATGCTAGGTGATATATCTTCAGGTCAGATACCCTTGTCAGACCACTGTCAAGACCGTGGGCATCAAAGACAGTGGAAAAATTCCTGTCTTCAGCGCCTCCACTCCCACATCACACTGCCAGCCCCAGAGCCAGTGAGTGTATCGTTCAGTCTCCATGATGCATTTGCTTATTTGCTCACTTTCATTTTACAGATTTTTTAAAATGATACTTTATTACTCACAGTGCCTTTTCTATACTAGGTACTCTACCTGTTTGTCAGGAGACAAGAGGTTAGCAAACCCCTTGGTTCTAATCCAGCCCACTACCTGGTTTTATGAGTAAAGTTTTGTTGGAACAGTCAGAGCCATTGGTTTACATACTCACTGCCGTAACAGTGGAGTAATTGGTGGCAGATACCATATGGTCCCTGTATTAGAGTTCTTCAGAGAAACAGAAGCTATCGGATGTGCATACGTATACACAGAAAACGATTCATTGTACAGAATTGGCTCTGCAGTTGTGGGGGCTAAGTCTGATAGCTGCAGGACAGGCCAGTAGCCTGGAGCCCCAGGGAGAGTTGATGTTGAAGCTTGAGTCCAAAAACTGTTCTGAAGGCAGAATTCTTTCCCTCACGAGATCCTAGTCTGTCTGTCTTGATTCAACTGATTGCATGAGGCCCACCCATACTGTTTGGGGGAGAGTGGTCTGCTTTACTTCAGACATACTGATTTAAATGTCAGTCACATCTGAAAAATACCTTCACAGCACCATCTGGACTGGTGTTTGGCTAAAGTGTGGGTCCCACAGCCTAGCTATAGACAGAAAATTCACCACCACCATCCCTCACTAGCTCCTCCAGGGCCAGGTCCCGTCTTTGCTGGGTGTGGTGGCTGCACAGAGGAAGAGACCCAGGGTTGTGGCCCCAGGACTCTGTGGCTTGGGAGTTTCTCACAGCATGTCTGCTCCAGATGCTGCTGGCACAAAAAACGACTGTTGGACCTACTTTTTAGTGGTGAAAAAGAGTTCCAGGTGATGGAAAATTAGAGAGCTGTATTTTCAAAATGTATTTATTAGGGGGAATTATACCATATAATGTGGAGAAAGCACATCTAAAGCAGTTTATATAATACAGTATGATTACCATTTTGTACAAATACCTATCTGTAATATGTGAACATCTATATTATATATATATATAAGAAAAAAGCCTAGAAATAAATTCAACAAAATATTAACTAGCATATTTTATCTGACTTGTAGGATTATGGTGATTTGAATTGTATTTTATTTTTTTTTGTTTTTTCCAAACCTTCCTCCAAAACTGCATTATTGCTGTAATAAAAGCACATTAAAAAATATACATATATATATGGGTCAAGTGCTTCTAAAAGGCCTCTCCATGAGGACTAACACTCAGGATGGACAAGCCCTGTTAAAATTGCCTGAAGGCACCTCGGCAGTGCTGCATGCCCTCAGCAGGCTCCTGGGAACAGAGCACGGTGTCACCACCCTGGCCACTGCCGCATAACCGGCCACTTGCCCAGGCCTTCAAAGCAGGTGAGAACACAAGTCCTGTCCTCAAAGGATTGTGGTGTGTAAATGTTTTAGGAAAAAGCACAGCTCTGAACAAACACCATCACCCACAAAATACATTCTCAGAAGAAGAAAGTTTTAGTGACCAAGCACAGAAGGGGCTCAAAACTAGCAAATTCTTTTGTAATAATACCGACAGATACCAGTTGTTAAGTAGAGTCTGCCTGCAATGCTGGAGACCCAGCTTCAGTCCCAAGGTCAGGAAGACGCCCTGGAAAGGGGAATGCAACTCACCCCAGTATTCTTAGGGGCTTCTTTGGTGGCTCAACTGGTAAAGAATCCACGTGCAGTGCAGAAGACCTGGGTTCAATTCCTGGGTCAGGAAGATTTCCTGGAGAAGGGAATGGCAGCCCACTCCAGTATTCTGGCCTGGAGAATTCCATGGACAGAGAAGCCTGGTGGGCTACCGTCCATGGGGTTGCAGAGAGTTGAATACAATTGACTTTCACCAGTTTTTAGGTATTTATATGCCAGAATGGTACTAAATGTTTGTGTACACAGATGATTTTTTTAATAGCTTGGAAGGAGAGAGCCACTATCCTGCTCTACAGAGGAAGAATACCCAGGATTCAAGTCCACGTGGCTTCATAAATCTGTGCTCTTGTTCTGCCTGCTGCCTCTTTTCCTATTTCTTAGGAAATTTTCCAGAACATGTTACTAGCCTGCCTTCATTTGAAACAGTGAGCCTGGCCTGATGACGTGCTCCTGAGGCCAGGATTGCACTGCAGACAGCAAAACTTGTGCGCTTCTCCTTTAGCTTTTTTCCCCCACATCCTCCTCAACTGTCAGCTGTCAGTGACTTCTCATTGCTGTCAGGGCGTCTGAACAGACCACCTTTATTTATCCTTCTAGTCTGGCCAGGTAAACAAGCCAGGCGCTGAGCAAGAGAAAGAGAAATGGTGGCATCTCCTGCCACTGCACTGCTTGGCTGAGCAAAGATAACTCTCGGGATAAAATACATGGGCCTTGTGCTCATTCACTACTGTTCCACCACTCAGGCTTTTTCCTATTTGATTTCACTTAGTGACCGGATGGCAGAAGTTGCTGGAAGTCTGACGACCACGTACATAAACAATAACACTGTTTTTCAGTTTTGGGTGAAAAAGCAAGACTGTAGCTCTATTCCTGCTAAGCACTGCTTGGTTGGGAGGTGAGGTGTACTCAGTATCTACCAACCTTTGGGTAACCAGATAGACATTCCTGGTGTACCCCTACCTAAGCCAATCACTGTCTGGGCCTAAAAACACCAAATTAAAAATCAGTTGTCAATTCTTCCATTTTAAAGGTAGTCATTGATAAGAGTTTCTTTGGTAATTTGTAGCTAGTGAACTAACATGTTTTGACTTTCCTAATGTGCAATAAAAAATGAAAATTATCAAAAATTTTCAAATAAAATTATCAAAATAATTGGCTAACTTAAGGTTTACACTTATTTTTCCCTGGTGGCTCAGATGGTTAAAAAATCCACCTGCAATGCAGGAGACCTAGGTTCTGTCCCCGGGTCAGATTTCCTGGAGAAGGGAATGGCAGCCCACTCCAGTATCCTTGCCTGGGAGAATCCCATGGACAGAGGACCTGACGGGCTGCAGCCATGGGGTCACAAGAGCTGAACACGACTGAATGAGTGAGCATATGCACAAGAGACAATCTTCGCTGCTGGGAAGAGAAAACTTAGGTAAGTCCTAGAATAAAAAATAGGGTCCACATTATGTGCCAGCTCGGATTCATGATGGCCACCTGAGCTCCACGTTCAGGGTTACCAGGCTGCCTCTGGGCTCAGTGTGAGAAAGCTTGGCAGACGCAGTTTCCCAGGCTGAAGGCCCTTGGCAGATCATAAAGCTTCATATTACAGATGGGAAATGAGGCCCAGAGGAGGAAGTCACAAAGTCACATCCCTAACGTGTAGGCCAGAGCCTAGATCCTTACACTGTTGGGGAGCTCACCGCCTTCCTGTGTCCATGGAGAGCGGCTCTTCTGTGCACTGGCTCCCAGAGCCCTTCCCAGGTCCAGGTGGAGGGGCTGCTGTTCCGCAGCCCAGCCCCCTCCTCCACCCCTGCTGTGCTCCTGGAGCCCCTGAGGGCACAGAGTGAACTCCAGGGGTGTCATCCTGGGCTGTGCCCATGGGTTGGGGCGGGCCCAGGGTGTGTTTTTAATGATATTTTGGGGTTTGGACAGCTGGGTTCTGTCTGCTCCACCAGGTAAATTACAGGCTTACCAAATCAGAAATCAAATAAACACTCCAGCTGCCTGCCGGTGGCCGCTCCAAGGAGAACAGTGGTTTCCGGGAACCTCCCCACCCAGCTCGGCCTAATTGCCACCTGTCACTTCCCTGGAACGGGGGCCTTTTCTTTGGCTCACAGGCTCCAAGAAACAGGACGGGACTCCAGAGCACACAGGGTGACGCAGACTTGGGTGACCAGTCTGTTTTTGACAACTTCTGGACACAGGCAGGTGCTGACCAGCCCTACCCTTCGCCCCACGCCTGGCCACAGGCCACCCAGTGTCCCTGGGTGCAGTGAATTGCTCCTTAGCAGAAGACAGTTTTCACTCTACATGCCAACTCTAATCTGTTGGTGGTGGTCACTTCAGTTTGGTGCTGATCACTTTGAAATTCTCTGCAGAGTTGAACAAAAAAATACCAAGGTTGATTATTGATAACTGCTGTGCAGAAAGTTAAGAAAAACTTTGTCACCCTTGCTGGGCATTATCATCTTGGGCCACCCGATGTATCCACCATACTGGGCTCAGTGAAAAGGTAATCTGTTCACAGAGCTGAACTTCTGATGGTTCAACACAGTGACTGATAGATGGGGTCAATAAAGCCCCAAAGATTTTTTTTCACCAAAGTGTCCACGCAAGGCACGTCTTCCCCTGACAGCAGAGACAGACCAAGGCAGGAAGACAGGGAAGGTAATTGACACGGGCCTTGGCCCCAAATCACGCTATTCATTCAGCTCTTTCTGGAGGTGACCCACATGCCTCCTTGTGGCCAACAGTTTGGTCATTCAGACACACAAATACAGAAAACAGGATGACTCCATGCTCTGAGTGCCCAGAAATGCCCAGTTTTGCACCCGGCAGGGTCAGACAACTGGAGGTGGGCCAGGACCTCTCTGCACATCCCCAAACCCAGTCCTGGGTGGTGAAGGGCCTGAGGTGGGCATCCTGGGCTCCAGGTGCCTCAGTTCACTCCACATAGCCCACAGCTGGGCCAGCAATGGACAAGAGCGGGTCCTCAGACAGGACTCTGTGTCAACCCAAAGAACAGTCATCCTGAGCCTCTGGGGAGGGAGCTGGGGTAGAACCCTGCTGGATAACTGAGACCACGATGCAGGGTTCCACCGACATCAGGCACGCGATGGGGCAGAGGGCCTGGGGAGCACCAGCCCCTGGCAGGATGTGGGCAGGGGAGGGGGCCCTCGCTGCCGCCCTGCCTGAGCTGGGACGGCACTGGGAGGGTCTCTGCCTGAGCTGTGACGGCGTTGGGGGGTCTCCGGGCCCCCGCCCCCGCGGAGGGCTGGCCGGTGGAGGCGGGGCCTCAGTGGCAGCCACAGGCGCGGACCACCATGTTGCGGTGCTTGCGCAGGATGACGTTGTTGCTGCTGTCGTAGTAGAGCACGGAGGTGGCGCTCAGCTTGGTGGGCGCGCAGCATGCCTTGGGGACCGCGTCCGGCTTCAGCAGGTGCACCTGGCGGGGAGGGGGCGGCGGGCAGAGGCGTGAGAACCTCGGGCTCCTCCCGGGACCCCCGTTCCAGTGCCCAGCTCCTGCCGCCTGGCGCTCCGCCGCTGGCCCCTTCCGAGCTCCATCTCCTCCCCGCCCCCTCCCCCCGCAGCCCGGGCAGGCGCTGGCCTGAACTCTGCCCCGGCCCCGCCCCCTTGATGCCCCCTGCCCACTGCCCTCAGGCCCAGACTGAGCACCAGGGGCTCCTGCCACAGCCCCTCCCCTTAGATGGGAGGGCCCTGACCCTGCGGGTCCCTCGCACCTGTGCCAGCGCCTGGCGCCGCTGCCACACTGCCTCCCCTTCCCCACCCTCTCTGCCCCTCCTTCGTCCCTGATCGCTTCTGTAACATCCCGCATCGTGTTTTGCCCGCATGAGCTGTTTCTGGTCCATCCACCCGTCCAGGTTGGGAGCCGGTGAAGGTCCCTGTTACACCTCTTAATGCTCAGACATCCAGGCTCACCCTTGGGGTGTCCAACACCATTGTTTCTCAAAGCACCTCCACCCCTGTAACAACTTCAGGCAGGGGTTGTTCTGGGCGGATGACCGCTGGGGGCACAGGGGCCAAGTCACCTGCACAGTTGCTTGGCTGAGGCTGCACACAAGGCTGGGACCCGACTGGGGAGGGGGCCGGGAGTCCGTGCTACCCTCCTGCAAACAGCTCTACCCCTAAAAACAGCCCATCTGAGGAAGCTACTGCAGCCTCCACACAAATATTTATGCAGAGACTCAGGCAGAATGAGCTGCAGTTCCTACTGGACTCTTCATCAGGGCACCACAGGGATGGGCCCTGAAGGCACCCCCAGTCAGTCTGGGCCTGAGAGAAAAGGGAACCTGCTGCCATCCATGGGACCTCCCAGCCCTCACCGAGGCCAATGAGCAGGACCAGGATGAAGCTGTCTGATGAAGGGGGTGGGTCGGCGGGGGGGCGGTGTCTGTCCAGCAGCTTGGCCTGGGATCCCCAGAGCCCAGCCTTGTCCTGGGAGCCCCAGCTTGGAGCCAGCCTGCTGCCAGGACCGTCAGGCAGGCACCAGGCTGCTTTGGGGCCCAGAGCCTCTCTGAGGCCCCAGGGGGAGCCGAGGCTTCTGTGGGGATGTCTGGCCAGACTGGGCTGTGGGAGCACTGCTCCCCAACTTCCCAGCCTCCACCTGGGGTGGCTGGGCTCCACTTTCATAGGCCCACATGAAAGAAACCAGGCGACACTGCCCCCCTGTGCCAGCCGGCCATGGGGCTCTAAGTGGCTGGAAACCTGGGAGGGCCTTTCCTGGGTTGGGACCATCAAGGAGTCAGCACCACAGGGGCGCAGCTGTTCTGAAAGTCCATCCTGGACCAGGCTTCACCACGTGATCGACAGAGAGGACGGTCTTTGCCCTATCTGCACCAAAAAGACTGACTGAAGCCTAATTTGCCTTTCCATTCAATTCACTTTAGAACCATGTGGGAGACCAGATCAGAGGCTCTGTAACTTATTGGCGATTCATCGCTGGGGAATAGTCCTGCATCTGAGGGCCTCCGTTTTCTCCTCTGCCAAATGGGTATAATGGTATTTTCCTCCCTTCTGACACAAATGTAATTTCACATGCCTTATGCCAACCCTACCCAGATTTAGAATACAAAAGTGTCCCAGACATGGTCCCCACTCACATCCTCAGCAGGGGAGGAGGGGAGACGGGGGAACATTCCAGGAAACACCCAGGACCCCCAAGAGCAGCACAACATACAGCAGTGTCCTCGCTCCGGGGGCATGAGCGCTGGAGACCAACGCTGGCTGGGAACGACCCAGAGACAAGGCAGCAGGGCGAGCAGGAGCTGGCCTGGCCCGGGGCGGATGAGGTGGCCCTGGGCAAAGGCAGGGAGGTGAGGGCACTGGGACGTGAGCTGGGGGACGTTGGGGAGGTGGGTAGGCCAGTGAGAGGCCCCGAGTCACAGGCCGAAGGCTCAGACCTCCCCAGGGATAAGGGATGCCACGGGGAGGTTCCTGGCCCAGAAGGAGGTGGTCACCTTTGTGCTTTAGTGCGACCCTCGCTGCTGCATGGGGAATGTGGGGGGTGAGGCTGGAGGGACCCACTTCCTGCTCTTTGGCCCAGGACTCCCCAACCACCATCTCACTCGCTCTCTTCCACGCAGGCTCCTCTTCCTCCGCAGGCCTGTCCCACTTCCACTGTCCCCCCAGAAAATCTCTTCTGCTCCCACAACTCGGAGACTCCAGACTTGCACCCACTGCCCCCAACCTCTCACGTAGGGTCCTGCAGGGCCTCACACACGTGGGGATGGAAGCAGAACTGCTGATTCCCTCCAATCCTTTCTTCAACCCAGCACCTTCGCTGCCCCCTCCTCGTCCTGGGGGAGGGTCTCACCTGGAGGCCTGGGCTCCTGCCCTCTGCCTCCACCATTCACATCTCACCCCACCAGGTGCCTGGTCCTCCTGCTGGGACCACAGCAGCTCCTCACTCCTCCCTGCCTCCTCCACCCTCGACCCCACAGTCTGTCCTCCTCCTGCAGCTGCCAGAGATGCTTCCAGAGAGTGCCCAGACCAGGCCCTGCTTCTCTGAAATCTACTCCAGCCCCTCAGTTTACTTGGGATTAAATCTACCACCTGCCGAGCCTGTGGGAGAGGCCCTGCCCCCCTCAACATCACCTCCATCCTCCTCCCCTCCAAGCCAGGGTCCTTGAGCCCACTCAGCTCACCCCAGTCTTCCCCTCCTCAGGGGACCCACTGTGTTGGCTGTGCTTTCTTCTTGTGTTCACTGACAGCCTACCCAGAGGGCAGCCACTGCCTTGACAGCACCAAGCACAGAGCTGGCACTCCCTTCTGCTCACTGACAGCTCGGGGGCTGAGGGGCGGGGCTGCTGCAGAGCCAGGGGACCAGTCCTGGGAGGGGCAGTGCCGTCATCACCCTGTGCCCCCCTCACAGGGCAGAGAGAAGCCCACACACGGCTCATCACCCCAAGATTCTGCAAGGAAGGTGGCTCCTGGGGGAGGGGGTGTCCAGCAAACCCCAACGTGACCACTGGGAAAGGAGGCATTACCGGGCTTCCAGGCTGCTTTCTTAATTCACTTATTCTCACTCTGGCAACACCTTGAACAGCCTCTAACTAG
This sequence comes from Ovis canadensis, assembly GCF_042477335.2. Taxonomy (NCBI): domain Eukaryota; kingdom Metazoa; phylum Chordata; class Mammalia; order Artiodactyla; family Bovidae; genus Ovis; species Ovis canadensis. Next base: position 15,084,459 of record NC_091245.1, read on the forward strand.
AGTGCCCAGGTCAACATTCTAGAAATAAGCCTCAGCACACAGACACACACAAACCACTGCACTTAGCAATAAGCAGCCTCAACCTTGTTCCTACTAGAAACTTCCAGCATTTAAAGTTACCCCAGACACTAGGGCATCAGAAGCCCTAAGATCTGTAGAAACACAAAGAGCAAGAGGGACCCGGAAGAAAAAGCAACAGGAGAGGACTGGGAAGGGAAGCCGAAGCCAGAAGGGCACAGGGCACACCGTGACTCTCATGCAGGAAGAGAGGACAGAACTTCCACGTGTAACTCAGCCTGACCCCCAGGGTGTGTGTCCCACAGGAGGCCAAACTCGGCAGTGAACGCAGTGCACGTGTGTGACCTGGGGCACGGGTAGTTGCGTGGGATGCCCACCGGTCATGAACGTGCCGTGCCCCGACCACCAGCAGGCAGGCCCACCCCATGGATGTGAATGACCCCATGTGCACGTGGAGTGCACAGGTGTGTATGTGTGCACACCAGCAAGAGCCTGCTGCACGCTGTTCAAGTGCATGGGACGCAGGGTCTCCATACAGAGTGGCCACACAGGGACCCGTCTCTGTCCGGCTGTGGGATTCCACTGCACGTGCAGGCAGGCAGGTTTCCACGTGAAGAAGGCTCCCTGACACAGCAGTCCACCGTCACCTCCTGGCTGCACGGCCCCCTCCCCAGGGCGAACCTCTCCCCCAGGTGTCCGGGCAGGAGAGCGCGGTACTGACCAGGGACTGCAGGATGGCGTGGTTGGTGGCGTTCATGCAGGAGTCCAGCGGGAAGGAGCACTCCCCTTCACAGTAATAGGCTGAGTAGCCTTGGGGGGCGATGACCCAGTCCTGGGGGGTAGTGGGAGAAGATGAGTCCCATCCACGTGCCCTCCCAGCCCTTCATCCAGCACCTGTCACAGCATGACTCAGGGCTGCCACCTCCCTCCCGCAGCCTCAGGACACCTCCCAGGGTAGAGTGCCCCCGCTCCCAGGTCAGACATGCACCGTAGTCCCTCGGTGGACTGAGCTGGACACGAACTCCGTCCCCTCCATGCGCCATCAGCGCGCAGCTGCGTCCTCCCCCGCCACCCCCAGTCACAGCCCCGCCAGAGGCACTGCCCACCCTGGCCTCAGCTTTCCTGCTGCAACTCGGACATTTTATGGCTGAGGACTCAGTCTCCGTATTCATGGTTTTACACAACAGCACTTCTCCCTTTAGAGAACTTGGAAAACACAGAGGAAAATAAAGACAGTCAAAGTTCTCCGTGGGTCTACCTCCCCTGGGACACACTTGCGGTCTCCAGGTGGGGAAGGTCGTTTAGGAAAGGAGGAGAGTCGGGACTCACCAGCCAGCCCAGGTCCTGGAAGCTCACGTACAGCTCGTGCCGACGGCACACCTGCCGGCCGTGGGAGCCGTGGACGTCGTCTGCAGGGACACGAGGGGCAAGGGCTTTACTGGGCTGCTGTTCCCAGGGTGGGGGACGCCATGACGCGCACATTTGTTGAATAATAAATGGTGGGAAACTAACCCATTTGGTCTCCTAAAGCCCATGTCTGCAGCTCTGCTGGTGCCATGACCCAGTTCAAGAACTTTCGATGGCTCCCTCTGGTTGCAGTCACCCCACACTCAATCCAGCCTCTCCTGACTTTCAACCTGTGGGGTCCTGATAATCCAGGAAAAGCCCCGGGGGCCCTTGGCCATCCAGCAGCCTTTTCCCCAGAGTCACCCCGACCTCCCCCGCCTCTCCTGCCATGCCCATTCCACAGGACAAGTGCTCCCATTGAGGTCAAGCAAAGGCTGGCTCCCATGAAGGAAAGGGCCCCTGGTGGCCTTGATCCTGCAGGGCTCGGCCTGGTGGGGTGACCTTCACACAAACGCCTGGACCCTGCAGGGTGCCAGGGGCAGCACCGAGAGCCGCAGGGGCCCCTGGTTCTGACAGAGACCAGGGCGAGGCCTGCTGAGCCCCCGAGGGCAGAGAAGGGACTTTGGGGCAGCGGGGGCAGCAAGGGTGGATGCTCTGAGCCCTGGAGACTGTGGGGCGGTCGCTCCGCAGGGGGCAGGGCAGAGGGTGTCAGGAAAGGCGGTGGGGTGACCGTGGGCCTGACCGTGCTGAGGCCAGAGGGGCTCCGTCCCCACTCCGTCCCCAGGCTCACCGAAGATCCCGGGCAGTCTGTTCGGGGGTGGCAGCTCGTTGGTCCTTTTCGGCGGCCTCCTCTTCAGGGGCCTCGCTGCCCGCGGGGCTCGGGCGGGGCCCGGGCCGGGGCTCGCCCTGAAAAAGGTGACCACGAAAGGCTGTTTGGAGCGCGGAGCCTGTCGCCCCAGCAGACCGGCCAGGCCAGGATCCACGCTGCGCCCTGAGATGGAGAGAGCAGAGAGGGGTCACTCGAGGGCGAGCGCTGCGCGGAGACACAGCGGGCACCTCTCTGGGCCGGCCAGGAGCTCGAGGCTGAGGCCTCAGGGACCCACTGGGCCTGGGTTTCCTCCTCTGAAGACCTGAGTCCCCAGTCCAGCCCCAGCCCCTCAACCTCCCCACCTCAGCCTGGCTCCTGCCTGGGCAGGCAGTTCTATGGGGTGAGGGAGGGGCCTTGCCAGCACAGGGTGAGGATTAGTGATGTTTGAGGGCACGCAGGTGGACAACTTTCAGTCCATTCACGTGACAATCTCAGCCAGTCTTCACGGTGACCCTGGACCGTGAAGCTCTGTTTCACCGAGAAACAGAGCTGCTCAGTGACGGCCCAGAGCCCCACTGCCAGGGATCTCAGAACCAGGGTCAAACCTCCATCGTGGGGCTCTAGCTCCCACCCCATCCTTTCTAGGGATCAGTGTAGGATTTACAACCCCTGGCTGGGAGGTGACCCGGACTTAGTGCTTGCTCTGCTGACACCACCCAAGAGCAGGCTGTTCACATCCCCTCAAGTCCCCGAAGGAGACCCCAGGCTCAGCAGGCAGAGACATTACCCTCAAGTCCCAGAGTCGGGTTCAAACACAAGCATCTAATCCCAGAGCCCAAGTTCTTGTCCTCTTATGTTCTTAGCCACCAGGTTTGTGGTTTAAAAAGGAAGAAAGAGAAAAGGCTGTGGGCAGAGACACAACTGGGGCTTTAGCCTCAAAGCAGTGATGCTTGTAAAAGTGGAGTTTCACCCACATCCGCTTAAAGCCTGAGGATGCAGGAAACACACTGATTATCCCTGGAAAAGTCAACTCCACCAATAAAACTATCTTCCTGTACCTCTTTGTATTCCCAGTGACCTCTCGTTTTTTAATTGTCAAAGTGATATAAAAACAACTGTAAAGAAACTTCGGAAAAATATAAAACCCCTTCCACACTACAATACACCATTTTCATTCTTTCTAGGCTTTCATTTTTCATGTTAATTTAAATTGTGAGCATAGAGCTGCGACTGCTGAAGCCTGTGTGCCTAGAGCCTGAGCTCTGAGACAAGAGAAGCCGCCGCAGTGAGACATTCAGGCACCACAACAAAGAGCAGCTGCACTAGCCGCAACCAGAGGAAGCCCATGCACAGCAACAAAGATCCACACGACCAAGACAAAATAATTTTTTTAAAAATTCCCGCATAACAAAGAAGTCTATAGTTTTCCCCCCAATTTTTCCACCTAAACATTTTCTCGGTTCTTAAGTCTCAACTACGAACATTTCAAATAGATAAAATTCCTCTGAGTAGATCTGGAAATGTTTAGATGCTAGTTCATCTTTTAAGACATTTAGCTTATGTCCTGGCTGTCATCATAAAGATGAGAATATCTGTTCCTTTTCCATAAAGGGAAAATGTCATTTCCTTTCCTGATGGGACTTTCTCAGACTAAACAACAGGGATGTGACTACAAGCTCACTGTCACATTTCTTAAAACACAAGGTGGAGCATCCCATTTCCAAGTACATTTCACCCCCGTGTTGCAACACTGATGCACAGGCATGTACACACGTGCACATAAATGTATGCGCACACACAAACACACACAGGCATGTGGATATGAAGCAAGTGTACACATTAGCGGGTCAGTCTCATGATCTCCACTGCACACGACATGTCAAGGACATTGCCTGCCCCACACACAGCTCGCCTCAAAGGTCAGCCCTTACACAGCTGTGCTTTAAGCCCAAGTCCAGGGGCCAGAGTTGACAACAACCAACTGACCAGAGACTAACTTTGACCTGTGACATCACCTGCCACTATATGCACTGGGCTCATCATCAGAGCTGCCACTCAGGAATGACCCTGCTGAGACAGGAGCTGACACTGAAGGGGCCCACGGAGGAGCCATTCGGGGAGTTTGGGTCACGACAAGTGAGGGTCACAGGAAGAGCCGGCCCGTGAGGAGGCGAAGCCACAAGACACACAGCAGCTCCTCCCCAGAGGGAAAGGTCCTGAGGGCACCAGGAGGTGGCTATGAAGCGATTTGGGCAGATGGACCGCTCTCAGCCATGTGGCACTGGAGTGGATCTCCCCAGTGGACACCTGAGACAACCTCGGCCCGGTCACCCTCCAGGCCTGTGTGTGCAGTGCCCTGTCCTGAGTCCCTGGAGAGCCCTGTCCATAGACAGGCCAGGGAGACCTTGGGTGACCCAAGGCTGGGCCCACTGTAGGCTTTTCTTTGTGCAACTGTCTGGTATTGGGGTCTCCTGGGCGCAGAGAGGTTGGCTCACAGGGCAGCCCTGGACTGTCCAGGTGGTGGCGCCCAGGCTGCCTGGCTCTGGCAGGACCCTTACTAGAAAGCAGAGCGGGAACTACAGGAGCCTCTGGAGCCCAGAGTCCCCGCTCTAGACCTGAGCTGTGAGGGTGCCGGCAGGCATGCCGTCCCTTTGCAGGGGACAAGGATGTGTGGCCACGCCTGGAGATGAGGGCCACACTGTGGCCTTCCCTCCCCCACTGCAGGCCTGGATGAAGATGCTGCTCTTCTGGGCCAGGGGGCCCCCGACATTTCCAGCCTCCCCCCATGTTTGGATCCTCCCCATCAGGGCCTGGATGTCATGGTAGCTCCCCTGCCCATCCCATCCCTAGGGACTCATCCCTCTCCCCCTGGGCCAGGCCAAGGTCACTCTAATCCCTCCTCAAGGCCTCTTTCTGCCCTGGGTGCCACCTGAGACTCCCTGCAGCCCCTGCCCACTCTCAGCCTGCTGCCATGGATGGCACCCTCGTGCCGCGTGTTGAAGGGCAGTCCGGGTGCCTGGGGGCCTGGGAGGGAAGCCAGCTGTGGCCAGGAGCGCGCCTGGGGGCCTGGGAGGGAAGCCAGCTGTGACCGAGCACCTTTGTCCCGCGGGTTGTTTCCTCACCAGGAGAACTAGGAACTCAGCGCTTCTCCTTCTTCCTACTGTTGAACAGCCTCTCACTGCTCTGCTTCTGGAAACCTCTGCCTGTCCTGGCTGCTGCTGCTGGAAGACTCCTCCCGACACCCAGGGCAGTCAGGTCCTCGGCTCCAGAAGCCCCGGAAGGTGCTGCACCGTCCCCCAGTGACGCCCATCCCCTGCCCGCCTGCTGACGGTCCCGACATCCCGTGGCTGTCCCTTCAGACGCACTGTCTCTACTGCAGGATCTGGGCCTCCCGCCAGGGTGAGGCTCCAGGGAGGCCTCTCCGAAAGGCCTTCCTTGACCAGCTGGAGCTTCGTGTTCTTACCCATGAGCTCCTGTGCAGCCCTAAGGCCACATTGAGAAAGCCTGAGTTCCATGGCAGGCCTGAGTTTGAACCCTACACACACATACATTTTTTTCTGTTTAGCTTGTGAGACTGTGGATTCAGGATGAAGTACCTCTCTGCCTCTCTTGAGTTTCAAGGGAGTATGAACAAAAGGCCAGTTTAGGCTTTGTGACAGAGCGGAAGGGTCTAGTGTCTGATCTGGACGATCTGAGATGAGACAGCCCACTGAAGTCTATCTCTCAGGTTTCTAGATCCCTCCCATCCTAAGCCAAAGCCTTTGGAACCACACGGCTGGACTGTTTACTCAGAGGAGACCTCCCTGCAGAACAGCGGCACTCAAGGTCTCTCCCTCTTCAACTGCCCCTGTGACCAGTTTACTGGCTGCCTAGACATTCTTGCTTCCCTTCTAGAGACATATGCTTAGCTACAAGAAGGAGAAATATAGGGGGCAGAGAAGGTGAGGCTATAATGAAAACAAACCTTAGGGACAAAATGAAAGGTCCAGAAGGAAAGTCAAAGGGGCCAAAGGGAAAAAAAAAAAGTCATTCTTTAAGACAGCATTTCTCCTGAACACAAACTCACATTTACACGTGTATGTTTTCATGGCTCTAGGAAACTCCAGAGGCAGACTCTGGGTGGATTTGTTCCTCCCCCGTCACTTTCCCTATGGTTCATGAGTCATTCATGCTAACAGGCACTTCAATGAAACCCCTTTTATGGGATCATCTCAAACCACATAGAATTTAATGTAAATATCACAGACAGTAAGGAGGGCGATGGGAGCAGAGCTTTCTCAGAATTCACAGGACACACAAGGTCAACGTCTTTCCTCTGGTTTTTAATTAAAGGCACGTCTCTCCTGAGAGAACCTAGGCTACCCAGGGGCAGGCAGCCTGGGATGGCAGGACAAAGCCGGCAGGATGCTGGTGAAATGTACAAATGTGACTGTGGCTTCCTTGGAATGCAGTCCTGGGAGGTGAAGGCAGAAGCACACGCTCTGGGACCGAGGTTCACTCTCGGGCTACATTTTGACCTGCTGCATGGGTCTGAGGTTCGGGGAGACGGCAAAGGGGCACCCTGTGCTCTTTTTGATGTCCTCCACTGTGAGGCCGTCCCAGAGCTCAATCAGGGTCAGTCCTGTCTTCTTGTGCACGTCAAACACGGCCTTCTCGGTGATGATTCGGTCCACGCACCGCTTCCCAGTCAGCGGCATGGTGCACTTCTCCACGATCTTGGGTTCATTGGCCTTGTTGCAGTGCTGCATGGTGACCACCACTCGCGTCTTGGAACTGGACACCAGATCCATCGCACCCCCCATGCCTTTCACCTTCTTGCCGGGTATCATCCAGTTAGCCAGGTCACCGTACTTGGAAACCTGCATGGCTCCCAGCAAGGTCAGGTTGATGTGTCCCCCTCGAATCATGGCAAATGATTCATCGCTGGAGAAAAAAGAGCCCCCGGGAAGAAGGGTGACTGTCTGCTTGCCCGCGTTGATGAGGTCCGCGTCCACCTCCTCTTTTAATGGAAAGGGACCCAAGCCCAAGATCCCGTTCTCACTGTGAAGGTGCACGGTGATGTTGGGGCTGATGTAGTTGGGGGCCAGGAGAGGGATGCCGATGCCCAGATTGGCGTACATGCCATCCTCAAATTCAAGAGCTGCCCGCTTGATGATCCGTGTCCTTATGTTATCTGAAGACGTGCATATTTCATCATCCTCTTTCCGGACAGTTAAGCGCTCAATTCTTTTCTCGTATTTTTCCCCCTGTATTATGCGATCTACATAAATGTTAGGAACATGGATGTCTTCTGGGGCAAAGGCCGCCACATCCACAATTTCTTCAACCTCCACCACGGAGGTTCTGGCGGCTTTGCACATGGGCACGTTGAAGTTCCTGGCGCTGGCCCTGAAGATGACATTTCCTGCCCAGTCGGCCTTCCACCCTTTCACCAAAGCAAAATCAGCGGTGATGGCATGCTCCAGCAGGTAGTGCTGCCCATGGAACTCCCTCACCTCCCTGGGCTGGCTGAGGATGGCGATGTGGCCATCTGGTAAGTACCTGATGGGTGCGCCTCCCTCCTGGACCAAGGTCCCGTAGGCCGTGGGGGTGTAGAAGGCGGGCACACCGGCGCCCCCTGCGCGGATGCGCTCGGCCAGGGTACCCTGGGGCGTGATCTCCAGCTCCAGCTCACCCGCCAGGTACTGCTGCTCACAGAGCGAGTTCTCCCCCAGGTAGGAGCAGACGATGCGGGTGATCTGCTTGGTCCCCAGTAAAAGGCCGAGACCGAAGCTCTCCACCCCCACGTTGCTGCTCACCACAGTCAAGTCCTTCACGCGGGTCTTCAGCAGCGCCCCTATCAGGTTCTCCGGGATCCCGCAGAGCCCGAAGCCCCCGATCATGATCCTCGAGCCATCAGTGATGTCTCCCACGGCCTTCACCGGGTCCGTGTAGAACCTGACGCGCGCGCGGGCGCTGCAGGCGAAGCCGCAAGCGCCACCCTTCGCCAGCGCGCGCCGCGAGCGGCCGGCGGGGACCCGGCGCCCGAGCGCCGACGCCACGAGCCGCAGGGCCGCCATCGGCCGCTCCGCTCCGGCTCGGGCTCCGGGCCCGGCGGGGACAGGAGGCAACCGCGCGTCCCGGCCCGCGCGTCACAGAGCAGGGGGCGCCCAGCCGTGATGCGCCCGCCCGGCTGGTTCCCGCCGCTCCGCTCCGCCTCCGCGCTCCGAGGGCCCGAGGGCCCGCGCTTCCCGGGCCGCGAAGGCGGGAGGCGGGACCGCCTGGGTCGTCTGGAGAACCAGAGAGATCCCGGGCCTGACGCTCGGAGACCCCGGGGCGACGTCCCTCCCGGGAAGCCTGGGCGCCGGCCTGCTGCCCTCTCCATCGTCACCCTTCCTCCCAGGCGCGCTACTCGCGTCGCCCCCCACCCCCCAAAATTCCACCCCCGGGGCACGGGCTCCAACACCTGTGTCCCCAGCGCTCCCGGTCCTGCAACATTTCCACGGACGTCAAGCCGGGCCTCAACGACAGCCCCGCCGAAGGAGACCTCTTGCCTTCCTGCCTCAAACCTGCTCCTCCTCTGTTTGTCCCCACCTCGGGCAAGAACACCACCAAACCTGTTAAAAAGAGCCACTGGGCAAAACCAATACAGTATTGTAAAGTAAAATAAAGTAAAAATAAAAATTAATAAATATAAATAAATAAATAAAAAGAGCCACTGGCTCAGTCCTGTCACCGGCGCCTCCTCCAAGCACCCTCCTCCGTTCCCTGGACAAGCTCTCCCACCCCCAGCTCCCACCTCGACCCTGCAAGGCTCTGGGCCTCTCTGCCTTCACTTCCGACCCCGAGTCTACTCTCCCAGCTGAAGTCAGGGGGCTTTATTTTAAGCGTAAGACAAATGAACTTTTCATTTTACCATAGCTCAGACTCATAGAAAATACACCGAGATAGTACAGAGAGTTCTCACACACCCAGACCAGGTTTCCCCTGGGAAGTGTTAACATGTAAACAACTATAGTACCTTTGTTACCCACTCAATGGACAAGAATTTGAGCAAACTCTGGAGATAGTGGAGGACAGAGGAGATTGGCGGGCTTCAGTCCATGGGGCTGCAAAGAGTCAGACCCGACTTCGTGTCTGAACGATTTTCGTTACAACTAATGAACTAGCACCGGTGTCTTGTTTACTAAACACCATGACTGACCCGAGGTCACTAGTTTCTCTAGTGTCTGTTTCCAGGATCCCACCCAGGGTCCTACAGAGCACTTAGTCATCGCAACTCCTTACGCACCTATGGGCTGTGAATTTCTCGGATTTCCTGTGGCTTTTGATGACCTTGACAGTTTTTGTGTTTGGGTTTGTTTTCTGTGGCATGTTCTTCAGTTTCGAGTTGTCTGGTGTTTTTCTCATGGTCAGACTGGGGTTCTGGGTTTCAGGGATAAAGACCACGGAGGCAACGGGTTCTCATCTCGTCTGAGAGCTACATGAGGTGTTCATGGGAGCCTGAGCGCGTGACTGAGGGGGTGCTGCTGAGGTTCCCCCTAAACTGAATTTACTGCCCCAGCCTGTGCACACACAGGAAGCAGGTCACTAAGTGTAGCCCACACTGAAGGAAGGGGAGAGGCCATACCCCCGTGCGGGGGAGAGGCTCGGAGGGTTGTTTTATAAAAAGGTGAATCAGATCCTGCCAGCCTCCACTGCTCTTTAATAAAATAACACTGATTTCATACATTATATTTTGGCCACTTCTCTCAACCTCCTCACAATCACTTCCTGGCTCTCTGTGCTCCAGCCATGGCGTCCCCTTGCTGCACCTCAGACACACCAACGTGGGCCCACCTGCAGGGTTTCTAGTCCCACTGCTGGGATAAGAATGAAGGCACGAATCCTCATTTTACAGGTGAGGAAACTGAGGCCTGGAAAGGCAAGCAACCTGCCCTACTGTTATCCCACACTGAGGAACCCTCGCCCTCTACCCACTGAGTCCCCTCGACTGAGAAAGGCCAGCCCTCTGGGGCCAAATGAGGGGGCTCCAGCTGTATCTGCTGCCAGCAGCTTCCTTGGAGGAGCCCCAGGGGAAGGTTCGATGCTGACCCCTGTCTTACCATCATCTGTTTCCACATAGAGGCGGAGTCCCAGGTCCTTGTTACGGTTCAAGAGCCAGCGGTCACTGGCTGCTGTCACGTCCAACACCAGCCAGCCCTCGTCCCCAGATCGGAGCGTCTGAAGATCCAAAAAGAACAAGTCAGACTCCCTGTGGACACGAAAGAACAATTAACCGAGGGCCAGCACAGCTGCCTTTGTGTTTCCAGTGCCCGCCGGGGGACCATTAGTGGGGCGTCTACCTGCCTGGCTCTGGCCTGGGTGCCTTTCAGGCCTTATCTCACTGTCTACTCTACAAAGGTGTTATGGAGTCTGTGTACAGATGGGGAAACTGAGGCTCAGGAGTTCAGTGACCCATCCATAGTCCCACAGCCAAGACAGCAAGATGGGGACTTGAATCCAGGACTGATGCTGGCCTGTCCCCACGGTGAGACAAGGCCTTGGGCCAAACATCTTTCTTCTCTGAGGGTGGGCTGCCCAGGAAGCTCCCCTTCTGTCTTCTGGGAAATGAACCCCAGGGCTGGGCCAGACACTCTGACAGAGATTTGAGCAGGTGTATGGGGGGGGGGGGGGCGGTGTGGGGCAGGCACCTGTTGGACTGCTCCAGGACCACCTCAAACATGCTGATGTGGAGCGTCTGGTTGAGCGGGTGGGTGCTGGGCAGCTTGTAAATCCGGAACTCCGCGGCCGTGACAGCCTCCCCGGCCGGGATCTGGGTCAGGTCAAAGTGGAACTCCTTCCAGTGGGGCTCCTGGTGGCCCAGGGCAGGGTCACGCTCCACTGCAAGACAGAGCGGGGCTGGCGGTCACTCGAGGTTTGGGCTCTGGCTCCAGGCTGGGAGCCGGGGGCCTGGGCAGTCTGGGCAGGACTGACTTCCTTGAGAACAGGCTTGTCCCAGCTCTGCCTCCTGGGTGCTCAGAGGGCTCCAAGAGCTGTGTGTTGAGATGCCTGGCTCAGCCCCTGGCACGTGGCAGTGCCGCAGGGCAGCGTCCATGTCTGGCCCCCAAGCCCTAAACCCAGCCTGCCCTATTCACATCCTACTGGACCCACAGATGGGGTACAGGACAGGTCCCTCCTCTGGGGAAACAGACTGAGACCCAAGGCTGAAAAGAGACATAGCTGAATGCATTTGAGTGGGACGAGGGCTCCCAGAGCCTGCTGGTGTCTGGATGGCAGGTGAGGGGAGATTGGGCATGTAGCTGACTTTGGAGCTGGGCCTTGGGGTGAAGAGTGGATGTGCCATGATGTCAAAGAAGAAGAAACCACCGAGGCAGGAACAAGCATGAGCAATGGCCTAGAGCTGAGGGACAACGGCACCAGCAGTGAAAATAGCAGCCGTGACACCCAGCAAAGTGTGAGAGGAACAAGGGGAAGGAGGACGGAGACCTGAGGGAGATGTGGAAAGGACCAGAAAGAGGCGAGGCAGGATGACAGCTCCCAAAGATGCTGTGTCAAGTGCAGGGGAAGTTGAAGGGTCCCATGGTGTGATCTGAGGGGGCTTCCTGGAAGAGGTGACACCTGAACTGCCTTGAAGGACAGGAAGGAGTCTTGGGAGGACAGGTTTTCTAGGCAGAGGGGACCTCTATGCACAGGTGTGTAGAGCTGGGGCTCGTGGTGTGAGTCTGGCTGTGGTCCAGCTGCAAGGGCTGGAATCCTGGCCTCGGAGCGTGGGCTGTGCTCTGACCAGTGGAGGGCCAGGGTTCTGGGCAGCAGGGGGTCGTGGTCTGAGGGTGGAGTGGAAGCTATGTGTGGAGGCGAGGGTAAAGCCCAGACTGCAGGGACCCGAGGCGGGCTGGTGGCGGGGCTGTTCTCACAGTCTGGGCGAGAGACCGCAGGAGTGGAGTAAACCCCACATTTCCCCAGCTGCCGGAAATGCCCAGGACAGTATATTTAGGGCATCTCACTTTAGCCTCCTGTCACTTTCAAACACTAAAAATCTGTGTTTCCACAAAGCAGGGGTGGGAGCCGCCCCAAGCCTTCCCCTAAAACCAACACTGAGATTTTAATTACATGTTTGTGAGTCTTTTTAAAAATTCTCTCTCTGGCTACTGGACTCAGCGACCACAAGTCACCAGGCTGGTGGTGGAGGCGGATGTGGGAGCACTTCCTGTCCTCGCGGTGGGGACCTGGTCCAGGGGTGGGCAAACAGCTGCGCTGGGCGGGACCAGTGGACACACGTGTTTGGGAAGGAGATGGGCTTTTCATCCCCAGACCAGGGAGGAGGGAACAGAACGCCCATCGTCTGACGGGGGCTGGACCCGCAGCAAATGCCCACCCACCAGCCAGGCTGTTTCATGGGCAGCATGACACGGGCAGATCCAGGTCCTCCCACACAGGCAGGGTGTGGAGGGCAGGGTTCTGAACCTTCACCAAGTGATGTTCGCCATGAATATCACCACACGAGTCCCCTCCTGCCTACAGACACACACACACACAGCTTTGGGGACAATTTCCATGGATTAGGTAACTGCAGAGACCACCTCTGTTATGTGGCTATGGAAGCAGCCCTGATCTGCAGGGTGAAATAGGTCCAGGCTGTTGGCTGTTCCAGGGAGTGACCCCAAGAATGAAAAAGGGTCGCCCAGCCATGCCCTGTACCGGACCCCTCTCAAAGCATCGTTAAGTGTATCTGCCCCCAAGACAAAGAGGGGGCTGACAGGTGGGTCCCTGGGAACCTGTCTGCAGGCCTGACACTGACTCACATTGGATCCAGGACTGAGGGAACAACCACGAACCTGCCAGCTCCGAGGGCACCAAGCTCTGTGGCCTCCCTCCCTTGTTGACCTGGGGGCCCACATGTACTGGGTCCAGAGAGCCCTGTTCCCCTGGACTGACCTCAGCTCCCAGTTTCTGTGCTGTGGGTGTGTGAAAGCGATGCCCACCCAACCCCCACCCCATAGTTCCCGCACAGGAAACTGCCTGTCCCAGCTGTTCCAGGCAAGCACTAGCGGTGGGACATTTTTAGGAAAATGATTTTCATTAGCAATTGGTTAGGGTTAGGGTTAGTGGGGAGGGAGGGAGAGGCCACTTTGGATTTGCAGCTTTTTCAGTGCCTGTGGCCTTGAGTTGGGAGAGAGATTTTTCCAAAAGTTAGTGTTCTAGGAAAACATTTTTTTGGCACCTCTCTGTCCCCCTTGTTAACTGTGCAGACCAAGCCTGCTTTGGCCAGGGAGGCAGCCTCAGGCAGCCCAGAGGGCTCTGGCCAGGGGTCAGGGCTTCCTTGCAGGCTTGTCCCTGAACTAACCAGGAATGGACATTCCCCTCTGGACCTGGTCTCCTCTTGTGTGAACTGAGAATGAGGAGACAGCCCAGCTTTCCTCTCGCGGTCATGAAAGAACTTTGTAAACAGTCAGGCAATGGACTGGGAGGAATGGCTGTTCAGTAGGAGTTTGGGATGAGCTTGACTTGCATTCTCCTAACTTTGAGCGAAGATGTGAGAGGCTGTGTCAGCAGTTCCAAGGCCAAGGGGTGGAGGGGACGCGGAGATTTTGAGTGATTGTTATCTAAATAAATGTACTCATCATTCATTTATTAATCCATTCATTTATCAAGTGCAATTTATAGACAAATTTATCAAGTTCTCACTGTATGTGAAAGCATACTGTTCTGAGCACTGGGAACACAGCAGTGAGCAAGACAGAACCAGATAGAGCATTCAGGGGACTTGCTGGTGGTCCAGTGGCTAAGACTCCATGCTCTCAATGCAGGGGGCCCAGGGGCCATCCCTGGCCAGGAAGCTAGATCCCACACACGATTACTAAAGATCCTGGGGCTTCCCCTGTGGCTCGGCAGTAAAGAATCCGCCTACAATGTCGGAGACATGGGTTCAATCCCTGGGTCGGGAAGATTCCCTGGAGAAGGGAATGGCAACCCACACTGCAGCATTCTTGCCTGGGAAATCCCATGGACGGGGAGCCTGCCAGGTCACAAGGGTCAGATATGACTTAGTGAATAAACCACCACCATGCTGCAGCTAAGACCCAGTGAAGCCAAATAAATAAATTTAAATATTTTTTTAAAAGATGGTGCATTCACAATGTTTCCAGTCTAATAGGGGAGACAGAATGGAAGCAAACAAGACAAGTAAACTAGGGGTTGTCATTTCTATTGTAAGTGAACTACAGAGCGACCTGGGCTCAAGGAATTGGAAGGGGTGGGGGGCTTGTCCGTAGGTGCTTAGCATGACCTGCGAGAAGAAAATAAGTAAGTGCAGTTGAGCATATTCCCATATATGGTGCTAATAGGAATACCATGGAGAGGACTTTGGCAACATGCTTTTGCAATATCCTGAATTTATCCTTTGACACAAGAGTTCCAAAGACACACTGGCAAAAATAAGAAAGGACAGCCACAAAGCTCTTCATTTGGCACAGGGCGAAGACAAAGCTACGTCTGGCTCCACAGGCACATGTTTGCTTTCCAAAAATTATAAAAGCTGCCCAACATGTTCAATCACTGATCCAGCTTTTCTGTCTAGGGTGTGTGCTCAGGTTGTCAGTGATGTCTGGCTCTGTGGGACCCCATGGACTGTAGCCCGCCAGGCTCCTCTGTCCATGGAATTCTCCAGACAAGAGTACTGGAGAGGGTTGCCATTTCCTTCTGTCTGAGGAAGCAGCAGCAAATGAATTTACCTTCTGGATCACCTTAATGTTGCCCTCCGAATAATGAGCAGACATGACTCACCAGTGAGTGCTAACTGGAGCCTCAGCCTTCTCCTCCAGCCTCTGATAAACCAGCTCCAGGTTCCCCAGCTGAGGGAAGGGCCTTCTGGGGGCAGGAGGCGGCCACCGCCACCATGTCCGGGATCCTCATTCTGCCTTTCCACTTCTGAGGCCCTGCACCCACCACTCTCAGCCTAGAGCTCCAGATGCCACACCCCATGTCCACCGCCCGAAACCTACATAGGCTTTGGCTATTTTTGTGCCCTCAACAAAATTTATAGTCACCCGGACAATCTGAATCTTCTTTCTGACCAAAAAAGTAAGACTTCAAAAGACATCCACTTCCTCCTGATTGCTGTGACTGCTAAGAGCCTGGAATCTTCTGCCCTGTCTGACAGTCCTTCCTGAAGCCCTTCCCCAGCCCCTCAGGGCCCATGGGGAGGTCTTAAGCTTGGCTCTGCTTCCAGGCCTCCTGAGCTGGCCCGGCTCATCCTCATGGTCTCCTGGGCCATCTGGTATAAACACCCTCCCCGAGAGACCCTCCTTGAAGCCCTCTCCCAGGGTTGCCCCATCCCACCAAATATAAAGGCTACTTTCTTCTCAGTCCAGCTGTAACAGCCCCCTTGCCCTCCCCTGACCCCACACATCAGCCTGCCAGTCTCTCCTTTCCCTGTCCCTGGGTCCCCATCCCTGGCTCATCTGTCCACTGGACGGTGACCAATTTGGAGGCAGAAACTGAACAACTGGGTGGAAATGGGAGGCCTTGGCAGTCTGCTCGTCCAGCCCCTCGTGCCCCCTGGGCCCAGAGAGGGGCTGTCCAGCCCCTCTTCCCAAGGACCTCTCGTCCCCAGGACAGTGACTCAGTGTCCAGCAGTGCAGCCCCTGAACTGGGGGGTCCTGCTGGTCTAGGAGTGGGCTTCCAGGTCACCTCGGGCCTCCATCTGGAGCCACCCATGTTCTCTATTTGCTGCGGGACTCGCCTCTGTTCACAGCCTGACAAGGAGGACAGGCTTCCCCGGGGCCCCGGAGGCAGACGGGCTGGGCCTGTCTGGCTGGTCCCACCGGTAACGAGGCCAAGGAGTCCCTCAGACCTAAGACAAGACCCAGTCTGCGCAGCCCCAGTTCCCGGGGGAGCCTTGGACTCCATCACCTCCCGTTTCTGCCTCCTGAAGGGTTCCTTCCCACCCAGGAATCTCAGCGCTGCTTCATTCTGGGGCATTTTTAGTCAGTTCTCATTACTGACTTTTTCAGGACCTGTTTCCATAAATGGCTCCATGCTCATAATTACCATCCAGACCTCAGCCGGATTCAGAGACCAAATTAAAAGGGGCACCCGCCCGCCGCACCACATCAAGCCCGCCACGGCCAAAAATAGATCCCAGGAGATGTGAGCAAGGAGGATGCGGCTCCTCCAGGTCAACCCAGGAAAGACCCGAACTGTGGGGCTTTCCAGAAGGACGCGGTCATGGTGACACACGCCCTCTGTCCCGCGGGGAGTGCGTGCCTGTGAGGACTGGCCGTGTGCTCCCTCCCCGAGCCTGCCTCACCCCCAGGGTGGGGGGTGGGCGGCCACCAGCGGGTGGGGAGGGCGGGGGCACATTCTTTGGTGGGAGCTGGAAAGGCCTTCGGGCTGCCCTGCATAGATGAGGAAACTGAAGCCCAAGGGGGCAGAGGATCGCCAGGAGTCAGGTGTCAGGTTAGGGGTCTTTCATGTGGAATTGCAGACTTGGAGCCTGTGTGAAATGAGTGGACTTGGACTTGCTCTGGTGGCGATACTGGGATGGGGGGGGTCACCTGTTCACAAGGTTCTTCCATCAACAGGTGCCTGAGAGCGACCTCCTGAGGCCACGGTCCTCCAGGCAGGGCTCTGCGGGGACTCGGGTCCTGGGTGGGGAGCATGATCCGCACAGACAGGGAGGCGGGCCCTGCTCTGTCTCCTTCTCCTGGCTCTTGGTGCTCCCTGCCCTCCGCTGCCTTTCCCTCAGCATCGCCAGTCTGCCCTGAGAGCTGGCCGCACAGGGGTGAGGGGACAGCTTGGGGGAAGGCATGAGAGCCGGTTTGGTCCCTGCTTTCAGATTGTTCCTGGTTTCTTGGCAGGGTGGCAGAGGTGGGGGCATCCTGGGCATTTTTGTTCATCGTTACTTAACTGTGTTAGTTAGCTATTGCTGTGTAACAAATCACCCCAGACGTAGCAGCTGAGAACAACCAGCACTTACTATTTCACATGGTTTCTGAAGGTCAGGAATCCAGGCGCTTAGCTGGGTGGCGCTGGCTCAGGGTCTCTCACAAGGTGACAGGCAAGCTGTCGGGTGGGGCTGAGGTCCCTGGAGACCTGACTGGGACGAACAGATCCTCAGCTCACGCTTGGGGCTGAGGGTAGCAGCCTCCCACTGTGGACCTCACACGACATGATCTTCCCTCAGGATGAGCTCACCTGGGGGTCGGGGGTGCAGGGCACACACAGGGCCCAAGATGGAAGCTGCAGTCTTTTATAACCTAACCTTGAAAGTGACACAGCATCCCTATTGTCACACAGACCAGTTCTGCCCCATGGCGGGGGCGGAGGGGCATGAGGATGTGAAAACCAGGAGGCAGGGTTCTTTGAGAGCCATGCTGGAGGCTGGCAACCATAGCAACCCTGAGAAAGAAGCATTATTCACTGCATTTCAGAGCTGAGAACACTGAAGGTCAGAGAAGGTGGCCAATCTGTCCAAGACCACACCCAGAACTCCCAAGGTGGGATGAGAATAGGTGTGTCTGTCTGCAAAGTCTGCTTCCCTTCCCCTCATCTAAGGCCTCAGCAGGTCAAGGATGTGTCAAGGGAACGCCATCAGGTGGCACCGGACTAGAGCTGAGTGTTGAGTACCAAGCTGGCAAAGAAACACACAGAAGGACCTCAAGCAAGAGGAGCCATGAGTGGGTTTTCACGTGAGGAACTGCAGTTCCAAGAACAGACCAAGAGCTTCTTCATCTCCATGTCTCCCCTCTGCTTCTTCACCTTCCCCTCTCACCCTCTTCGAACTAAAGTCTACCCTTCTTTCAAGGTTCAGCATAACTCCACCTCCTCCCAAGACTTCCCTGTCTGTCCCTCAGCCAAGAGGCCATTCGTCCCCGTCTTCTGGGCTTGCTCATCTCCCATTGATGAGAGAGGGATCTGGTCTCTCTTCTGCAGTACTAAGCCTTCATGCTCACATCTGAGCGGGGAAATGGCCATTTCTTCCACTTGATGATCATTTATATTGGATTGTCTGTGGGCCTATCTTTTCCACTGTAATGAGCAGACCTTGGACTCAACTCTGCTTTGCAGTGGGCACCAAGATAACCAGGGAGGGCTAGAGCACACACTGGGTTCCCAGGAGTGTTTGTGAGGGAATGACCACAGGCTGAAGGATGCAGCTTTCTCCATACCTGGGTCTTGCAGCCTTTGGCTTCCCCAGAACCCTTCCTGCACTTGGAGCCCTAGACTGTTCTGAAGGAATGGCTGCTGCTCAGGGAACAGAGCCAGCAAAGAAAATAGCTGTGCTTTACTTTAGGTCTTGTCACTACCAGCTGGACTTACTGGGGCTAAAAGCAAACAAACAAACAAACTGAGCTAACATTTACTGAGCATCTACCAGGCACTGTTTCAGCCCTTTATGTAGAGTAAGTCATTTAACGTTCACAGCCATCCTAGGATGGCTATATTACAGATGAGGAATCTGAGGCACAGAGCAGTAAATAACTTACACAAAAATCAAATAAATAGGGGACTTCCCTGGTGGTCCAGTGGTTAAGAATCCACCTGCCCAAGCAGGGGACACGGTTTTGAACCCTGGTCTGGGAAGATCGCACAAGCCAAGGGGCAACTAAGCCCACGTGCCACAACTATTGAGCCCTTGTACCTGGAGTCCGTGTTCTACAACAAGAGAAGCCACCGCAATAAGCAGCCTGCACACCGCAACTAGAGACTAACTTCCGCTCACCGCATCTCAAGAGAGCCAGCGCAGCAATGAAGACCCAGTGCAGCCATAAATAAGTATATGCATTAAAAATCTTATAAATATATCCTAGGTCAGACTTCCTGGGCAACAGGCTGAGTGGGAAGGTTTAGTGGAGAGGGTTCTTGTAGGGAATGCAGGGAGCAGGAGCGGGCACAGGTGATGCAATCACAAAAGGGCCAAGCGACTCCGGCTGCGCGGGGAGCTCTGGGGCTGATGGCCCTTCAGAACTGTCCCTCTGTGAGGCAATGAGGCTGGGCATTTATATTCTGATAAGCCTGTTACTGGATGTGGGGTGACCCCAGGGAGGGTACCCAACCTTGAGCAAGAAGCTAGTGGATTGATGCCTAGGGACAGACCCACTCTCTAGGCAGCTGGGGCAATGAGTGACTCAACCCCAGAGAGAAGATCTGGGCAGCACCATAGCATCCCCTATAAAGCACGCAGTGGAATGGGGATCTGATCCTGGCACTGTGCTCTTACCACTCAGCTCCAGGTCCTCAAGTGAATGATGGGGGCGGAAAGGTAGATAAACACAGCAGGCCCTTCCTCACCATTCAGGCTGCCATTTATTGAGCGGTGTCAAGCTCTTGCTTGCAGAAGGAGGTGGCAACCCATTCCAGTGTTCTTGCCTGGAAAATCCCATGGATGGAGAAGCCCGGCAGGCTACACAGTCCATGGGATCACAAAGAGTTGGACACGACTGACTTCACTTTTCAAGCACTTGCTAAGTTTTTCAGTGTCTTAACCTACTTATTTACCCATTGTACTATGATACAGATATTATTTATTCTGATTTTTAGAATGAAGAGGGACTGCCCTCGAGGTCCAGTGGCTAAGACTCCTCGCTCCCGATGCAGAGGGCCAGAGTTCAATTCCTGGTCAGGGAACTAGATCCCACATGCCACAGCTGAGAGTCCACATGGTACAACTAAAGAGGCCACGTGCCACAACGGAGGTCGACCGTCCCATGTGCCGCAACAAGACCCGGTCCAGCCAAAGAAATAAAAATAAATAGAGATGATGAAATTGAGGTGCCAAGACTTTAAGTAAGCTATTCAAAATTTCACAGATCTCAAGTAGCAGACCTTGAATTAAAACCTGGTCTTCCAAGCTCTGCTCTCCCATTACCAAGGCCAACCCTGCTCGCTGCTGTGACCCAGCTCTCATAGCTGCTCCTTTGAATCTGGGTACCCAGGACCTTGGGTCAGTCACTTAGACTCTGACACTCTACTTCTCATCTGTCACCTAGGGGAAGTAGTAGTCATTTACCCCAGAAGAGTGAGGAAAGACCGAGAAGATGGGGGCTGGAGAGGAGTACTCAGTCATCAGGGATTCACAGGGCACACCACCCTGGTGGCAGGTAGGGCTTTGGAGAAAAGAATCCATCTCCAACTCCTGGAAACCATCAACAAAATGAAAAGGCAATCTACTATATGGGAGCAAATATGTACAAACCACATATCTGATAAGGGGTTAATATCCAAAACATATAAAGAACACCTACAATGCAACTGCAAAAAACCTCAAACGATCCAGTTTTTCAAATGAGCAGAGGAACTGAATAGACCTTTTCCCAAAGATATACAAATGGCCAACAGGACCAAAACCACAATGAGATATCACCTCACACCTCTTTGAATGGCTATTGTAAAAAAGATAAGAGATAGTGAATGTAAGAAAAGGGAACCCTTGTGCACTCTTTGCGGGAATGTAAATTGGTGAAGCCATTATGGAAAATAGTCTGCTGCTGCTGCTGCTCCTAAGTCGCTTCAGTCGTGTCCGATTCTGTGCGATCCCATAGACAGCAGCCCGCCAGGCTCCCCCGTCCCTGGGATTCTCCAGGCAAGAACACTGGAGTAGGTTGCCACTTCCTTCTCCAATGCATGAAAGTGAAAAGTGAAAGTGAAGTCGCTCAGTCGTGTCCGACTCTTAGCAACCCCATGGACTGCAGCCCACCAGGTTCCTCTGTTCATGGGATTTTCCAGGCAAGAGTACTGGGGTGGGGTGCCATTGCCTTCTCCAGGAAAATAGTATAGATGTTCCTAAAAAAAATTAAAAATAGAACTACCATATGATCCAGCAATCCCACTTCTGGATATATATCCAAAGGAAATAAAATATTAAGGAGTGAAAAAAAAGTATAACTATGTATTCAACACAAATATTGAGTCATTATGTTGAACACCTGAAACTGATAGATGATGTCACTTACAGCTCAGTGTTTTAAAAAAGAGAGCTATCTGTACTCTCATGTTCATTGCAGCACTATTCACAATAGCCAAGCCATGGAAACAACCTCAGTGTCCATCTACAGACGAACAAAGAAGATACGGCAGGGACTTACTTGTCAGCTCAGTGGTAAAGAATCCGCTTTCCAATGCAGGGAACTAAGTTCCCACATGCTGTGGGGCAACTAAGTGCACGTGCCGTTAAGGGGAAGCACACACTACACAGCAAAAGACCCCAGACGCTGCAGCTAAGACCCAAGGCAGCCAAATAAATAGAGAAGTATTTTTTAAAGATACAGCATATATATAAATATAATATCTATGGGTGCATATATATACACATATATATGAATGTTATTCAGCTATGAGAGAAAAGGAAATCCTGTCATCTTCAACAACATGGATTGAAACTTGAGAGTATTATGCTAAGTGAAATAAGCCAGAGAAAGACATATATGACATGGTATCACTTATATGCGGATTTAAAAAAAAAGTCAAAAGAGTAGAAAAAGTGTGTGCCAGGAGCTGGGGATGGGAGAAATAGGGAGAGGTTGGTAAGACAGTACAAACTTTTAGTCATCAGCTGAATAAGGTCTGAGGATCTAGTGTAAAATATGGTGACTACAATTGATAATCCTGTGTTGTATAACTGAAATTTGCTAAAAGAGTAGAAATTAAATATTTTCACATATGCAAAAAAAGGACACATATGTGAAGTGATGAAATGTGTTAACTGGATTGGGGGGGGATGTTTTACCATCCTGATGTACACTTTAAATAACTTAGAATTTTATATGTCAATTATACTTCAATAAAGTTGAAATATCCTAAAGGAAATAAACCCTGAGTATTCGTTGGAAGGACTGATGCTGAAGCTGAAGCTCCAATACTTTGGCCACCAGATGTGATGAGCCGACTCATTAGAAAAGGTCCTGATGTTGGGAAAGAGTGAGGGCAAGAGGAGAAGGAGGCAACAGAGGATGAGGAGGTTGGATGGCATCACTGACTCCAAGGACACGAGTTTGAGCAAACTCCAGGAGATGGTGAAGGAAAAGGAAGCCTGGAATGCCACAGTCCATGGGATTGCAAAGAGTCTGACATGACTTAGCAACCGAACAACAACAAAGTTGAAATGAAAATAAATAAATGAAACGTAGATAGATAAAAAGAGAAATAATGTGGTCATTCTGATATTCGACTTTCAAGATAGATAAAGGATTTATTAAGTGAAAGACAAAATGGCCAACCAGCAGGCACTTAGATCCCACTTAAGATCTTAGAAAATATCTTAGAAAAGATTAACACAAATTGATTTTTTTTTTTTTTAATCAGAGCTAAGGACTTCCCTGGTGGTCATGGCCAAGAATACGCCTTGCAGGAGACACAGGCTCGATCGCTGGTCTGGAAAGATCCCACGTGCTGTGGAACAACTAAGTCTGTGTGCCATAAATGCTGAGCCCTCATGGCACAGCTAGAGAATCCGAGCACTGCAACAAAAGATGCTGCATGAGGCAATTAAGCCCCAACGCAGCCAAATTAATTAGTTTTTAAAAATCAGGGCTGGTTGTGGGGAGGGTTACACTAAAGGATTAAGACACTGGTTCTCTTTGAGGTACACAGAAGATTACTAGAGGCTTCCATATGATCTATTTCTAGACACATGGTCTGAATTTTCTGTAATGAAATTCTATAATGAATCTATATGGCATAAACTTTTTAGTGAACATGCATTAGTTCTGTAAATCCCAAAACAAAGATATTTTAAAAATCATGTCCTAGTTTACAACAAAGCCTCACATTTAATACAGTCCAACGCAGCAGCATGCACTGCACCTAATCATGGGCCCTGGGCTGGGGGGAGAGGCCACTTCTGTGTGGGACAAGAGCAGAAGATACACAGGCAGGAAGATGACCAGCTGCGTGGCCTTGGGAAGACCACCTAACTTCTCTGAGCCTCTTAAAACAAAGATGCGACTGTAATTGTGAGATGAGATGGAAGGACAGACATGGAGGGTCTCGGCATGTGGTCGTCACTGGGTGTCTGCTCACACGGTCCCTGAACAGCCTCCAGGGTGGGCTCCATGAGCATCTCCATTTACAGAGGAGGAGACGGAGGCTCCGAGAGGTGGACTGGAGAGTGCAGCTCACACTGGCAGCAGGAGGTGGAGTCGAGAGGCAAATTCTGAGTCCGGCTCAGAACGCCAGCCCGTCCTGCCCGTCCTCACACTGGCCATCCCCTCCTGATGCCCAGGGAGGGCGTCACTGTGTGGGCCAGGTGACAGTCACCTTGCGGCTGAGGGGCAGGCATGAGTCTCTCCCACCGGAAGGTCAGCTCCACAAGGAGGGTCTTTGTCTCACCCCCTCTTACGTTCCAGGAGCTGGAATGGAGCCCGGGACAGAGCAAGCGCCCCAGGACCGTTTGTGGAGTGAAGTCAGGAAAACATGAAAGAACTCTGCAGTAAGGAAGCAAAGTAAGTGACCCCGGGCTTATGGAGGTGAGGGGTCACTCCTTCAAGGTCAGGGACTGAACAGGATCCGGGCAGGCTCCTCACTCCCATGGAGCCCTGCCTCTCCCGAACCCAAGAGCTCAGCTCCTTCACACCCCTCTCCTCAGCTGCCCGGGACCACGGGAATGAGGGAGCCCAGCTCAGGGAAGGGTCAGGACAAAGGAGAAGACGGTCCCATTCAGTTCTGATGACACGTCAGCCTGCAGTGCTGTTTGTGCCTCAGTTTCTCAGTCTGGAGCATGGGCACCCCCACTCTGAGGACAGGACGTGGGGAAGGATTCAGGAGGAATACCAGAGGTGTCTCTCCTGCCTCTCTCTGGAGGGGCCAGGCCAGCGGGGTCCAGCCAGTCACACCTGAGCTGCGCGGAGGGGTGGGCAGTGTGCTGAGAAGGGACCAGATAAGGGAGGGACGTGCAGGAATCCACGGAGGACCCAGGAGGGCCAAGACCCTGGGTGCTGCCTCCCAGTTCAGGGTCTCCTCCCTGGAGCTCAGGCGACACCAGGGACCAGCTCTGTCCACTCCTCGAGGTCCCAGACCTACCTATCTCTGTGTCCTGGCCAAAGGGAGCCAAGAGTCCACGGGCAGAGACTGACAGGCAGGCCAGGTGGGGCCCAGCTCTGACCGCAGCCCTGGCCTCCAGCACAGACTCCAGCAGTCACGCCTCCAGAAGGCCCCTGGAGTGTCTGCTTGGACAGAGGCCCGACCCCTGGACGGAAGCCTTTGAGAGGCCCAGGCCTCTGGGTCCTACAGGTGCTGCTGATGGTCAGGGCCCAGCAAGCCCCAGGCCTGGCCTCTCAGGAGCCAGTGAGGCCAGCAGCAGAGGGGAGCTGGAGGCCACAGGTGTGGGAGCCTCAGCGTGGGTGCTGACGCCGCAGCGACTCTGCTGTTAGACTCCAGGGTGGTTCAGGGCCCGAGGACCTTCAGGGGCCCGGGGCCGGGGCCTCCAAAGGAGGAAACAACGCTGGTAGCTGCCTAATCCCCACATCAGCCCACATAATTACCAGTTAAACTGATTCAACTGAAGAAGTTTTACTAGTGCAATTAGTACATCAGAATAAAGAAGGCCCTCTGACAGCTGGCTGGACCTGCCCACACACCAGGCTTCCCCTGAACAAAGATCGGCTTGTTAATTCACAGCGTCACAGGCCTTAGATCTCCATGAAACATGCAGAGGTGGCGTGGGAAGAAACTGGAATTTGGAGTCCACAGTCTGGATGATACTGCGGATGTGCTATGTAGCCCTGGGTTGCTTATTTAACCTCTCTGAGCCCATGGCTGGTAAAAGAGCTTCACAAGTTGCTATATGGATGAAATGAGTATTGAAAGGACTATGGAACTTCAAATGTTCATTTTTATTCAAAAACAGGTAGACAGACACCTTTGGTTGGCTTCAAAAATCTGTTTCTGGGTCTCGTGTGTCTATAAGACAGATGAGAACATTTCCACACATCCACACCAAAGCTGAGCAGCAGCTCGGAGAGACTGGGGTCAGCACTGACCAGGGCTGGGTTCCCCCTAAAAGGGGGCTGACTTTCTGCTCTATCAACCTATCTCACAACTCTGAGGACAGACCATGAGGAGCTCCATTTTACAAGGAGAGCTCTGAGGCTCAGAGAGGGCAAGGACTTCCCCAGGACCACACAGCAGAGGCAGGAGGGGAACCAGGTCCTCCTGAGCTTGGGGTGCTGCTCACTCACAGTAGAAGCTCCCACCAGGGCTGTGTACCCCTTGCCCCAAGGGGTGCTGGGGAAAGAGGGACCTGGGCTAGGTGGTGACTCACTCACGGAGGTCTCCCATGGGGGCATTCTCAGGGGGGCTGTATCCACAGCTCTTCTTGGTCCTGTGCCCGGAGTCAGCTTGTCCCCAGCACAGAGCTCCAGCCTCAGTTCCACATATGGTCGCCTCTGTCCCCAGTCCCCCACCCAACTTCTAACCAGGGAGGCAGCATCTAGAACCCACCAGCTCAAGTCCCGAGCTGGCACTGGGATCTCAGCAGAGGTTAACAGCTGCCTCTTGCTGCTCACTCTCCCACCTGAGCCCATCACCAGCTGTTTGGGGGGAATAGGCTTCCCTGAGAGTCCCCTCTTCTTGCCCTACCGTAAGAAGCAAATGGCCGAAGATGCATAAAACCTGCTGTCGCTCTGGCCCCTGAGCCCCTCTGCCGAAACCCCTCTGACAGCTCTTTCCACCATGAAAGCCTCCCCCCTTGACACAGAACTGTCACCTCCTTGAGCCCAGGATGGAAGGCCAAAGAACCTGGGCCTGTCCTGGCTCAGCCACACAGAGGTCACGTTGTCCCGAGCAAGACACCACCCCTCTGAGCCTCACTGTCCTCATCTGGGAGATGGGAGTGAATATCATCATGTCTGCCAACAGGGTTGCTGGGGGGTTACAAGGTGGAGGGAGGCTGGTGGCCCTGGCAAGGGGCCTCTCCCTGCTCTGGGTCCCATGGCTCTCCCCACCTGAGCCTGAGCTATGGTCCTTGGTCCCCAGGTCTAGCCTGGTGTCTGCTGCAGCCTAGATCCATGCCCCTCACTGGCCACAGGCAGGAAACAAGGAGGATGGGAGACCTATGTTCATGAATGTAGATTAAGGAGAGTTTAGTTATGGTAAAGGTGATCTTTGAGAAAAGGGTAAATGGCTCCATGATTTGGAGTATAATTTTTGCAGAGAAGAAAAGCTGGGCTTTGCCTGGGAGAACAAAGGGGGTTCAAACTGCCCATCGGGTCATTCACTGGGGCTGGATACTCATTCCACGACAAGCCAAGTCCCAGATGCGAGCCCAGGGTGACAAGACCACAGTCCCTGCCCCACTGAGCTCAGAGTCCACGCCTTCCCCTCCCCTGCCCCCACCCCTAGGTGACCCAGGCAAGAGGCTGCTCAATATGGGCTCAGGACATCTGGGTCCTCACCTAAACTCTGGTGCTTTGATGACGTGACAGGGTTTTCCACGCTGAACTTTGTCCCACGCTTCATACCGCCCTTATCACAGGGACAGCATCACAGCCTCTGTTTATTCATCTGTCTCGCCAGGACCAGACTGTCTTCCTGGCACTACCACGTCCACCTAACACCACAAGATCTTAACGTCGGGGGTGTTCGGGGGCAGATGAAGACACACGCCTCTGGGACTCACATTCCTCGTCCGTCCCTGTCGGTCCAGCAGCTCACCGACCCCCACATCCCTAAGACTTCGCTGCCCTGAGCCGGGCAGGTTATCCTCCCGCAGGTCCTTGTCCACGACAAGGATTCCCCGCCCCCAGCAGGCGCTCCCCCTGCGCGAGGTGGCGCGCACGCCCCCGCCGCTCGCGCTCAGCCCCCGTAGGGCCGTTCAGCCCGCCGCCGTCCCCCGGGGTCGCCGCCGCCCGCCCGGGGCCCGCGCTCACCCATGTTGACGAAGCTCATGACCAGGTCTGCGCGGCCCAGGCGCCGCTCGGGGGCCCCGCCGTCCTCGTCGTCGTCGCCGGCCACGGCGCGGTACAGGTCGAGCATGAAGAGCGGCGCGGACGCCGGCAGCAGGGCGGCGGCGGGGGGCGCGCGGGGCCGGGGCCGCCCGGGCAGCCCGAGCACCGCCAGGATCTCGCGCTGCAGGTCGCGGCGCTCGCGCGGGCCCAGGCGGCGCTGCGGGCAGCCGAGCGGGGGGCGCGGGCCGGGGACGCCGCCGCCGCTCAGCGCGCACAGCGCCAGGCCCAGCAGCCAGAGCGGCCCGGGGCGCGCGGCCATGGCGGGACCCGGCGGCCTCACCGCGCGCGCATCCGCTCCCAGCGGGGCCCGGATGGGGCCGCCCCGACGGCGCGCGGCGGGCCTGGCTTGGGGCGGGCGGGACGGGGCGTGGGTCGCCCGCGAACGCTGCGCGGTCCCTAGAGCTCCCGGACCGTCGGCTGCGGCCGCACCGCCTCGGGCAGGAGCTCCTCTGGGAACCAGGGACGATCGGCTAGTCTGTCCGTTCCGCTGCGCCCGACAGTCCGGCTGCTGCCGAGGCCGCTCAGCTTAGAGGCGCAGGGAGAGCTGCCGTCGGGTTCGGGGAGGTGCGGACCAAGCCTGTACCGCTCCGAGGGGCCGCGGCCGCCTCTCTCTGCGGAGCTGGGAGCCGTCGGGTCCCGCCCCTCGGACCCGACCAATGGGGGCGCAGGGGCGGGGACAAGGCTCGGAACCTGTGCCCCAGGAAGGGGCGCTGGGTGGCGGGTCGTGACGCCCCCTAGGTGAGACCCGCCTGTAGGTGGCTGGCGGGAGGAGTGAGGAGTCCGCGGCCCCGCCGTCAGGGGCCTAGCTGTCGTCCTGGGTTCCGCTGCCCACTCTGGGCGCGCTGTCCGGAGGGAGCGGGGACTGGGCCTGGGGACCCAGGGTACAGGCGAGATCTGAGATCAGACCCTGCGCTCCCACTGGGCATGTTCTTGTTCGCCCTGCCGGGACGGGATCCCAACTCTCCGTCCCGCCGTGGAGTGACCCGAAAGCCCTGCCTGGAGCTTGGGATGTCGCCCCAGGGCCCGAAACGCCTCAGGCCAGCCTAGAGATGGAGGGGTTCGCGGATACCAGCAGAGTCTAGAGAGTGGAGCGCATCCTTTCACCAGTAGCATCCGGGCAGGAGTTCCTCGCCACCGCAGCTTCTGGCCGGGCTCTGCGCTTTTGGGGGGCTCCTTCCGGGACCTCTGACACCTGTCGGGTCACTGCTCCCGGCGCGCACACCCACCTGGCTCCAGCGCGCTCTCGGTCGGCGCCTCTGGCCGGCCGCCCCAGCAGCTCCAGCAGCCGCGCTATCACTCCCAGGTTTGCTGTGTGCCCTTCGGACCCCGGTGCGGGTCCAGCCGCGCGCGAGATATGCCTCGGGTCAAGGAGCTCTGGCGCCCTTCCTGATTTTTTGCGCGTCTTAATTATCACGGCCCTCAGCGGTTTTTGAGAGAAGGATCGTCGCGGAAACTCCTTGATTGACTATCCCCTTCTGCATAGCCTGCTCTTCCCTAGGCGCTTTCTCACCGCATTTATTCAGTCCTGCTCTCCTTCTTCGGAGAAGGCGATGGCACCCCGCTCCAGTACTCTTGCCTGGAAAATCCCATGGACGGAGGAGCCTGGTAGGCTGCAGTCCATGGGGTCGCTGAGGGTCGGACACGACTGAGCGACTTCACTTTCACTTTTCACTTTCATGTATTGGAGAAGAAAATGGCAACCCACTCCAGCGTTCTTGCCTGAGAATCCCAGGGACGGGGGAGCCTCGTGGGCTGCCGTCTGTGGGGTCGCACAGAGTCCGACAGGACTGAAGCGATTTAGCAGCAGCAGCAGCTCTCCTCCTTAGACTTTCGACCTGGTGATGAGCTCGTCCATCTGAGACTTTAGTGCCATCATTCCGTCCTGCAGGACTCTCGAATACATCCCAACACAGACCTTCTCCTGATGCCTGACAAGAGGTGACTGAAGCCGGAAACCCTGTTGTTGACCTAGGCCCTCCCTCCTGATGGCAGTTCAGTCTACTACTGACTCTACCTTCTAATGCCTCTTGAATCCCATACCACACTTACCTGGTTTATGGAGCTTCTCCCCCTCCCTGAGCCACTGTAACAGGCTTCCGAATTCCTTGTTTCTCATCTCAACCCCATCCCTCTCTCACTCCTCATTCCCCAGACTGAATTTCTAAATAAAAACCCAATCTCTCTAAACAGCTCCAAATCTTTCACTGTCTTTCATTGCTTATAGCAGAATTTCTCAAACAGGTTTTTGAGGGGCTTCCTACAAAAAGGAGTTTAGAAAACACTACACGTTCTCTCCTTGGGCAAGCCCTAATGTCATTGGTATGAGGCTCTGGGAAGTCCTGCAATAAAGAAATTTACTTAGCTTTAGTTCAGCGTCTTCCAAATGCATTTGACGATGATTCTGGGGTGTTTTAAGGACCACATCTAAGGGACTAGGAGGGCACCATGTGATCAAGTGCCGAGCACTCAGTGGTCTGGCCTCCATCACCTGGTCCCTATGTCTGGACCCCTCTCCACAGTCATGCCGAGCCACTAAGAGTGTACCTTTTGCTCTAGTCACAGGGGACTACCTGTGGTCCCCTCACCAGTCCTGCCCTTGACATTTCTGTTCATCTGAACTTTGTTTTCATTTACCAAGAATGTCCTGATCCCCTTTGCCTGGCTGGTCAATATGAGCTCTCTCTAAGATACAGCTGAAGCAACACCTCTGCCTGATGTCCTCTCCACCTTCATGGGTAGATAGATCTTCCCGCCACCAACTCATTCATTTTATCAAATTGAAGGGCATTTATTTGTACACATTTCCTCCCCTGAATTCATTCCTCCACTGTGGACTTTTTTGTTTGCATTTGTTCATTTTTGGCTGTACTGGGTCCTCATTGCTGCGAGAAGGCTTTCTCTTGCTGCAGCAAGCAGGGGCTCCTCTCGTTGTGGGACGTGGGCTTCTCTTCTTGGAGAGCACAGGCTCTAGAGCATGCAGGCTTTAGTAGTTGCAGCACGTGGGCTCAGTAGTTGTGGCACACAGCCTTAGTTGCCCCTTGGCATGTGGAATCTTCCTAGACCAGGGATTGAACCCATCTTACTTGCATTGGAAAGCAGACCCCTCACCATTCGACTACCAGGGAATTCCTCCACTATAAATTTCTCAAGACGGAAGTTGTCATGTCAGTTTACCTTCAGATCCCAGTGCCAGGCTCATGCTTAGGGTTTTAATAAACATCTGTGAATTTACTAGTCTCTGAGAAAAGAGTAACCTCCAGCTTCATGCATCTTTCCATTAAGAATTGTTCTCTATTGCACGGGAGCAACAAAGGACAGACCAAAGCTGTATTGGAGTATGGGGGTCGGTAGCCAGCAAGCTTCCCTCTCCAGCTGTGTGCCTGGCTCTCTTGCACAACAAACACAAATGCAAACCCATGAATTTCCATGACCGAAACCACAAAGTTAAATTTATGATTGCCAAGACCTACTCCGTACAGAATATGAAAAAGAGACAGCAATTTTAAAGAGACGAAGGAGTTCCCCGGTGGCCTAGTAATTAGGATTCCTGGCTTTCACTGCTGTGGCTTGGTTTCAACCCCTGGTTGAGGAACTAAGAACCTGTAAAGTGTGCCACATGGCCCAAATAAATAAATTTAAAAAAGAGAAAACGGTTTCCTATAAGAGGTACCACAGAAGTGGAGATTATTCAGTGTTATCACCCATACATGTAATTGTTGCATTTTATGATCTGAGGACCCATCACAGATATGAATACTGTCACAAGATCCTGTCCTGAGGTCCTATGTCATGACCATGTCAGATCTAGATACTGCCTTGGGGTAGGTGTACCATAATACCTCATTAAATGACCACTCAGGGGCCTCTAAGTGCCTCACTTACCTTCCTGGATGCATCCAGGATTCTGCGAAAATTCAGTTCATCACGGTCTCAAGGTGTGATTACATGGCAAGAAAAAACTAGCCCAATGAGACAGTCCTGTCTTCACAGGGAATGTCCAGCCAGTGGATCAGGTTACCTCCTGTTAATATGCCAATTAAAAATCAGAGATTGTCAGATGATTTAGGGGTGGGGGGGAAAGCAAGAACAAATGATAAGCTAGACCCTGGTTTGATTCCTGGATCGGGAAAATCCCCTGCAGAACGGATAGGCCACCTGCTCCAGTATTTTTGGTCTTCCCTAGTGGCTCAGCTGGTAAAGAATCTGCCTACAATGCAGGAGACCTGGGTTCAATCCCTGGGTTGGGAAGATCCCTGGAGAAGGGAAAGGCTATCCACTCCAGGATTCTGGTGTGGAGAATTCCATGGACTGTATAGTCCACGAGGTGGCAGAGCTGGATAGGACTGAGCAACTTTCACTTTCATAATTTTTTCAAAATCATATCATTTAAAAGATTCACTGTAAATACAAAACACAAGTTGGAAGTAAATGGATGGAAAAAATATATCATGCAAATAAAAGAGTAAGAAAGCTGGAGGGGCTGTATTAATATCATGTAGACATTAGATTTCAAGATGCAAAATGTTAATCAGAGATAATGATAAAAGTGTCATTGCGTGTGAATCCATCCTACTGAAACACAAGGGCTTTGTGCAGCTGAATATGACAAACTCATGCTGTTCTAAATATTGATGGTTATGGTTCCAAAGTGGTTAAAAGGTCCTCACATCTATTTTGGGAGTCAATGGAAAAGGGCATCTGTCCACTTGAAATTAAATCCGTTTTGTAACTCATGATACCAGTGGATGGTTGGACCAGGGATGGGGGTGGAGGTGGGAGGAACCTCTCAAAATGAAGTTCACACGTTGCCAAATCTGAATCAAACCAACTTTGGTCAGTTCTTTGTGACTGATACAGAATCCTGGCAGGAGTTTGCTTAAATACACAGAGCAAGAAGACCCCTCTCCAAAAAGCAGAGACTCTTAGAAACTTTCTTTCTCCACTAGAAGGGCAGCACAAGCAGCAGGCACACATGGGTGGAGGACCCAACGGCTTTGCCCTCCACGCAGCTCAGATCTCATCCCTTACCTTCTGGGCATCCACGAGGTTCGTGATGAGATTGAGATCCCCATGCACCGGCTGGTCCTCAGCCAGCTTTGGCTTCAACTTGGACTACCAGTGGAACAAGGTCTGCAGAGTGTCCATGAACTGGCCTGAAATCAGCAGGACCTCCTCCAACTTGTGCTGCCTGAGACAAGCACACAAATCTCACCACTTGGCAAGGGGATATCTCTTTTATGGGGCTTCCCTGGTGACACAGTGGTAAAGAATTTACCTGTCAGTGCAGGACACAGGGGTTCAATCTCCAGGTCGGGAAGATCCCCTGGAGTAGGAAATGCCAGCCTGCTTCAGTATTCATGCTGGGAAAATCCCATGGACAGAGGAGCCTGACAGGCTACAGTCCATAGGGTGACGAAGAGCTGGACACGACTTTGCAACTGAGCTCATGCGCACAATCTCTTTTATGAATGGCCCAACTGAAGAGGAGTATCGCTTGAAATCTATATAGAGAAGGACCTCCATATTGGAATGGTTAGAAATATAGTTAAAAGTTATCAAGATGATGGGAATTCCCTGGTAGTCCAGTGGTTAGGACTTGTAGGTACATTCACTGCCGTGGCCCAGGTTCGATCCCTGCTCAGGGGAACTGAGATCCCACAAGCCATGTGGGATGGCTTGATAACAAAAAAAGTTATCAAGCTGACAATAAAATTACAGACAACGAAAGAAAACAACAGATCAAACGG
Organism: Ovis canadensis; assembly: GCF_042477335.2. Lineage (NCBI taxonomy): Eukaryota > Metazoa > Chordata > Mammalia > Artiodactyla > Bovidae > Ovis > Ovis canadensis. The sequence continues at coordinate 15,117,302 of NC_091245.1, forward strand.
ACTTTTAGATATCATCAACATTTGAAACTGTTTATCAAAGGACATTGTCAATAGAGTAAAAGGCAGTCCACAAAATGCAAGAAAATACTTGCAAATCATGTATATGATAAATTAATATCTGGAATAAATTAAAAAACTCATAAAACTAAATAACAATAAAGCAAACAACCAATTTAGAAATGGGCAAGGGACTTAAATAGACATTTCTCCAAAGAAGATGTATAGATGGCCAATAGCATGTGAGATGTTTAGATTTATTAGTCGTTAGGAAAATGTACCCTGCTTATTTAACTTATATGCAGAATACATCATGCAAAATGCTGGGCTGGATGAAGCCCAAGCTGGAATCAAGATTTCCAGGAGAAATATCAGTAACCTCAGATATACACCACTCTTATGGCGGAAAGCAAAGAGGTACTAAAGAGCCTCTTGATGAAGGTGAAAGAGGAGAGTGAAAAAACTGGCTTAAAACTCAACATTCAAAAAATGTAAGATCCATGGCATCTGGTCCCATCACTTCATGGCAAATAGATGGGAATAAAGGAAACAGTGACAGATTTTATTTTCCTGGGCTCCAAAATCACTGCAGATGGTGATTGCAGCCATGAAATTAAAAGACTCTTGCTCCTTGGAAGAAAAGCTATGACAAACCTAGACGGCATATTAAAAAGCAGAGACATTACTTTGCCAACAAAGGTCAGTCTAGTCAAGGCTATGGTTTTTCCAGTAGTCATGTATGGATGTGAGAGTTGGACCATAAAGAAGGCTGAGCGCCGAAGAATTGATGCTTTTGAACTGTGGTGTTGGAGAAGACTCTTGAGAGTCTCTTGGACTGCAAGGAGGTCCAACCAGTCCATTCTGAAGGAGATCAGCCCTGGGATTTCTTTGGAAGGACTGATGCTAAAGCTGAAACTCCAGTACTTTGGCCACCTCATGCGAAGAGTTGACCCATTGGAAAAGACTTTGATGTTGGGAGGGATTGGGGGCAGAAGGAGAAGGGGACGGCAGAGGATGAGATGGCTGGATGGCATCACCGACTCTATGGACGTGAGTCTGAGTGAACTCCGGGAGTTGGTGATGGACAAGGAGGCCTGGCGTGCTGCGATTCATGGGGTCACAAAGAATCAGACACGACTGAGTGACTGAACTGAACCGAAGAACATGGACAAACCTTGAAGACCTTATGCTTAACTAAAGGTAGATGTAAAAGGACAGATGTTATGATTCCACTTACATGAGATGTCTAGAGTCATCAAAATTGTAGAGACAGAAAGTAAATGGTAGTTTTCAGGGATAACGGGAGAGAGGAGTTATTTTTAATTTAATGGGTATGAAAATCAGTGTGGGATACTGAAAAAGTTCTGAAGATGGTTGGCAGTGATGGTTGGAAAACAATGTCAATACATTTAATGTCACTGAACTGTATACTTAAAGCAGTTGAAATGGTATCTTTCATGCTATGTATATTTTACCACCATAAGAAAAAACTTACCAGGAGTAACACCTAGACATTTTTACTCAAACCACACTCTAGATGGTTTAAGCAGAGTGCAGGGGTCAGGTATAGAGTACCTCAGACATCTTATCATGCAACAAGTATGCACATGAACACACCCTAATGACTAAAAGCCTGCACGATTACTTCACACGGCTGCAACAGAGGGCAATGGTTGAGGGTAAGGTAATGGCCAAGAGCACAGGCTCTGGAGTCAGGCAGGAATTCCTATCAAAGGTCCATGCCAGCTGTGACACATATCCCCAACCTCTGTCAGCCTCTTACTCCTCGTGCGTGAGATGGGATCATAATTGTATGCGCCTAGATTGCTATAACAGCTGTTCCTCATTCACGCCAGCCCAAGGCTGGGGTCCCCGGATCTCAGCCCCATCCCTCACTGCCACAGGACTTCTGAGAATCACCTCCTCTTCTACAAATGGCATAAGTGGCACCTGCCTCCCTTGGTTGGTGTTGTTAATAATAAAATTTAGTAATAATAAAAATAGCAACAACCGCAATGATATAGCCACCACTTCTCGAGCGCTTCCTCTGTTAGAGCTTTGCATGAATCTGCACAATAGTGCTATGAGGCAGTCGCTCTCCCTATTTTACAAAGAACTTAGAAATGACTGGGATGAGGAGACTTGCTCAGGAAATGCAGCTGAATCCCTTGTGTGCAGGGCAATGTGGGTTGCATGGGGCCCCTGGTGTCTGTGGAGTTCACAGCTGGGGACGGGGCCCCCACTATGGTCCAGAATCCATGCCCATCCTGTCTCCCCCAGTTGCTGAGGGTCACCTAAGTCTACCGCCAAGGTCATAGCTGCCAGGAGGCTGGAGTCCTGAGTTCTGGTCCCACTTGTGCTTCGAACTGGCTCTGCCTCCTGGGTCGGTCACTATCCCTCCCTCCCCAGGTTTATCCTGTTGTAATGTGAGAAACGGAGGTCAGATCCCTGATACCAAGATCTCTCACCACAAAGGAAGGCTGGAAGTTCAGACAAACGTGGAGCCTATGCCTGGATGTCTGACTTCTCTCTGCCCCCTGGTGGACACCAGCAGCCTAGCACCTGGGGGAAATAGACTAGAGACTCCAGAGCTATGTGACCTCTACCAAGGCTCCCCTCTTCTGAGACCCAATCCCCATCTATCAAATGTGGATAATAATAATATCTACCTCTTGGGGCTATTATTGAGAATGCAAAGAGATAATACATGAGAAATGCAAGAGAAGTGCTTGGACTTTAGAAGTGAGCACAGACTAGCCAATCAACAGAAGCCAGATCCTACAACTGAAATGTCAAATCCTATCATCAGTGAAGAATGTAATGACTACAAGCTTTAGGACATACTTGTTACTGGCAGTTGTTTACTTAAGTTGTAAATGGATTCAGTCTCTCTGATAATTACCCCATCTCTGGACAATTACCAACTATATGCTTTTTTTTTTTTTCAAGAAAATAAGTTTAAAATATTTTTCCTTCTTTTTTTGCTCTTTTTCCTTGATATGTGACTTTATCATTTCCTTTGTTCCTGTTTTAGGGGTTTGTTTTATTGCTCTTCTTCACCATCTTAAATCAAATGCTTGCCTCATTTATCTATTTCTAACACTTCATTGAGGTATAATTTACACACCATAATTTACACACCACCTTAAAACAGGTATGTTTTAAGTATAAAATTGAACAATTCTTAGTATAGTTACAGAGTTGTTCAACCATCACCACAGTATAATTTTAAACTATTTCCCATCACCCTCAAAGAAAGAAACATACCCACTTGTTGTTTATTCCCATTCCCATCCCCTTCCCTAAGCAACCACCAGTCTGCTTTCTTTCTTTAAAGATTTGCCTTTTCTGGACATTTCACGAAAATGGAATCATGAAATATATGTGTCTTCTTTTAGTTAATACGTTTTTGAGGTTCATCTTTGTGGTCTCATTAGCAGTACTTCATTCCGTTTTGTGGTGGAAAACATTCCTTGTATGAAGATGCTGCATTCTGTTGATCCATTCACCAGTTAAGGACACCTGTATTGTTTGCACTATATAATATATAAAACATTTGCATTATTATGAGGCTATTTTAAACAGCTGCTGCGTACACTTGTACATTTGCTCACACTTGTCTGTGTGAATGTATGTTTTCCATTCTCTGGAGGACTTGTTTATTTTTACACATTCACTGTTTCCACTAAATGTGTTTTAATATGTGAATTTGCCCCTAGTACTGCTTTAGCTGTGTCCCACAAACTTTGACCTGTACTTTTGTCATTATCATTCAGAACTAAATATTTTTCCAATTTCTTTTTTTATTTCCGTTTTCAACAGAATGTATTTATCAATAGGATGGTTCCCAAACATGTAAGCCCATTATAACATGCAATTTTACTGAATCATGATTGGGGAACTTAGACTGTATGACATTAATGCTTTAGAATTTGTTGAGGCTTTCTTTATAATTCTTAACATACATGCTTTATTTTTGTGATCGCTCCACTTGCATTCATTGGAAACTGCTTAAAAGAAATGATTTCTCGAAAATATTCTAACCCTATGGGTAGCCTAGTGGTTAGGATTCCAGGCTTTCACAGCTGTGGCCTGATTTCAATCTCTGGTCAGGGAACTGAGATCCCACAAGCTGTGTGGTATGGCAAAAATAAATAAATAAATGAATAAAAATTCTAACCTAAACACAATGGAAACTCTTGTGCTTCCACACAGTCTCCACACAAGTGCGGCCAAGATCCTCTGAAAAGCTTCTACCTGCAAAGGAAGGCACAGGACCGTGGCCCATGACTCTGCCCTCCCTGACTCCTTGTTCCATGCCTCCTCACTATCTTCTGAACTTCCCCGGGGCCCCTAAGGTCTGTGACAACCCCCTGTACCTTGTCAAAGAGAAGAATCACTGTAAGCTCACAGTTTTGTGTCTTTCCAACTCGTTTTCTCAACCTGTCACACTCTTCTCTTCTTGAACCTCCTCAAGGCATCCAGTCCACTGAACCATCTAATTTCTCCCTATCCATCAACTCTTTTCTGACTTCATTTTGCTCTTTCAGTTCAGTTCAGTTCAGTTCAGTTCAGCTGCTCAGTTATATCTGACTCTTTGCGACCCCATGGACTGCAGCACGCTAGACCTCCCTGTCCATCACCAACTCCCAGAGCTTACTCAAACTCTTGTTCACTGAGTCGGTGATGCCATCCAGCCATCTCATCCTCTGTCGTCCCCTTCTCCTCCTGCCCACAATCCCTCCCAGCATCAGGGTCTTTTCAAATGAATCAGCTCTTCGCATCAGATGGCCAAAGTATTGGAGTTTCAGCTTCAGCACTGCTCTTGAACCGGCTTAAATTTCATGTCCTATGGTTCTATTTCATTTATTTATTGCATTGCTGCACTGGGGCTACGCTTTGTAGCAGTGTGTGGTCTTCTCTTGGCGGTGGCTTCTCTTGCTGGTGAGCGCTGGCTCTAGGGCTCTCAGGCTTCAGTATTTGTGGATACTGAAGCGCAAGTTGCCCCGTGGCATGTGGGATCTTCCCGGACCAGGGACCAAACCCATGTTCCCTGCATTGGCAGGCGGATTTTCAACCACTGGACTAGCAGGGAAGTCCCTGTTCCATTGTGTTCATCACTTCCTGCAAACATCCTGAACTCCATTGCCTTCACCACTTACATATCAAAACTCCAAACTCTAGGTGAACCCAACTATCCATCTCCTTTGTGCCTACCCTGATGCTGCTCAATTGCTGAAGAGCATGAACTACAGGGTGTGTAAGTGACACTATAAATTCTTTTTCACCAACTTCAGGGCTGCTATTCACTTTTATTATGTTTTGTTTAGATACGCTGTTCTCAGACTTCTATCTTCCCTTCTAGCCTGTTCACACTCAGCAAATGACAGAATGTTCTACTTGAAAGAGAAAACAGAAGCTGTCACACAATTGCCTTCTCCTCCCTTTATTCCCTCCTATCCAAGGACTCCACTAGCTTTGTTCGTAGTGATGCTTTCTAAGGCCCACTTGACTTCACATTCTAGGATGTCTGGCTCTAGGTGAGTGATCACACCATCGTGATTATCTTGGTTGTGAAGATCTTTTTTGTACAGTTCTTCTGCGTATTCTTGCCACCTCTTCTTAATATCTTCTGCTTCTGTTAGGTCCAGACCATTTCTGTCCTTTATCGAGCCCATCTTTGCATGAGTTGGTATCTCTAATTTTCTTGAAGGGATCTCTAATCTTTCCCACTCTGTTGTTTTCCTCTATTTCTTTGCATTGATCACTGAGAAAGGCTTTCTTTTCTCTCCTTGCTATTCTTTGGAACTCTGCATTCAGATGCTTATATCTTTCCTTTTCTCTTTTGTTTTTTTCACAGCTATTTGTAAGGCCTCCCCAGACAGCCATTTTGCTTTTTTGCATATCTTTACCATGGGGATGGTCTTGATCCCTGTCTCCTGTACAATGTCACGAACCTCCATCAATAGTTCATCAGGCACTGTATCTATCAGATCTAGGCCCTTAAATCTATTTCTCACTTCCACTGTATAATCATAAGGGGTTTGATTTAGGTCATACCTGAATGGTCTAGTGGTTTCCCCTACTTTCTTCAATTTAAGTCTCAATTTGGCAATAAGGAGTTCATGATCTGAGCCACAGTCAGCTCCTGGTCTTGTTTTTGCATCACTACGAACAAAGCTAGTGGAGGTGATGGAATTCCAGTTGAGCTGTTTCAAATCCTGGAAGATGATGCTGTGAAAGTGCTGCACTCAATATGCCAGCAAATTTGGAAAAACTCAGCAGTGGCCTCAGGACTGGAAAAGGGCAGTTTTCATTCCAATCCCAAAGAAAGGCAACGCCAAAGAATGCTCCACTACCGCACAGTTGTACTCATCTCACATGCTAGTAAAGTAATGCTTAAAATTCTCCAAGCCAGGCTTCAGCAATATGTGAACCATGAACTTCCAGATGTTCAAGCTGGTTTTAGAGAAGGCAGAGGAACCAGAGATCAAATTGCCAACATCCGCTGGATCATGGAAAAAGCAAAAGAGTTCCAGAAAAACATCTATTTCTGCTTTATTGACTATGCCAAAGCCTTTGACTGTGTGGATCACAAGAAACTGTGGAAAATTCTAAAAGAGATGGGAATACCAGACCACCTGACCTGCCTCTTGAGAAATCTGTATGCAGGTCAAGAAGCAACAGTTAGAACTGGACATGGAACAACAGACTGGTTCCAAATAGGAAAAGGAGTACATCAAGGCTGTATATTGTCACCCTGCTTATTTAACTTCTATGCAGAGTACATCATGAGAAACGCTGGACTGGAAGAAACACAAGCTGGAATCAAGATTGCTGGGAGAAATATCAATAACCTCAGATATGCAGATGACACCACCCTTATGGCAGAAAGTGAAGAGGAACTGAAAAGCCTCTTGATGAAAGTGAAAGAGGAGAGTGAAAAAGTTGGCTTAAAGCTCAACATTCAGAAAACTAAGATCATGGCATCTGGTCCCATCACTTCATGGGAAATGGGGAAACAGTGGAAACAGTGTCAGACTTTATTTTTCTGGGCTCCAAAATCACTGCAGATGGTGATTGCAGCCATAAAATTAAAAGACACTTACTCCTTGAAAGGAAAGTTATGACCAACCTAGATAGTATATCTAGGTTGGTCAAGCAGAGACATTACTTTACCAACAAAGGTCCGTCTAGTCAAGGCTATGGTTTTTCCAGTGGTCATGTATGGATGTGAAAGTTGGACTGTGAAGAAAGCTGAGTACCAAAGAACTGATGTTTTTGAACTGTGGTGTTGGAGAAGACTCTTGAGAGTCCCTTGGACTGCAAGGAGATCCAACCAGTCCATTCTAAAGGAGATCAGTCCTGGGTGTTCTTTGGAAGGACTGATGCTGAAACTCCAGTATTTTGGCCACCTCATTCCAAGAGTTGACTCATTGGAAAAGACTTTGATGCTGGGAGGGATTGGGGCAGGAGGAGAAGGGGACGACAGAGGATGAGATGGCTGGATGGCATCACCGACTCGATGGACAAGAGTTTGGGTGAACACTGGGAGTTGGTAATGGACAGGGAGGCCTGGCGTGCTGCAAATCATGGGGTCACAAAGAGTCAGACATGACTGAGCAACTGAACTGAACTGTTCCAAGGACACTTCTTCTGTGCTCAGAATTCCGTCTCTCCAGGCTTCTGGGAATTTTGCACTGTTCTTTGCAGGGAAACAGGATACTGTGAAGGGAGAAGATTTAGGATATAGCTGCACAGGTGCTTGCTCTATTTTATTTATTCATTTATTTTATTTGGCCACATCATACAACATGCAGGATCTTAGTTCCCTGTCCAGGGATGAAACCCATACCCCGTGCATTGGAAGCATGGAGTCTTAACCACTGGATAGCCAGAGAAGTCGAAGAGGTGCTATTTTAAAGTGCAAATCTGGGTATATTTATTCCCAACAAGTAACCCTATCACACCTTCCTATTGCTGTTAGAATTTTAAAAAATAAAAATTAAAAAAATAATAAAATTTAATATGCTTGACATGACCTTCATCAATATACAGTTCACAAGAAAAGAGATGCAAGCAATCTTTCAATTCAAGGGACTCTCAAGAGTCTTCTCCAACACCACAGTTCAAAAGCATCAATTCTTTGGCACTCAGCTTTCTTTATAGTCCAACTCTCACATCCATACATGACCACAGGAAAAACCATAGCCTTGACCAGATGGACCTTAGTCGGCAAAGTAATGTCTCTGCTTTCGAATATGCTGTCTAGGTTGATCATAGCTTTCCTTCCATGGAGTAAGCGTCTTTTAATTTCATGGCTGCAGTCATGCAGTGACTTTCATCTGCAGTGATTTTGGAGCCCCCCAAAATAAAGTCTGACACTGTTTCCACTGTTTCTCCATCTATTTCCCATGAAGTGATGGGACCGGATGCCATGATCTTAGTTTTCTGAATGTTGAGATTTAAGCCAACTTTTTCTCTCTCCTCTTTCACTTTCATCAAGAGGCTTTTTAGTTCCTCTTCACTTTCTGCCATAAGGGTGGTGTCATCTGCATATCTGAGGTTATTGATATTTCTCCTGGCAATCTTGATTCTAGCTTGTGTTTCTTCCAGTCCAGCGTTTCTCATGATGTACTCTGCATAGAAGTTAAATAAGCAGGGTGACAATACACAGCCTTGATGTACTCCTTTTCCTATTTGGAACCAGTCTGTTTTTCCATGTCCAGTTCTAACTGTTGCTTCCTGACCTGCATCCAGATTTCTCAAGAGGCAGGTCAGGTGGTCTGGTATTCCCATTTCTCTCAGAATTTTCCACAGTTTCTTGTGATCCACACTGTCAAAGGCTTTGGCATAGTCAATAAAGCAGAAATAGATGTTTTTCTGGAACTCTTTTGCTTTTTCCATGATCCAGCGGATGTTGGCAATTTGATCTCTGGTTCCTCTGCCTTCTCTAAAACCAGCTTGACCATCAGGAAGCAATCTTTAAATATATCAAAATGTGCCAACTTGATTCATAATAAGAAAAGTACAAATTTTAATTACATTGAGCTAAAATTTCACACCTTTCAAAAGAACAAAAAAAATCAAAAATTTTATCAATACAGCTGTGATGAGACTGTGAGGAAACAGGTACTCGTAAATTCCGGATGGGAGTACAAAAATAGTACAATCTCTACCAAGGGCAATTTGACAGTATCTATCAAAATTTTAAATGCCTTTGCACTTAGACTCAGCAATCCTTCTTGTGAGAATTTACTGTATAGACACGTCTCTGCACTGAGAAATGACAAATATAAAAGGGTAATATTGAAAATCTATGACAAGTGGATATGATCATTAACATGTCTGTGTCTATATGCTTGCACAGCAATAATTCTAAACTATTCCCTTTTATCTACACTATGTCTCCTATGACTAACAAGTGATGCAAATTGTAGGTGATAACCTACCCGTTACGGGCTTCCCAGGGGGCTCAGTGGTGAAGAATCCACCTGCCAATGCAGGAGGTGTGAGTTCTACCCCTGGCTCTGGAAGACCCCCTGGAGGAAGAAATGGCCACCCACTCCAGTATTCTTGCCTGGAAAATTTCCCAGGACAGAGGAGCCCGGTGGTCAACAGCCCAGTGGGGTCACAAAGAGCCAGACATGATTGAGCGACTGAGCATGTACGCAACCTATTCATCAAATCATTCTAATAATTTCCCAATCGCATTTTGGTGTTTAGAAAATGTGAGCATGTTGCTCGTATAATGCCGTTGTCACTAGCTAAATGATACTGTCGTCTGAGCCATGATTTGACATTAAACTCTTCTTATACTTTCTCCATTAAATTGATCATCATTTTAAAAAATTGATCATTATGAGGTGCTGTGTCCTCTCAATAGAGAATTTTTGCTCAAAAGCAGTGATATTGTTCATGGTGTTAAAACTTTTCTTAGTTTGTTCTAAACTAACTGTTTATATTCAAAGTTCTTCTAACAGTTATAATACTGTGTAAGATTTTTTTTTAATTATTTCAGTTGTTTATTGGACTAGGTAACAAGAAAGGTCCCACATTTTTATATAAAATCATTTAAACTGAATAGAAAAAATATACAGTGAATGAAATTGAGTATTTCTTTAGAAAATTTACTACTGATATTCTCCTGTTTAGTAGATGTGTGAGATTTTTATATATTATAGAATATTTCTATTATCAACCAAGTCATGAAGATCATTAATTTAAATGTCATATTTGATTAATTGACTTAATGTTATTGATTTTTTTTTTTTTACTTCAACTCACATAGCTTTGTAAGCATCCTTTGACCAAGTTTCAGGATTCAATAAGCCAAAAAAATTTTTTTAATAGCATATTTTACAAGACTTTATTCTGTCATCTGAACACATTGAAGGCTGAGTCTGGGGGTTTGTTTCCTTTATTATTATTTTATTTTATTTTTGGCCATGCTGAATGCGGGATCTTAGTTCCCCAACCAGGGATTGAACCCTTGCCCTTGGCAGTGAAAGCTCAGAGCCTTAACCACTGGACCACTAGGGAAGTCCCAAAGTTGAAGTTCATTATATGTCCTGCTTTTGTTCAAATAACCTCTTTGACTTGCTCCAACAAAATGTGCTGGGTCCTTGGCCCTAAGTCCCTTGAAGTGAAGTGAAGTGAAGTCGCTCAGTCGTGTCCGACTCTTTGCGACCAAGTGGACTGTAGCCTACCAGGCTCCTCCATCCAGGGGATTCTCCAGGCAAGAATACTGGAGTGGGTTGCCATTTCCTTCTCCAGGGGATCTTCCCGACCCAGGGAGCGAACCCATGTCTCCTGCATTGCAGGCAGACACTTTAACCTCTGAGCCACCAGGGAAGCTTGAAACCCTCTGCGTGTATAGCTTCCAACTTGGCGCCACTCTGTTAGCCCAAAGTCTTGGAGGCATATGTTTGCTTGTGGGGGAGAGTGAGGCATGAATGCTTCCCCACTAGGGATGGAGATGCTTTCTGACTTACCCATCACCCTCTGTAATTAATGACAATTGCCCTGCCCCTGGGGTCACATTTTCTTTGTTGGGTTCCCAGATAAAGGGTAGTTCTAGGGACCCCCGGTTCTATATAGCAGTGTGAGTCATACCTTGTCAACAGAGACCAGGATCCCAAGACCATAATCAGTGACCCACCTAGAATTCCCTGAGGGTCCAGTGGTTAGGACTCTGCACTTCCTCTGCAGGGGCACGATCCCTGATCAGGGAACTAGGGTACCACAAGCTGCATGGCGTGGCCAAAAAAAAAAAAACAACAGAGACCTACCTTTTACTTTAGCCACCAAGCCACAGAGATGGCACAAGTCCGAGGTCAGCAGGTCAGTCTGAGCTTTCCTGTGTGGTTGCAATGGCTAGGAGTCTAGCTTTACACTCTCTCGTGGATGTATGGTTGTATGCATGTAAATTTGAATTAATGCCATAGTCTGAGTGAAATGGCAACCCACTCCAGTACTCTTGTCTGGAAAATTCCATGGATGGAGGAGCCTGGTGGGCTATTATAGTCCATGGGGTCGCAAAGAGTCGGACACAACTGGGCGACTTCACTTTCTTTTAAGCAGAACAGTCCACCTACAGCACAAAGAAGGAAGCTCAGGTTATCTGAAACAACCCCTATCTATCCCTCTGGGACTTACATGTTTGGCTGAATCCAGGAGCCTGGAGTTCGTGAATGAGGTCACTAGTGCAGCCTGGCCTCATATGGCTGATTGGGCTTCTGCTGATGGGGTCTAATCTGAGTTTCTGATAGGATGGTCTACTCATGTGAAAATTTGAATTCATTTACAAATGTGGAGGACTGAGGGGTTGTATTGTTGGGAAAGGTAGCCACCTTGGTCCCTGAGAGCCCCTGTCTATCCTTGCTGGACTCAATCAAACTACCTGGAACCGAGTAGTCTCTGCAGCTTATCACAAAGATGACAGGGCAGGTCAAGGAGACCACAGGAGGCTGATGCGCCCATTCATTCTCCAGGGGATGAGACTGGCTTGCTGCTTGTTTCAGAAAGTGCTGGGCCCTTGCAGCCACGGTGGGAAACAGTATGGAGGTATCTCAAAAAACTAAAAACAGCAATTCTATCCTGGGTACATATTTGAAAAAAAAACAAAAAAAATAATTTGAAAACACACACGCACCCCAATTTTCATAGTAGCTTTATTTATAATTGCTTAGGTATGGAAGCAATTGAAAAGATCATCAACAGATGAATGGATAAAGAGGATATGGTACATATATACAATGGAATACTACGGGGGCATGAGAAAGAACAAAATTTTGCCATGTGCAACAACGTGGATGGATTTGGAGGGCATTATGCTGAGTGAAATAAGTCACACAGAGAAAGACAAATACAGGGCAACTTCCCTGGCAGTCCAGTGGTTAGGGCTCTGTGCTTCCCTTGCAGGGGGCAGGGATTCAATCCCTGGTTGCGTGCTGTGTGCTGAGTCGCTTCAGTCATGTCTGACTCTGTGTGACTCAATGGACTGGAGCCCACCAGACTCCTCTGTCTGTGGGATTCTCCAGGCAAGAATACTGGAGTGGATTGCCATTTCCTACTCCAGGGGATCCTGACCCAGGGATCAAACCCACATCTCTTAAGTCTCCTGCCTGGTAAAGTGGGACCTTTACCATGGTGCCACCTGGGAAGCCCCAGTCCCAGGTTAGGAAACTAAAATCCTTTATGCCTCACAGTGCAGCCAAAAAAATAAAAATAAATAACCCAAAAGAAAAACACTTGAAAAATACAATGAAGACATGTCTGTAGATCCAATATCTGAAACCTCTGAGGTCTGGTTTTTTTTTAATCTATTGTTCACTGATTTTGTTCATGTTAACTCCTCATGTGCTTGTTGTTTGTGTTTACATATGTGCATGTACTGGGTCGTCACTGTATTTGGAACATTCCTTATAGAAACAATTTCAGGCTGAGAGTAGTTTTATCTTCCTCCAGAGACTAAGTCCAGAAGGGACTTACAGTTTTGCTTTTGCCAAACACCTGGAGAAATTTGAAATCTAGGATGCCCTTAGTACAATTTCAGGGATTGTGATGGTATGGAGTTGAGGTGCATTCTTTCTTTCTTTCTTTTTTTGTGGTCAAGCTGCTTGTGGGATCTTAGTTCCAAAACCAGGGATCAAACCCATGCCCTTTGTAGTGGCAGCATGGATCCCTAATCATCAGCCCACCATGGAATTCCCAATGGACTCATTTAAACCCATTCAGGTGTTAGGTAAAATGATTTTTAAGTGATTATGTCCAACTTTTCCTCAAAAATAAGATAGATCTGAATTACCCAGGCTTCCCAGGTGGGGCTAGTGATAAAGAACCTGTCTGCCAATACAGGAAATGTAAGAGATGCTGGTTGGATCCCTGGGTCGGGAAGATCCCCTGGAGAAGGAAATGACAACCCACTCCAGTATTCATGCCTGGAGAATCCCGTGGACAGAGGAGCCTGGTAGGCTACAGTCCATGGGGTTGCAAAGAGTCGGACACAACTGAAGCGACTTAGCACATGCACCCAGCCCATAATAATCTGGAGCACAAAACTATCAATATTTTTATTCTAGAAATGCAAATTATTTGTCTGATTTTGTACTGATTCTTGCATATTAATAAATTCTCCAGTCTCGGTAGATTTGGACACAGTAATAGAAAGCTACCCCAAGCTGTGATGGATTATGGTTGTTTCTTCTTCCTCCCGGGAAAGGAAGATTCACATTTAAACTATTTAAAAGAAATGTTCAGAACCATCCAACATTTCTTGTTTCTTCATTTTGGTGTTTGTTTTTAACATTTTACTCTAAGTCTTAAATTTACAGATATCAAAGCAGAGCGTGGATCTTACTGAACAAGAATGAAAATGAACCAATAAAAGCTCAGTGGAAACTAAAATATATACAAGCAGTAGAAGCTAGATAATTAGATGAGAATGATAAACTGGCAAATGTTCTAAAATACAAAATGTTCTGTAAAGAAGGCTCAGTGCAGCCACAGAGTCCCCCTGCAGCATGGGCCATCCTCCCAGCTGGTCCTGACATTGCTAATCAACCAGGAGGTCCTGTCAGCCTACAACCACAGCTTGAACTGAAGAATTCAAGCAGAGTTTTGTAAGTATATTGATTGTTACAGATGTGGTGGTAACTATTTACCAGGCACCACACAAGCATTTCAGGAGAAAGCAATGGCACCCCACTCCAGTACTCTTGCCTGGAAAATCCCATGGATGGAGGAGCCTGGTAGGCTGCAGTCCATGGGGTAGCGAAGAGTCGAACACGACTGAGCGACTTCACTTTCACTTTTCCCTTTCATGCATTGGAGAAGGAAATGGCAACCCACTCCAGTGTTCTTGCCTGGAGAATCCCAGGGATGGGGGAGCCTGGTGGGCTGCTGTCTATGGGGTCGCACAGAGTCAGACACAACTGAAGTGACTTAGCAGCAACAGCACACAAGCATTTAAATATTTTAACAACTGGTTCAGCCCTGCCCTTGCTGTGCCCTTGACACTCTTGCCTAATCATCAGCCCTGGGTTGGTAGGATCATTCATTACAGTCTTGTTTGTGATAGCCAGAGTCTGGAAAAAGCCCAAATGTAATAAGGAAATAACCTGCTGATAAACTCTGCCACACCCCATCATGTACTAGAAAGCTCACAGAAGAAAGCTCTCTATGGACTGATTACACTACAGAACACCTTTTAAAATATAATTTATATTTTTAAATTATTTATTAATTTATTTGCCCATACCAGATCTTCGTTGCAGCATGCAGGATCTAGTTCCCTGACCAGGGATCAAACCCAGGGCCCCTGCAGTGGGAGCACAGTCTTAGCCACTGGGCCACCAGAGGAGTCCCCGAAACACTTTTTTAAGTGAAAAAGGTAAGATGCAGAGTATAGTATGTCCTCCCTTGAGTAAAAGAGGGGTGTGAATGAATAAGAATGCATATCTGTATTTGATTGTATTTACTCACCTGAAAAGGATACATAGAAAGCTAATAAAGTGGACTACTTGTAGGGCGTGTGCTAAGACACTTCAGCCGTGTCCGACTCTTTGCGACCCCATGGACTGTAGCCCATCAGGCTCCCCCGTCCATGGGATTTTCCAGGCATGAATACTGGAGTGGGGTGCCATTTCCTCCTCCAGGGGATCTTCCCAGCCAGGGATCGAGCTGGCATCTCTTACTTCTGCTACATTCAGTTCATTTCAGCCACTCAGTCGTGTCCGACTCTTTGCGACACCATGGACTTCAGCACGCCAGGCCTCTCTGTCCATCACCAGCTCCCAGAGCCTACCCAAACTCATGTCCATCGAGTCGGTGATGCCATCCAACCATCTCATCCTCTGTCATCCCCTTCTCCCACCTTCAATCTTTCCCAGCATCAGGATCTTTTCCAATGAGTCAGTTCTTCACATCAGGTGGTCAAAGTATTGGAGTTTCAGCTTTAGCATCAGTCCTTCCAATGAATATTTAAGACTGATTTCCTTTAGGATTGACATGTTGGATCTCCTTGCAGTCCAAGGGACTCTCAAGAGTCTTCTCCAACACCACAGTTCAAAAGAATCAGTTCTTCGGCACTCAGCTTTCTTTACAATCCAGCTCTCACATCCATACCTGACTACTGGAAAAATCAGAGCTTTGACTAGACGGACCTTTGTTGACAAAGTAATGTCTCTGCTTTTTAATATGCTGTCTAGGTTAGTCATAACTTTCCTTCCAAAGAGCAAGTGTCTTTTAATTTCATGGCTGCAATCACCATCTGCAGTGATTTTGGAGCCCCCCAAAATAAAGTCTGTCACTATTTCCACTATTCCCCCATCTATTTGCCATGATGTGATGGGGCCAGACGCCATGATCTTAGTTTTCTGAATGTTGAGTTTTAAGCCAACTTTTTCACTCTCCGTTTTCACTTTCATCAAGAGGCTCTAGTTCTTCGCTTTCTGCCATAAGGGTGGTGTCATCTGCATATCTGAGGTTATTGATATTTCTCCCAGCAATCTTGATTCCAGCTTGTGCTTCATCCAGCCCACTGTTTCTCATGATGTACAATAAGCAGGGTGACAATATACAGCCTTGACGTACTCCTTTTCCTGTTTGGAACCAGTCTGTTGCTCCATGTCCAGTTCTAATTGTTGCTTCCTGACCTGCATACAGGTTTCTCAAGAGGCAAGTCAGGTGGTCTGGTATTCCCATCTCTTTCAGAATTTTCCACAGTTTATTGTGATCCACACAAAGGCTTTGGCATAGTCAGTAAAGCAGAAACAGATGTTTTTCTGGAACTCTTTTGCTTTTTCAATGATCCAGCGGATGTTGGCAATTTTATCTCTGGTTCCTCTGCCTTTTCTAACACCAGCTTGAACATCTGGAATTTCACAGTTCACATACTGTTAAAGCCTGGCTTGGAGAATTTTGAGCTTTACTAGCGTGTAAGATGAGTGTAATTGTGCAGTAGTTTGAGCATTCTTTGGCGTTGCCTTTCTTTGGGATTGGAATGAAAACCGACCTTTTCCAGTCCTGTGGCCAATGATGAGTTTTCCAAATTTGCTGGCATATTGAGTGCAGCACTTCCACAGCATCATCTTTTAGGATTTGAAAGAGCTCAACTGGAATTCCATCACCTCCACTAGCTTTGTTTGTAATGATGCTTCCTAAGGCCCACTTGACTTCCCATTCCAGGATGTCTGGCTCTAGGTGAGTGATCACACCATCATGATTAGCTGGGTCATGAAAATCTTTTTTGTATAGTTTTTCTGTGTATTCTTGCCACCTCTTCTTAATATCTTCTGCTTCTGTTAGGTCCATACCATTTCTGTCCTTTATTGTGCCCATCTTTGCAGGAAATATTCCTTTGATATCTCTGATTTTCTTGAAGAGATCTCTAGTCTTTCCCATTCTATTGTTTTCCTCTATTTCTTTGTGCATTGATTGCTGAGGAAGGCTTTCTTATCTCCTTGCTATTCTTTGGAACTCTGCATTCAAATGGGTATATCTTTCCTTTTCTCCTTTGCTTTTCACTTCTCTTCTTTTCTCAGCTACGTGTAAGGCCTCCTCAGACATCCATTTTGCTTTTTTGCATTTCTTTTTCTTGGGGATGGTCTTGATCCCTGTCTCCTGTACAATGTCATGAACCTCCGTCCATAGCTCTTCAGGCGCTCTGTCTATCAGATCTAATCCCTTGAATCTATTTTTCACTTCCACTATATAATCATAAGGCATTTGAGTTAGGTCATACCTGTTCATGGGGTCGCAAAGAGTGGAACAGGACTGAAGTGATTTGGCACATAGCACGTTTCCCCCTGGGTGCTAGGCTGCTTGTGTCCACCAGGGGGCAGAGAGAAGCCAGACATCCGGACACAGGCTCCATGTTTGCCTGAACTTCAGCCTTTCTTTCTGGTGAGAGATCCTGGTGTCAGGGATCTGACCCCCTGTTTCTCATGTTATGATAGGATAAACTGGGTGAGGGAGGGATAGTGACCGACCCAGGTGGCAGAGCCAGTTAGGAGCACAAGAGGGACCAGAACCAGGCGCTGCCTGGGAGAAGGCTTCTCTCAGTGGTGTTGGGAGCTTTTTCTAGGGAACCTCTCCTGAGTCCTTGCCCTGCTGTCTAGAGCTGGTTCAGGCCCATGAAGAGTGACCACCTCTGGAATGGCCTTCCTTCATCCAGCCCAGGGAATATCCAGGTCAGGGGAACAGGGTTTGGCCTGGGAATCAGGGGCCGAGGGTCATGGTCGGGGACTTTCCTCCCAGGCCTCGTTGCTCTGCATAAGACACTGCAGCTTGGATCTGCACACAGAGAAACAAGAAGCAAGTGGGGGTTGAAGTCCAGCTCCACGCCCTGCTCCACTTGGCACAGCTGGGGGCCCTGGAGGAAGGCTGGGTCCACCTGGAGAAAGCAGCTTCCTTTTCTGAACCATCAGAAGCACCACTCGGGCTTCAGCGGCCCGGATGACAGCAGTCACTAGGGCACGGGGTGGGGAAAGGTGCTCTGCTGGCTAGGGCTGGGAGCTGGACCTGGGGCTCCGGGGTTTTCTGAACGAAAGAGCTGTGGTGAGGTGGTCTCTTGCCCAGATTCATGCTCCTGAAATCTTGCTCACAGGAAGGAGGGGAGAAAGGAGAAGGAATGGGCCATCGGCCGGCTACCCCTCAGGAGGCTGGACCTCCCCTCTGAGGAGCTTCCAGCTTTGCCCAAGATATGTCCCCCAAGAACCATGCCACTACCCTGAGGGGGGTGTCCAGAGTCCTCTACCTTTCACTCTCCTGGGACCCTCTGAAGACACCCTGGGGCAGAGTGGCAGTAACTGGAAGTCCAGGCAGCCCCGAAGGGCCCCTGGGTGGAAATGGGGTGAGAGGAAGAGCTCCCCATGGGATGCCCACTGCAGAGAGCCAGGCAGGTATTCCCGGCTGGGCCTCCTGAGGCCATGTAAGGACCTGGCCTGGGCTGGCCCGGAGGTCAGATTCCTCAGCCTGGGCGCTGCAGGCACAGGAGAGGCGGCCAGTCGTGGCGGGAGGATTCCTTTGTTCCAGGTATTTTCTCAACGGTGGGGTCGGGCTGCCTGCCAGGTGCCAGGGCGTGGCTCTGGCCTCCCGCGCACAAGCAGTTTTGCCGCCAAGCCCTGGCCTGGCAGCTCCTTCCCGCGCTTTCTCTGCCAGGCCCGGCAAAGGAGAGGCAGGGCCTGGGGGGCAGACAGAGCGGTCTGGACTCTCGGCCCCACCCAGCATCATTTAGGACTCAGGGTTCCTGGTGGTGGTTAGCATTTAGAACGAAATTCTTCCAAGAGAATGCATTAAAGATGTCTAAAAATACAAACTTCAGCTCAACAAAATATGGTAAAAGTGCAATGTTGGGCGTGGGCTCTGCCTGGATGTGAGTGAATCCCAGCTCCACCACCTCCTAGCTGTGTGAGCAGGGCAGTTACTCCCCCTTTGTGCCTCAGTCTCCACATCTGAGAATGAGAGAGGACAGTGCTACCTACCTCAGAGAAATGTTATGAGGATTTAGCAAGTTATTACATGTAAAGCTCTCAGACCAAAGTGTGGGGCAGGGTACGAGGTGTGGAAGTGTTTACTGAGAGCGTGATGGGGCATCAGTGAGGTAAATGTTAGCCCAGACTCTTGGCTGCACAGAACAGAAACCGCTCAGCCAAGCTGAATAAAAGAGAAGAATTTAATACAAGTCTTCAGAGATGTCTCAAGGAACCCAAGGGTAGCAGGCAGCCAGGCCTCAAGGGAACAAGGTCAGGATCCTTAAAGCCATGGGGCAGGGGACGTCCCTGGTGGTCCAGTGGTTAAGAACCACCTTGCAATGCAGGTGATGTGGGTTCGATCCCTGGTTGAGGAACTAAGATCCCATACGCAGTGGGGCAACTAATCCCGCGCGCCACAGCTACCGAGTCTGTGCACTTCCGTGAAAGATCCTGCATGACTGAACAAAGAGCCCGCATGCCACAATTAAGACCCAAAGGAGCTAAATAAATAAATAAATATTGGGGGGGAGGGGTGTGGTGGGGGAAACATGGAGAGGAGAGCAAGCTTCTCTTCCTCGCTGGGCCTCACTGTCTACTTCCTAAAACACATGGCCAAACGTGACCAGCTCTTGGTTCTCGGGGCAGATGAGCTCAGAAATAGACTGGCGTATCTGAAGCCCAACAGCAAAAGCAGGGCAGGGAGAACCCATTTCCTAGTCTGGGTCGTGCACCCAGAGCCCAGCAGCTGCAGCCAGGCCCAGAGACGGCAGCACAGGTGGGCTGACGCCCCCCAGAGCACCCACCTGCCCCTGTTGTGCTCCGGAGCAGGGAGCATGAGAAACCTGGGCCGCGGTCCTGGTACAGCCTCGGGAAATCACTATGTCTCTGGACCCCTTTCCTCTTCCACCCTCTTTTATCTCAGCGCTTGGGTTGTACTATAATGATGTGCTTGTGGATCCGTCTTCCTCGCTAGGCTGTGATTTTCATTCATTCTTTCAACATAATAAACGTCTACCAAGCACCACCCATGTGTTACGGGTACAGTGATGACTCCAACTCAGCTCTTGCTCCTTCCCAGGGGCTCTCTCTGGCTTGGCATGTAGCCATGGGAAATAGGTCACAGCCTTAGTGTCTGTTCTGAAGACTGTCCTACACCTCTGATACTCAGTGACAGGATCCCACCCTTTTCATTTTATGAGGCTTATAAGGTTCCTGAGCTGCTATGGAAAATGAGTGTCCACAGGAAATGGGTCGGTTGGGGCATGGCATGGGTGGGCCCCAACCTCCTGCTGGGTGATTGATTCCAGGGCAACAGCAGGCAGCCGTTAAGAGAAGGACTTCACCGGCAAGTGAGGAGCAGAACGGGGATTGTGTTCCTCAGCACGGGTGATGGCAGGGCGGATGCAGAGCGCCATGGATGGTGACCGACGTGGGCTTGACTGTCCCAGCACAGCCTGACCCAGCTGCTGGGCAGCCTCTTGACACTGACTGTGCTCCTCTCCAAGGGGCTGCCAAAGAGTTCAGTGGCTAAACAACAACTGCCGATGAACAATGTTGTGATGGTTTCAGGTGGACAGCCAAGGGACGCAGCCATGCATATATATGTATCCATTTCCCCCCAAACTCCTCATATCCCTCTTTGGACTGGGTGGCAGACTTAGGCCAGATGGCAGAGGCAAACCTGACTCCTCCCAAGAGGTGCCCAGTGTGTCATCTCTGGTGGCACAGGGAGCCTCACAGCCGCCAGGGCCTTGCAGGGCAGTGCACAGGACAGAAGTCCAAGTAGGTGAGCTCTGGCGCCACACCTGCTTGAGCTCTGACGGATGCACTGGCCCACTGGAGACACAGTGTAATGCCTGAGCCGGTGCACCTCGGGGCAGCTGGGGACAGAACCACAGTGTTTCTGACAGGGACAAAAATAACTCAGTGGAGTTTCCCATGAGTTAAACCAAACATTCAAACTCTGAATACAAAGTGCATAAGGGTGAAAGTCACATATCATAAAAACACAGCAAACACCAAAGCCGGCTCTTCCTGCAAAACAAGTGGGAGCCGAGGCCTGGGAGCAGATGAGATCACTGAGATCATTCGGGGAGGGCTTGTGGCCCTGGAGGAGAGGAGGTCCAGCGAAACCAGCTTCCACAGGGGATGCAAAAGGGGGCGGGGGGCAGGGAGCCCTGACGGCCTCCGCTTGTATCTCCAGGGCTGACATCAGTGGGAAGTCCACAGATGCTTGATGACTGGCTTGATTTGTGTTTTATCTTCTGTAGACTATAGAAAGGGAAGAAAGAGTATATGGGGAAATACGTGTACCAATAAAAACAACACGAAACCAAATACATACTTATTTTTCAGATAACTAAATTAAGTATGTGTGAAACTGGATTTCACTCAGAGAGGGCTTAAACTGTAAACAAGATGAATACAAATTATCTCAGAATAATACCAGACTGTAAAGAATTTGCCTGCGCTGCAGGAGACCCAGGTTTGATCCCTGGGTCGGGAAGATCCCCCGGAGAAGGGCATGCATGGTAACCCGCTCCAGTATTCTTGCCTGGGCTACAGTCCATGGGATCACAAAGATTCGGACATGACTGAGCGAGTGACACTTTCACTTACTTTCACTAGTGAATCAAGTGAGTGCAAATTCAATTGCCTTAAGACAACGTTATAGGACTATACAACTAGGGGGGAAAAAAAGGGTAAGGAAGCCCGAAATTGGTGAGGCCGTGGGGAACAAGGGCCCCACCAGCTGCAGGTGAGAAGAGCATCATAGCCACCTGGACAGCAGCAATAACAGGGTGCACACCCTGGAGCAGGGCTCCTTGAACTGCACTTTAAAGAAATTCACATAAGCAAAACTGGGAGTTTTCAAAAGGAAATGGAGGTGTCCAGGAACCCCAGGAAGCCCCTGAGGCCTGGGAGGGTCAGAAACCAGGAAGTGGGTGAGAAGCCTGCAGTAAGCTCTCTCTCCTAGTCTGGGCCTCCCTGGCACATCTGCTTTTTTTCCTCTTTCTCTGCAGATCTTTTTTGCCATGCACCCATTCATACAACCAATATTTATTTTGTGTATGTGCTCAAACATTACATTTCCTTGTTTGATATACTCAGCAAAGCCTGAGTTGTAATTTGAAATCCTCGGGAGGAGGAGTCTCATTGGCTCAGCCTACACTTGTCTAATCAGCTAGGCAGGGTTTCTTATCTCACAGTGGGCTGGACTCTCTGATTCCTTTTTCCACAGAAAGATGTCTATGTAAAAGTGATCTCTAATTTACAAGATCACATCTAATCATGAATGGGATTAGATAAACTGGAGAGGGGATGTCCCAAGGCAGGGAGGCAGGTAACATTAACCATTAACCCACTCAAACTTCTGAACTGCAGGCTTCCAGCCAGAACATCTTTTTCCTGCTTCCACATTCCCTGTCCTTAGAGTCCATGTTCCACCCAGCAGCCAAACTGATCTTTTAACTTGCAAATCAGATTATATTCTTCCACTGCTAAAATCAAACAGAAGAAACAAGACAAACCAAAAAGACCTCTTCAGTGCTTTCCAGTGGCAATTAGAATTAGGCATGGCCCACAGCATTCCGCACTCAGGTGGTGTCATCCCTCAGAGGGTCTTCCCTGACTGTCCCACCTGAACTAGTCACACCTCCCTCAACACAAATTCTCTCCAGGCTCAACCTGAATGTCCAGTTCCATACAGTACCTCCCATTAGAATTCTCTGCAGACAGGTCAATCTCAAGTTCCAAAGGGAACTTGTCCGATGCCTCCACCCAATCCTCGGGCATTCTCTTCCTCCAGTGCTGTCCGTATTGGCCAAAGGACCCTTTTTACTGCCTCATCACCAGCATTTAACCAGTCATCAAGTCCTGTCAATTCTACCTGGTAAATACTGACACTAGAACCATCCCCCTGCCTCTATTGCCTCTAGCTGCCTCCAACCAGTTCAGAGTGATTTCTCCAGTAAACCCACTGAGGTTGTTATCTTGGAGTTAATGGTTCACATGGCCCTCTATGACCTAAAGCCTACAGACCTCGCCAGCCTTTCTCCTAACATTCCCCTATCTGACTCACTCCTGTCAATTTTTCTGGTGTTTGCTTAGATGTCATTTCTTCAGAAAGTCTCCCCAGGCTCCTCTGAACTGGGTCAGGTACAATCATCTCTCTTACAGACAGCATTTACCACATTCACTGAAACAGCCTGAAAGACTTGAACTTCTTTGAAGACAAGAATTGTCCTGTTCACTGATACATCTATAGTACCTAAATGGGGAATAGTTATGACCAACCTAGATAGTATATTCAAAAGCAGAGACATTACTTTGCCGACTAAGGTCTGTCTAGTCAAGGCTGTGGTTTTTCCTGTGGTCATGTATGGATGTGAGAGTTGGACTGTGAAGAAGGCTGAGCGCCGAAGAATTGATGCTTTTGAACTGTGGTGTTGGAGAAGACTCTTGAGAGTCCCTTGGACTGCAAGGAGATCCAACCAGTCCATTCTGAAGGAGATCAACCCTGGGAGTTCTTTGGAAGGAATGATGCTAAAGCTGAAACTCCAGTACTTTGGCCACCTCATGCGAAGAGTTGACTCATTGGAAAAGACTGTGATGCTGGGAGGGATTGGGGGCAGGAGGAGAAGGGGACGACCGAGGATGAGATGGCTGGATGGCATCACCGACTCGATGGATGAGAGTCTGAGTGAACTCTGGGAGTTGGTGATGGACAGGGAGGCCTGGCGTGCTGCGATTCATGGGGTCGCAGAGTCAGACATGACTAAGCGACTAAACTGAACTGAACTGAAGCACCCATTAAGTCTGTCAGACAATTTAAACATATGTTGCTAACCATAAAGCTTTTATCTGTTTATTGGATTAGGCTCCCAAAGTTCTCTACTTGCCTTCATGTTAGTCCAATTTAAGTTATCGTGTGCTGAAAGTGAAAGTGAAGTCGCTCAGCCGTGTCTGACTCTTAGTGACCCCATGGACTGCAGCCTACCAGGCTCTTCCGTCCATGGGATTTTCCAGGCAAGAGTACTGGAGGGGGTTGCCATTAAGGAAAATACAACTACTTTGCTGGAGTGCTCATTCCAAATAGCTAGAAGCAGCATCGAACAGTAGAAAGAACACAGCTCTGAAGCCAGGACACCAGGCTTCCAGTAACAGCTTTGCTGCTCTTTGTGCTGTTTTCAGGGACCCACTTAGCTTCTCTGAGCCTCAATTTTTTCATCTGTGAAATAAAATGGCTGCTCTAGATCAGTGATTCTCAAAGTACGTTCCACAGGAGAAGAGAGTGAATCTGACAGTCTAGAGTCCTCTGTGACCCACCCAGACCCCAAGCCAATCTGCTCCTATCTGTATTATATAGACTGGACTTCAGGTGACCTTTTCTTTAGAGAATGAAAAAAGCAAACAGAAGGATCCACAGTCAAATTAAGTTTGAACCAGATGCTCACTGAACTCCCTGCTCTCTATGCGCTCACATTTAGAACACCTGAAAGGCACGAGTGTCATTATCAAGAAGGCAGTGTCTAAGAAGCACGTGAGGGTTCTGATTGTGAGCGTCTGAGGAGGTGGACTGGCACTTCCATCTGCCGTCAACCACTCAGCGGTTTTCACGCAACTCTACCTCATCATGCGGATCTAGCAGGACACAGATACATTTCTGAATCCACAGATGACACTTATACAATGGTCTGTATCCCTCTATCCCCTTCATAATTAACAAGGACCTCAGACCAAAAATATGGGCCTAAATGGTTCTCTTACTAGTCTTTCAGATGGCTCATCACTCCAAATCTGGTGACTCAAAAGGGTGACCCCAGTCTCACGCGTGAGATGCACTGTCCTGGGGGCCTTGCACACAGAGGGCTTTCATCTGCATGAAAAGCATTCAACAGTGTGTGTGTGTGGGTGTGTGGGTGCGCGCATGTGCTTACCTTGCACAGAGGGCTGTGTGCATGTGTGGGCGTCGCACACACAGGGCCTTCGTCTGCATGAAAAGCATTCAACAGTGTGTGTGTGTGTGTGTGGGTGGGTGGGTGCGCGCGTGTGCGCATGTGCTTACCTTGCACAGAGGGCTGTGTGCATGTGTGGGCGTCGCACACACAGGGCCTTCGTCTGCATGAAAAGCATTCAGCAGTGTGTGTGTGTGTGCATGCGTGCGTGTCCATGCACGTGCGCCACTGAGGACTGCTCTCACCTGCCACTTGATTGCTCGGTGTCACTGCTGCAGACACCGACTGCTCTCTCCAGGCAGCACCAATGTTTCTGAAAACTGTTTTCCCCTCAAGCCCCATGCTGGTCACGGGGCTCTACAATGAGCTGCCTCGTTCTCAGGTGACCAGTCCTCTTGGTTAATCCGGAGTGGGAGGTGGACAACAGAATTCAGCTCCACTCAGAGTCCTTCCTTAGGGCTCAGGGCCACTTCTGATGTGAGAGGTATAGAAGCTTCCAGCAATCATTTGAAGAAAACTGGTGGGTGTGGAGGAGAGTGAAGTCAGCACACAGAGCAGGGAAAGGCGGGGCAGACCGTGCTGGTGGTGCCCGAGTCCCTGGCACTTGCTCCTGATACCACAGGCACCTGACCAGCCTTTCAGGAGGGGCTTGGCTGTTAACTTGTCCATAGGTTCCATGAGCCAGTAAACCTTTCTTTACACCTAAATGATTTCGAATTGGCTTTTAGTCCCTCACAGCTGACACCCGACATTAAGTCACTTGAACAGTGAGTTTGTTTCCTCATTTGTAAAAACTACTTCAAAGATTTTTGGCAAAGACTAATGAGATACGTAACTCTGTTAAACCACAGTGAGCTAAGTATGTCTGTAAGGAGTGACTGTGACAGGTGACTGACGGTGAAGATAAATGCAAATGATACCCAAGTGGTTTGGACAGAGCATAATCACCGCTGCTGCTTAGAAAAACAAGCTGACTGGGAGGCAGTTTCTCCACAGTGTACTCACTGCTCGCGCGTCCAGTTACCTTCCCTCACAGCAACTCCCCTGCTCCTACCTCTGGAAATCGCTCCACTTCCATCTACTTAGTTTCCATGGGAAATAACCTGTTCTTTCAAGACTCCGTCCTACCCTGGCCGATGGGCTGCAGGGTAGGACCAGATCCAAGCTGAGTTAATGAACCCCTTTCCTGGGAACTTTTTTTTAAAATTGTGGTAAAATATACATAACATAAAATTTACAATCTTTACCATTTTTAAATGTACAGTTCAGTAGTGTTAAGCATTTCATAGTGTTGTGCAGCCAATCTCCAAAGCTTTTTTCCATCTTGCAGAATTGAAATTATACCCATTAAGCAACTCCCGATTTCCTCCTTGCCCCAGGCCCCGGCAACTTCCTTTTGTCTCTGTGAATTTGACTACTTCAGATACCTCATGTAAGTGGAGTTGTACAATTTTTTTTTTGGACTGGTTTATTTCATTTACCATAATATCCTTAAGGTTCATCTAGGCTGCAGCATGTGTCAGAATTCCCTTCCTTAAGGCTGAATAACATTCCATTGTATGTATATACCACATTTTGGTTATCTGTTCATCTATCGGTGAACAGTGGGGATTCTTTTAACCTTTTGGCTACTGTGAATAATGCTATGAGCGTGAGCATACAAAAACCTCAAGACCCTCCTTTTAGTTCTTTTGGGTATATACCCAGAAATGAAATTACTGGATCAGATGGCAATTCTCTTTTTAAATTTTTAGGAACACGGAATTGTTATCTATAGCAGCTGTACCATTTGACATTCCCACAAACAGTGCACAAGGGGTTTAATCTCTCTACATCCTCCTCAACACTTAAAACGATTTCCTTTTTTTAACAAAATCCATCCTGATGAGTGTAGATGTTTCAGCACTTTTGAACTTAGAACCAGAGAAAGCATCAGCAGAGTCTCTCAGATGTAAAAGCTGCAAGATGGAAAGTTTAGCTGTGACGGCAGTCCTGTCTCCCACCACAGAGAAAGCCTATTTGCAGTGACTGAAGCAAGGGGAACTCCACAGCACCAGAGTAGTGGCACTGGTGGTACCTGGCGCCTTGATGCTTCTCTGTGCTTGAATTTGATGAAACACCTCAGTAAAACTCACTTTCTTGCTAAGGGTAATTTGAGTCTGGCCTGTTTCATTTGTAACTATTAAGTCTTACCTAACACAAACATCTTAGTAGAAGGGTTACTTCTTCAGCAATCTTTTTTTTTTTTTTTTTGCTTTTTCTTGTCTTGATTCCTTCTTATATATCAGTTCAGTTGAATTCAGTCATGTCTGACTCTGCGATCCCATGGACTGCAGCACGCCAGGCTTCCCTGTCCATCACCAACTCCTGGAGCTTGCTCAAACTTATGTCCATGGAGTCAGTGATGCCATCCAACCATCTCATTCTCTGTCGTTCCCTTCTCCAGCCTTCAATCTTTCTCAATCTTCAATCTCTCAGGGTTTTTTCCAAGGAGTCAGTTCTTCACATCACTTGGACAAAGTATTGAAACTTCAGCTTCAGCATTAGTACTTCAGTGAATACTCAGGACTGATTTCCTTTAGGATGGACTGGTTGGATCTCCTTGCTGTCCAAGGGACTCTCAAGAGTCTCCTCCAATACCACAGTTCAAAAGCATCAATTCTTTGGCGCTTAGCTTTCTTTACAGTCCAACTCTCACATCCATACATGACTACTAGAAAAACCATAGCTTTAGACGGATCTTTGTTGGCAAAGTAATATCTCTGCTTTTGAATATGCTATCTAGGTTGGTCATAGCTTTTCTTCCAAGGAGCAAGCATCTTTTAATTTCATGGCTGCAGTCACCATCTGCAGTGATTTTGGAGCCCAAGAAAATAAAGTCTCTCACTGTTTCCATTGTTTCTCCATCTATTTGCCATGAAATGATGACACTGGATGCCATGATCTTCATATTTTGTATCTTGAGCTTTAAGCCAACTTTTTCACTCTCCTCTTTCACTTCCATCAAGAGGCTCTTTAGTTCCTCTTCACTTTCTGCCATAAGGGTTGTGTCATCTGCCTATCTGAAGTTGTTGATATTTCTCCAGGCAATCTTGATTCCAGCTTGTGCTTCATCCAGCCCAGCATTTTGCATGATATACTCTGCACATAAGCTTAAAAAGCAGGGTGACAATATACAGGCTTGACGTACTCCTTTCCCAATTTAGAACTAGTCCATTGTTCCATGTCCAGTACTAACTGTTGCTTCTTGTCATGCAGAGATTCCTCAGGAGGCAGGTCAGGTGGTCTGGTATTCCCATCTCCTTAAAGAATCTTCCACAGTTTGTTGTGATCCACACAAAGGATTTAGTGTAGTCAATGAAGCAGATGTTTTTCTGGAACTCTCTCACTTTTTTATGATTCAACGAATGTTGGCAATTTGATCTCCGGTTCTTCTGCCTTTTCTAAATCCAGCTTGAACATCTGGAAGTTCTGGGTTCATGTACTGTTGAAGCCTCACAAGGAGAATTTTGAGCATTACTTTGCTAGCGTGTAAGATGAATGCAATTGTGTGGTAGTTTGAACATTCTTTGGCATTGCCTTTCTTTGGGATTGGAATAAAAACTGACCTCTTCCAGTCCTGTGACCACTGCTGTTTTTTCCAAATTTACTGGCCTATTAAGTGCAGCACTTTCACAGCATCATCTTTTAGGATTTGAAATAGCTCAACTGGAATTCCATCACCTAAATCACCTTCCTTCTTTATACAGATGGGATATAAATAATTTGTACATTTATAAAGCCCCAAAGGAATGTCTTTGAAGAAGTACAACAAAATGGCTAGAGCATAAGTTTTAAGTCAGCCCAAACTGATTTCATATCCTAGCTCAAGAAATATTTACTGAGTGCCTTTCAAGCAGCAGGCCCCTTGTAGGTGCCAGGGATGAAGCAGTTAACAGTGGACAAAAATCCCCGTCCTCACAGAACTTTCTCTCTAGTCCTCAGCAAGTATCTGCATGTCTACTCTGCTGGCCATCATGAAGCTCTCTGTACACGTATGCCTGGATATAAAACGGGGATAATTCATTACCCTGTTCATTTGTGTAAAGAAATCAGTACGAGGTATGCACTTACGTGGGTGCTTCGTCGCTTCAGTGGCGTCCAACTCTGAGACCCTGTGGACCATAGCCTGTGGGTCTCCTCCATCTGTGGGATCCTCCAGGCAAGAATACTGGAGTAGGCTGTCATGCCTTCCTCCAGGGTATCTTCCTGACCCAAGGATCAAACCTGCGTCTCCTGTGTCTTCTGTATTGCAAGCAGATTCTTTACCTGCTGAGCCACCTGGGAAGCCCCAAAGTATACATGTACTCAACACAAACAACCTGGCACGTGGCGAAGCACTTAATGAAGAGTAGCCCTGGTGGTCCAGTGATTAAGAATCTGCCTTGCAATGGAGGGTACTCAGGTTTGATCCCTGGTCTAGGAACTAAGCTACCAAGGGGCAACTAAGCCCATGAGCTGTCAGTTATTGAGTCTGTGCACCCCAGAGCCCACGCTCAGCAACAAGACAAGTCACCGCAATGAGCCGCTCTTGCACCGAAACTAAAGAGCAGCCCCTTTGCGCAGCAACGAAGACCCAGTGCAATTAAATAAAAAAACAGAGCAGCCATGTTCACATCCAGGTATGCCACTGTGTCTTGTCTAGCCCAACCTTGTATCTACTGGGGACCAACTGACCCACTGTGTGTCTCACATTCTCCTCAAGACAGGACTCACGCCGTCGCAGGACTCGCTCTCCAACGAGAGCAACAGACAGTTACAGGCGACATGTGCGGCGGCAGAATAACGCGGGGGGTAAGAGTGCACGGTGGATAAGAACTCAAGGCTTTGGAGCCACCCACCTGGTTCCACACCCCAGTTTGGCCTCCAGAAAATTACTCTTCTGCTTGGTTTCCTCAACTGAAAAACAGAGCTAATAACAACGATGATACCACCTCATAGGGCTGTTGAAGGACTTAATGAGTTATTATGTGCAAATTACTTAGAACATGCCTGGTGTGTAGTACCATCTAAAAGTACATGCTAATGTTATGTATAAACTGCTACGGGAACATGAAGAAAGGAAAAACTAAGCCTCCCTTGAGGAGCCAAGGAAGCTTTGTCTAAGGAGAGGGCATCACATCTGGGCCTGGAAGTATGTGCAGACGTTTACAAAGTGAAGAGCACGGGAAACGGCATTTCAGGTAAATGAGACTGCTCATGCAAACAAGCTGACCCATGAAGAAATCATATGCATTAAAAACAACAACAACAATAACGACTAACAGCTGAAGCCTAGCTGGGTGACAGATAAAGCCTGAGGCACCATTCCTGGCCATTAGTACAACGGAACATCAAGCCAGTCAGTTTTAAATATAATCTGGCATTGATAACTTCTGGAAACTGACAACATACCATAAATCACCACTTAAGTAGCACTATTTTTTCCCCAACGAAGCAAATAAATCCAATTTATGCCTACCACTTACTGGGCATTGCAGCACCAAACACTATGCTTCCTTCAAAAGGGCCTCATTTCATCCTTACAATGTCCCATGCAATGGAGGTAATTTTATAAACAAGGCAACTCGGGCTACTTGAACAAAACTTTCCCTGGGTCACACCAACACCATATTAGACAGGCGGGCCTTCAGCTGCAGGTACAAATAGCAGTTTCTTTTTTTTCACATCAGAAAGTCTGGAGGGAGACGGTTACAGCCCTTAATTCAGGTATCCTGCAGTGGCTATCAAAATGCCTTCTGACTTCCTTCTCCACCACCTTTAGGGCATTAGCCATTGGCCCTAAGGCTCACTCAGTCTCGTGTTAACTGTAACACTTTAATACTCATTTTAAAATCTCAGCAGCCAAGAATTTCTCAAGCTTTACTTTTTGAAATGTTTCAGAGGTCAGCTCCTATCACTCGCTGATTTCACAGATGGGGAAATAAGAGATGTGCCCCTAGCAAGCTATCAGAGCTAATTAGATAAACCAGCGCTCTTTCCACAAGACTAATTTAGTGCAGACTGCAAGTTGCCCACCAAAATCTGTTCTCCCATTCTTTTTTGGCACATGGCTTGACTCATTTCTCAGCCTTCTTTGCAGGTAGATATGGCCACATGACTAAGTTCTTGCCAAGGCAAAGTGGGCAAAATTATGTGTGCCGTTGCAGGGTCCCAGCCTTCCTCTACGCTTTGTCCCCTTCCCACTGACTGGAACCAGAGATGACCCAACTTTAACCAGGCAGTGCTGACGATGCTCCCCAGACGATGGACAGGCAACATGATACAGATGGAATCAGTGTCCCTGAATGACCGCTTGCAGCGGAGCTGCCCCACTGACCTGGACCGCTCACTTCGGAAATGTTAACTCCCCTCAGAGTTGTTACGTGAGAAGGAAACAAACTTCTTTGTTCTTTAAGCCACTGTATTGTTGAGTCTCTTTGTCACAGCAGCTTAGCCTTTTACCCTAACTAATACAACCATGCAGAGGCCTTTGTATGTATTCAAAACAGCTTTACAAATGACCTGTTAGCCAGCTTTTCAGAAAACAGCCCTAACCACCCAAGTAGGTGATAATCAAATAATGAAATTCCTTTCTGTGGCTACTATCCCAAGATTTCATCCCACTTAAAGGCTATTTAACAATTAAAAAACAGATTAGTTATGTAGAAACCCACTAACTTCGAGGCTTTCACACAATTAATTCAACAAATACTGAACTTTCTAGATGCTGGGGATATACAGACAGGTTGTTGAATTTGTAAAAGCCTTCTTCCTAGTTTTTTCTTTTTTAAATGTCGTGCTAAGTGTTTTAAGCAGAAAAATCTTTGTAGAATGTGGAACTGAGGCTAAGACTATAAATAATTACTGAGAATTGTCAATACAAAGGTTCAAACCACAAACGTAGGCTATAGATGAAATGTTCTCTTGCTAAACTCAAAATATTTTCAAGACTAAAAATCCACCTCTTTCCACAGTCAAAATATTTCCTGTCTACTTAAAACAGCATTGTCTGAACTACAAGAAGTGTCTAAAGTCTCATCAAGATTTCTACTTTATCTGTCAATTCTCTCTCGAAACTGAGAGGCTGATTCAGGTTGATGTATGGCAAAGGCCACCACAATATTGTGAATTATCCTCCCAAAATTAAAAAGAATAAACTGAGAGGAAAGGTTTTTACTAACAGAGGTAGATGGCCCTAAATGGCTTGCTGAGAGTTGGAGTTGCCAAAGCCATTTAGACAGCACTGCCATGGGCTAGACTCTAGGTACCTGCACTGAAAGGCTCTGCTGGTCTAGGGATTAACCGGGGCACTTCTCATCCTCTCTCTAGGCTCTCAACTGAGATCTGGTACGAGGCTGGGCAGTGAGTGAGAGGAGACCTGAGCTTTGTGCTAGCTCTTGTCACAACTTGCTGTGTAACTGTGAGACATCCATGTTTGGGGCCTCAGTTCCCCTACCTGTACAAGAAGGTGCTAAAGACCCTCTCACCTCTACATTTACAACAATCACTAGGCAGAACTGCTTCCTTCCCTGCTGCTGCTGCTGCTGAGTCGCTTCAGTCGTCTCCGACTGTGCGACCACAGAGACGGCAGCCCACCAGGCTCCCCCGTCCCTGGGACTCTCCAGGCAAGAACACTGGAGTGGGTTGCCATTTCCTTCTCCAATTCCTTCCCTACACACAAGAGCAAAGTCATTCACGGGGCAGCAGGCCGAAAGGGGCAGTCGACCTCAAGGCAGTGCCTCAGACCAGGACACCAAGTAGACTCCTAGTGAGGAGAGATTGGCTAGTGAGGATTCTGCCTTCCCCAAGGCCCTCTGCTGCGGGTACAGGAAATTTTATCTTGCTGAATTGACAGTTTCTAAGAACCCGGCAAAGAATCTGCCTGCTAACCCAAGAGACGCAGGTTCAATCCCTGGGTTGGGAAGATCCCTTGGAGAAGGAAATGGCAACCCACTCCAGTATTCTTGCCTGGAGAATGCCATGGATAGAGGAGTCTAGTGGGCTACAGACGATGGGGTCACATAGAGTCGGAGACAACTGAAACAACTTAACAAGAACAGGGATAGTGGGCACAACCACAGTGCTTTAGACTGAAGTGTTTCACAAATACTGGGTGCTTGGATTTTTCTCTTTCAAGAAATCCCTGATTGCCAGCTGCCACAGAGATAGGGATGGTTAGTTCAATGAGAAATTGTAGTTCCAGGTATTTCAGATGAATGGATTAAAGGCTTTTTAAGGAAGGATTATTAAAACTAGTTTTTCCTGCTTCTCCATTTAAATTTTTTTAAGGTTTAAAACATACTTAGCAACTAGAGTGAAGAGCATTTCAGAGACTAAGGTTCCTCTTTAAATTCTGCCAGCTTAACACAGGGCTCAGCAGCTTGAACCCTGAATTCTGTGGCCTTGCTTCAATTCCAGCTTTGCCATGTACTGGCTTAGGTACCTTTGCTGAGCCCATCTCCCCACTGGGGAACATATAAAAAAACAGTCTCTCTCTCCCAGGGTTGTATGAGAAGCTAATGTATATACACTGCGTGGTGCTGCTTGGCTCACAGTAAGGATTCATCTCCACTTCCAGAGGGAAGATGCCACCTCCCACCTCATCAGCTCCTGAAGTAGTTAATACACTGATTGGGAAAACTACACCACATCTAATATAGGGAATAAGATGATGTGGATTCAATGACAACTTCTCCTTTGAACAAAAAATACATTTATTCTTGAGATTTAAATCAGGTAACGTGGGTAAGGATCAATAAAACTCAAGGGATCCAGGACCCCCCACAGACTAGGGGTGAGGGGTGGGGGAAGGCAGTGAAGTTGTGAAATCCGGCTTTCAGGTCACGTGCTACTGTGTGCAGCCTTTGCTCCAGACGTGTGCTGTGCCACACCATGCACCTCAATACACACCTACGCATGCATGCGTGCACACACACAGACACACACACCAAGGAGGGGCAGGGCTGTGGATTACCTGTACTCACAGCTAGGGCCCTTTCTTTACAGCCCTTATCACAGCTGTAATTCTGTAACTATTTGACCAATGTGGGCTTTTTTAATCACTGAACTTCCAGAGTCTAGCACAGCACCTGGCTCAGAGTAAGTTCTAAAATATGTGCTGGTTGAATGAAAAAGCTGGCCACACCCTGAGAATTCCTCAGAGGCTAGTTTTGGCCTAACCCTGGCATCTCAATGAAGTTCAGCAAACATGAGTGAACCCTGCTTAAGGCCTGGTGTCAACTGGGTGACCTTCAGGAGGGTAGTAAAGAAAAGAAACAGGAGACCTGCCTGAGGAGGCAGGAAAAACCCACGCACACTAGGTATTGCCAACAAGTAAGAAAGCAAAGTAGTGTGCACTACTTGTTATCTGTTGGGTAAGGGGAAGAAACAAGAATACACATTTGCATTTGTTCTTATTTACTTAAAAAAACTCATGAGATATACATAAAAAAGTGAGTGATTATCTATAAGAGGAGAAGAGGATGGCAGTAGAAGCCAGATTTCTCAATGAATATCTCTTTTTGTCTATATTAAAAACATCTAAAAAATAAAACTTTTGCATAGCTCATAATACATTCACCAAGAACGGTTTTTAAGGTCTGGTAGAAATGCTCCTTCTTCCATGATCCCTCTTCTTTCTTCCCTCCAAGGGAAATTCTACACAGCCTTTATGGTTTTTGATATTCTCTTACCTAAATTTGTTTGCGTATAGGTAACAATATTTCAAGCTCTATGAAAGCAAGAATCACATTTCATTTTGTCTCTGTATCCCTCTAGCCTACTCAGGGCCTCTCATATATTGTGTATGTGTGCGTGCTAAGTCACTCCGTCATGTCTGACTCTTTGCCACCCCATGGACTGTAGCCTGACAGGCTCCTCTGTCCATGCGGATTCTCCAGCATGAATACTGGCGTGGGTTGCCATGCCCTCCTCCATGGGATCTTCCCAACCCAGGGATCGATTCCAGGTCTCCCGAATTGCAAGTGGATTCTAGATTCTAAACAAATAAAATACTGCTTAAGTGGGTAGTTACTGCTTAATAGGTACAGAGTTTGTTTGGGATGATGAAAAAGTTCTGGTTGCACAACATAAATGCTGCTGAACTGTGAACTTAAAAATGCTTAGTTTTATGTTACATTCATATATGGCTGGTGGGTCAGATCACTCCAGTAAGAGAGCTTTAACTGGAAATAACAAATCGCCAATTAAAAAAGAGTCCTCCTGGGACTTCCCTGGCCGTCCAGTGGTTAAGACTCAACACTTTCACTGCAGCGGGCATGGGACAGATCCCTGTTTGGGGAACTAGGATCCCGCATGCCAAACAAACAAACAAACAAAAAGACCCTTTCCAGATGTTTTCCAGGAATACAATTAAGTGATCAACGAACATCTGCTAAATAAATAGACATATTAAGAATGCTGACTTTGAGAAAAAGTTCTCATGTTGAAAACAAAGCACATGATATAAGTTAGATATCACATATACACCTGTTTAAGCACTAGAGAGGCTCCTGAAAACTTTTCCTTTATTTAACTTTTAATAAAAATAGATTCCTAATTCAATAGGAATATACTAGTGCTTATCACACAGGAGGAGCTCAACAAGTGTCAAAGTCTTCAGATTTTAAGTCCCAACCACCTCAGTCTTGATTCTCTGCTTCTTCACGGAATTCCTGAAACTGGTTTGGTTCACTTGGTTATCTCACTGGGGCTGATCCCTTTCCTGCCATTCACTCCCATCCAGAACTCCGGAACTGTGGCTCACAATAACTCAGTCAGCTATAAAAGTGTCTGGAAATTAGGTATTTACAGCCAGAGTCAAGGACATAAAACATTTTTTAAAGGGATACAGTGAATTCCAGTAGTTATCACCAAGAAGATCAAATGTTAAAAAGTGCAATCTGTGCCTCTTTTAAAAATAGAACCTCTAAAGATTTAAAGAAAAAAAAAAAAAACAAAAACCTCCTTTCCCGAACTCATCATTACCAGACCAGACACATCAGCCACACAAGGAGCTAACAAGACCTACTGTTTCCAGGGCAGAGAACATGAGACTTTAAAGCCACAGCACTGAATGAAAGAACTGGACTCTTGCCACCTTCGCAAAGGTCACTGGACAAGTCCCTTAAATGCTGGCTTTCAGCTCTTTATCATTCTGCCCAAGAGATTCCTTTTCTTTAAGCTCTTTGTCATGGTCTGGGGAAACACTCTGACTTTCTACGGTGGTGATGGCATCTGAGTCCAGCCTTCTTCTTTTCTTCAATTGGTGCAAGTGGGACTTGGATTTCATATGTGCTAAGACAAAACAAACAAACAAATTAGGATTTTCTACAATTAATTAAGTCTGGTAGCATACAAAATTAACCATACAATTCTCGTCTCTAACAGTAACAGAATCAACACATGTATTGGTATAGCTGTTTGGCATTTTTAAAAGAAGAATAAGTCATATGCCCAGCTAGCTAGCAAACTAGAGTGAGCCATAAACCACAAACCACATCTATCTGCTGGGTGCTTTCTATCACTAACCTGCACAACAATCTTGCGGGACAGTATTATTCAGCTCATTTTATACAGGAGACCAAAGTTCATGGAGGTCTTATATCTTGTCCAAGGTCACACAGCAGGTAAGCTCTTTGGCTTAGCTATAGCTCAAAAAGAGATTCAATTTTCCAGAATAGGGCTCTAGACTCGATTTTCCCATATGAGGCTGCCTGTTACGAATACATTTCAACCCATGTGGCTCAAAAGTTAGAAATCCAAATTCTTGTCTGTATTGTACCCTGAGCTGTCTTCTCACTTCTTACCAGCTCGCTCAGGCTGCCCCTCCTGGGGTGACAACCCTCTGCCTGCGTCAGACAAGCCATTTGAATGGCTAACCCAGACACTCATTCTCCAGCACACAATGCACAGAGATCACAGCGAGTATTCTTCCAATGGTCCCTTTCAAGGGGTCACAGAAGCAGTAAAAAGCTACTCTCGGCTGATATCAATATCTGACCTCTCACCCCAAAGGCAGTTCTCAGCTTGTACCTCAAAGAAGTTCCTTTTTACTAGCCTGCTCTTTTTCACGGAAATCTTATTTGGAAATACCTAAAAGGACAGAAAACGAGATTAAACTCTCTTTCACACTTCCTCAAAACATCATTTTTAGGGATTCAGAAGCAAAGTAGGAAAGGAAGAGGTTAGAAGTCAAGGAAAATTTACTTGAGGGAAAAAGTCAGCTTTTGTCTCCAGCTAGAGCCTAAGGCAAAAAATGATCTCTGGACTGACTCCCCACGGCAGCAGGAGATGGGAGCAAGGACTTGACAGATGGCACTATAGAAGGCTCACACAAGCTCCACTCACAAAGGCTCACAAATGTTGCTTCTCTATGGCAATCCCTGAAGGACATTCGACAAATCGAACCACTAAGTTTCCTTTAGAAAAAACAACCAGGCACTCTCTTTCTCTTCCCCTTTCATCATTATGAACCAACGATAATCGAGGCTTCTTGTGCTGCCTGGGCAATCACAGCCATCCCCAGACTCTGACAATGCAGTTCATTTTGCCAGCGTTAACAGTTAACAGAACTCACAGTTCTACTGGTTAGTATGGGGAGAAAAATCTACTTCTGTGAGAATCCCAACCATGCAAAGCAGTCCTCTGAACAGGAGGATTCCAGTCACTGGGTAAAATACAAGTCCTACTTGTGAGTAAAAGGAGTGAGCTTTAAACAAGTTTCTGAATACCACGTAAATCCAAGGCTTGGCAGCCAAGGCGCTTTTGGCCTTTGCTGGGTGACTGTAGAAATCCGAAAGAGAACCGCAATGCAGCTGACTCTGTGGCAAAGACAGACCTAGATTCTGAAACAAGGAACTAGAACCTTGGGGCAGGCCAATCCTGGGTTGTTTGGAAGCACCTTATGAAGAAGAGCACCCTTTCACCACTGTCTTTCTGAGTATCTGACAGTCTTGCTTCCACACAGTTCCCCTTAACACTTTTCATCACAGTTTATGTGACCAACAGCTTTTCAACACATTACCTTAAAAATTACTGGAGATACCACTTTTGAAGAATGTACTCAGGAGGAGTAACTGTACTTCCTGTCCCCCTCCCCCTAGCTGTTTCTACCCCTTTGGTCTCTTGGGTGAGTTGCCTGGCTTCCCTTCAAATCCTACTTCACCCTCACTGAGGTCTAAACATGAGAGGCCATGAAACTCCTCTAAGGGAGGATTACAAAAGTCATAGGAGCTCTAGAAAGTTAACCGCCAACCTCTCAGTATAAAATATCTACTCTAGGCAAAGCTACAGGGCATACGATCTTCCTTTGAAATTCAGAATACAGAGACAACTCTCCCATTTGAGAAGGCCTCCATGAAATCTGAACACAGGCTATTAGAGGAATCTGGCCATCTTTTTTACAAACAAGCAGACTCCAGCATTCAAGCTACCAAAGCCCTTAAATTTCATGAAGTCAGTGTGACCGGCCCTTGCAGATTTTTCTGTGTTCGACCCCACACTCTTACCTGCCCATTCACGGTCCCCAATGATGATTCGATCACAGAGCTCACACATGTGATAACTTCTCTTGTTCTCAGTTTCACTGCTTGGCATCTTTACTGGAGTGGCTGCAGGTTTGTGGCCCTGAAAGAACAAGACAGGGATGGGGAAGAAGCATTTGTTCAAAGAGATCTGGATATCATTCTCTGATATTAAGAGGAGTGAGATTTTCCCAAGATTCCTTTTTTTCATCCCAGAGAGCAGGTGGGCTGTGAACAGATTTTAACAACAACCTTTCTGAATGTGAAAGTAGAAACACAGCCTCCAGGGATCTAAAAGCAGCCAGCCCTTCTGCTCTATTCCATGGAAAAGAATGCTTCATTCCCCAGCATAGCAACAAAGGTGTCAGCTACACAAAGCTCTCTGAAAATCAGACAATAGATGGGACCATGATTAATAATTACCTGGATGAAACTTCTAACAATTTCAAGCGCAGGTTCAAGAACAGACTCCTCCCACTTCGAGACATCAGATACTTCTAAGCCATATACTGGGGGGACACTGGTACCAGGTCCTAATGATGACAAAGAAAAGTCGTGAGAGGTCAGCTTCCAAGACCCAATCTACTCTGCCCCCAGGACTCCAAAATCCTCAAGGGAAAGATATGGGGCCAAAGGAATAAACATTCTGACCATGCCACTTCTTTTAATCACTAACACAAACCAAACAACTACACACAGTCCAAGAAAGACTGAGAAGGTTGATGGGTTTGGAGCCAACATGTCTAGCTGTATAATCTAGAGTCTCAGGTGTGGGATCTTCCAGATCACTCAGGAAAACAGCACACAGTAACACCCCAGTGGCCACTGTATGGGCTGCAATAGAAAAGGCAGCATGTTATACGGGGAAATTAGCAGCTTGAAGTGAACACCTGTTCTAAGGTCCATATCATCTGATGGTGATGTCACTCTGTGGCAAGAGAGTTCACAGCTTTCTTTAGAAACAGACACTAATCTCAGGTTTGTGTATTTCCCTTCAGCAGTCTGGCACTCACAAAACTCATTAATACCATACTGATAATCACGGGCTGGCAACAGCAGAGTATCAGCCAGGGAGCTGCTGAATCTGAAAATCAGAAAAAAGCCTTGGAACTGAAGTAGTTGCGCCCTGTTTCTAAGAAACAGATCCAGAGCAGTATTCAAGAAATACCCTATGGTGAATTACTTCTGAATGGAGGTAGGACCGGAGGTAGCCAAATGTACAGCTACAGGCATTTCATCCAACTGAGCCAACCATGTTTAGTGTCTGCTGCTGGCTTCCTCAGTCTGTGGACACACTAAATTGTCTTCCACATCTAGGTTAAGTCAGTTGCCTAAAGGCAAAGAGCATCACCCCATGGACAAAAACATCAAAGTCCTCGGAATGCCAACGGCTGGCAGGTGCTGGCCTTTTGACTGTGCCAACCACAAATAAGATTCTTCATAAACTGGACTGGGCTGCACCTGCCACCACACGGAAAGGTGAGACTGGGAGGGCGCAGGCAGCATCCCCAGCACACCTGGCTGTGGCTAAGCTCTGCACCTGTTTCCAGGCCACTCTATATTTTCCTTTCCCTTCTGAGTCCTTTGTTGGGCTTCTGTGCCCTGTCTCAGCACCTTTCAACAAGTTCTCGGCTCCCAGCTGCTATTTCTGGCTCAGGTCCAAGGCCAAGCTGGGGTGGGGAAGTCCCTCTGGCTTTCTGCCAGAACCATATCCCAGCAGACCAGCCCCTGGCCAATCACACGCAGTTCCTGATTTACAGGGCAGCTGTGCCTTTCACTCCAGCACCAACGCTGTGTGGGCACACACACGAATGAGGAACGAGCATACGATGCACTGTGCCATCAACCCAGAGTGACTCAGAGATGGGGGGTTATTGTGGCTTTACCAAAGGAAGAAGTTCCAAATCATTACCCCTCAAAACCCCATCTTTTGTTACAGACTAATTGTTAGGTCTGGTAAGAAAAGAGGCTGTGTTAGAAATCTGTAGTAGTGAACTTCAGTTTCGGCTGACAAAAAGACTTCTATCTAGAAGGAGGTGCAGAGAAAGCAAGGTTAAGTAGAACTGCATGGAGAATGCTGACAGAGAATGAGAACTGATACAACGATCCGTCAAACACCACAGACGAAGATGTTTCTGTTTAGAGGCACTGGGGAAGAGGGGAGGCCTCGGCTGTACTTACCTGTAACTAACTGAAAGCAGAAATTCAATGGCAAAGGTGAATAGGAGTTGATTCAAAAGCATGTTAAAAGTGCCCAAAAGATAAAAACAAGGTTTCATTCATGCTTAACCTCCCTTAAATTAATATTTTAGCTCGTGACCACACCATTGCTGACCCAAGGCCCAATACTCATTCTATCCAGCTAAAGGTATAGCTGAAGGAAACAAGTACAGTGGGTGTACAGCTGAGTGTGGACTTTGGAGTCAGGCCTGCAGCCAGTACTCTACTGCTTATTAGCAAGGGGATTTTGAGCATGTTATTTAACTTCTCTAAGCCTCTCTTTACTTATCCTCAGAAAGAAAAGGAAAATGCCCACCTTGAAGTCCCAGTAATAAATATATTGCACCCAATTTAGTGCTAAGGATATAGTACAGGGTCCAGTGAATGAGAATTTCCTTCCCTTTTCCTTAAAAGCACCATTCAACTGAAGAGGTGCAGCAGCTTGAAACACCACGTATCTGAACACAAAAGTAATGCTAGGAGAATTGGTAAAGGCTTTGTCTTTTTATACTACTTATCTGGCCCCAAAACCATTTTAATCAGGAAAGTGTTCCTACAGACATCTAATTGTTCTTCAGCTATAAAATTTGAAGCTAAGATCAACCTCAAACACCAACTCTACTAAGAAAATATTGCTACCTTGCTCTTACTAGCTTACAGACGGTACTCAGGTGTTCAAGGCATAAGGTAGATTCTTCCTCAGGAAGAAGTGTTTTCTGAGGTATCAAAAGAAAATACCCCTGGATAATCACTTATGCAACACCCCCCAGGTCAGATCCAGAAACTAAAGTTTACTTTCTGGGTGAGCTGAGAATGCTGACGTTCCACTGAAAGCAGACCCAGAGTGTAAGGAAAACAAGGAGACTTACTGCTCAAAAAACGGTTTTTAACCCATCGGTTTTGCTTCCGAGCATATCTCTTAGTCACTTGTTTCAGAGCCTCAATGCCTGAAAGACAAAGCAGGTATAAGAACCTCTAAGCACTTCTCACTCTGCCGCAAGGAAGGTCCAGCCAGCCTGGCATTGGAGAAAACTAGCTGCATCAGCACACTGGTGGATCCTTGCTCCGTGAAAATCTCCATTCTGAGCTGAAGGCCATTTGGGACTCTTTCAGCCTCAGTTCTTTCTCAGACCATACCAGCTGGACACTCTATCACCCAAGGATGTCCAAGGCTAGGTTAGATGGAGAATTCACACCTTTCTTTAGGAGCTGGTTTCTAATCTCTGGTGCGCATTTTCCTTCAGTGATCAGGTACTCGTGAAATTCCTTGAAGCCAATTGATTGGAAGATACCATGTTGATAGTCCTGGCTGGGAACAAGAGAGCATCAGCAGATAAGCCATTGCATCTGAGCGCTAGAGGGCCCGGGAAATGAGCTGAACCATTTCATCTCACAGATGGAGAAACTGAGATCCTGAGCAGTCAGCACCTCTCTGAAATCCTTCCTCTAACCCCCCAATCAGCTCCCACGTTATTTCCATTGAAAATTAACTCCTGGGAATGTTGGTGAGATTAGAAAACTGCAACTGTAACAAGTACACCAACCCTGCTTCCCACAAGCGCAGCCAATGCCAAGGACAAAGGCTAATAAACAAGTAGGTCCAAAGCCAGTATTGTGTTTATGGTCTTTCGACCACAAGCAAGGAATGAAGAGTAGGTAAAAGTAACAGCCAAATTCTCACCTATTTTCTGCAACTTTCTTCTCATTATAGCGTTTGTGAAAATCTCTTAGTTCATCCAAGAGACCAGCAGCAAGCATGTTATCCACCCTCTTATCCAAGCGCTCATCTAGAACTTGAATCAAATTAACTCATCAACCAGCAAGCCTGCCGAAGGTGCGTACTATACATGATGAATGCATAAGCTGCCACAAAGAAGAGAATTTGTTCAAATGGAAGAAGAAGTTCAGAGTCCAAAGATTATCTAATAATTCATCATTATATTCAGTCACAAACTCTGCAATTCAATAAAAACAGCAAGAATGAGGCACATCATCTTATCATATAAGGAGAAAGCACTAGCCAGTTCAAAGAGTCAGACCTCCTTCCACAGGAGCCTTCTCTTTCTCCTTTGGATCTTCTCTGGATAGCAGCCCCTTTCCCATCCCATCTTATTTCATCCTTGGTATCATACACTAATGCCAGGAATACCTTTACCTGCTTTCCAGACTGGTACCCAGGGAAATGACACTGTGCCTTTGGTAATAATAATAAAATTAATAGTGAACACTTGCTTAGCACTTATTATGAGCCATTCATATGCCACTAAGAACATGTTTTTTTCAAAACAACATTTTATTGAGGTATAGCTGACTTACTCTAAACATTTATATACAGCAATGTATTACTAAAAGTTTTATCTCAGATGGACTCTGGGATACTAAAGGACTTTTACCTGTCTGTTCCGCATGAAGCCAGAGGATGCACGGGTTAGGGAACTTCAGAGGGCCTCCAAGGGGACCACCGCCTTCCTCCGCACGTTGACGATGAAGAAATTCACTATGAGAGATTCCCGTTTCCTCAAACACTTGCAGGCTCCTAAGTCATTTGAAAGAGTAGCGTAGGCACATCCATAAAAACCATTAGGAAATATTAATTCTCAAGTAAAACAGGAGAGAGGCTATTTATTATAGAATGCCTCATTGTCATTTTCACCGTTTAAGCCCCTGAACACATGAAGGTCTGGTGTTATATGGCAATCCTATAGCTATTCAGAAAAGAGTTATAAAGAAAACTTGAAATAAAACTACCCTTCTAAACATACATAAAATTCTCTGAAATCTTTAGGTTCAGAAACAACGGGTTTCTTCTACACAAACAGAATAGGACATATTCACTTTTAAGAAAGCAGTAAAAGCTTGCTGGGACACCTTGTTATAAGCCAACAAGTCTAGTCTCGCTGGAATGCCTTTCCCACAGTGTAAAAGTATGCTGTATAACCAGCTCATCGATTTTCTTTTTAAATATGTCTAAAATTAATGAAGAATGCTTCAGACGAATTCAGTACTCTACTACACACACAAAGATCACTGAAGAAAGAATTCACATACTTAAGCCACCATCCACTCTGTTAGTATCTACTATGTTATGCAGCACTAAGTAATTTAACTCTCAAATCTATACTCTACCACTCTGGGTGATTGCAACTTACCAGCTTGAAAGTGATCTATCCCTTCCTGATCTAATTCTACTTCCTGAAACCTTAACACAAGAGTAGAAACCCCTCATCTTTCCCCATCACCAGTCTCTCAAAACAGGACTTACGAGGGAAAAAAAGTAGTAATAGATATCCTACTTATCTGGAGGTTAGAATATACAGCCTCAAACAAAAAGAAAGATGAAAAAGGTCCTTGGATCTTCTTTTAGAGACTCTAGAACTCCTGCTCCAAACCTATTGTTCTTACTAAAATATATTCTCAACTCATTACTATTTTAGAAGTAGCAAAACAAAGAGAAATGATAAGAATTGATTAATAAAAGGAACAGATAATCATACCATAAAACAATACAAAAACTCGAATCCCTGAGTTTTCCAAAAAAATTTTGGAAGAATTCTATTAAAATGTTTACAATAAAATGTTTGGATACTTGAAAATACTTCATTTATCTAGAATATGCACTATTAACAGGGTGATACTTACCTCAAGGGGCAAAAAACACTTAGACATCATGATCATGAGCAGCCTTCCAAAGGGTAACCATAACCAAAATCTTCAAGGAGGGGAGGGAGGGAGTTACAACAAGAGAAAAAGTGTTCTAAAAAAGCTTCAAGGGCAGAATAGACAATGGAGAAGGCTTAAGAAACACTGATCCAGAACACTTATTTGAGTGGAATATTTCACAACCCCTATCAATACCAAATGTTGCTACAACATTTAAACTGTATAAACATCCATATAGTAGATCCTCATTAGAGCCTCTGCTCTGCCAGATATGGTGTCACCTCCAGCACTGCATAAAAATA
Source organism: Ovis canadensis (assembly GCF_042477335.2). Lineage (NCBI taxonomy): Eukaryota > Metazoa > Chordata > Mammalia > Artiodactyla > Bovidae > Ovis > Ovis canadensis. The sequence goes on from NC_091245.1 coordinate 15,161,959, forward strand.
CACCTGAGAGGTGATCATACTATATATAATGTATAGAAAAATCAGATCACTATGATATGCACTAGGAATCAACACAGTGTTCCAGATCAATAAAACTTCAAAACAAGAGAAAAAGAAATCAGATGTGTGGTCACCAGAGGCTGGGGTGGGAGAAGGGGGAACTGAATGAAGTTAGCCAAAAGATACCAGCTTCCAGCTACAGATAAATAAGCAGACGGCACACAATGCACCACATGGTAAATAAAACTAACACTGCTGTAAGCTATAAATGAAAGTTGAGAGGCTGGCCTAAGAGTTCTCATAACAAGAAAATTATTCTTCTCTTTTATTTTCTATCTATATAAGTACACTAAACTTATCGTGGTAATAATGTAATGATGTATGTAAAAATAATCATTACACTGTACACTTTAAACTTATACAGTGCTGTATGTCAATTATATATCAAGAAAACTGGAAGGAAAAAAGTAGGTATAATAACTGATAAAATGAAGATGTGGTCAGAAGTGAACAGAATATGGAGCCAATGAAGATGCATATTTATGGAGGAAAAAATAAACCATCTAATACTAGGGAGGGAGGGAGAAAAACACACCCAACACATGAGGTTTCAATTTCAAAATAACCTGAGAAAACATGGTTAATGAACTAAGATCATCTCTCTCTTCCCTTCAAGAAAGCCTCCACGTGTTAAGGTGAGCTGATCAATAAGACAATTTATAAAACTTACCTCCAAAATAAATAAATAAATAAAGTTATGGAAAAAAATAAAATTAAAACCTGCCTCCCAATGGGCAGTGTGCTGGGGCAGAACTCAGCCACTGCTGCGTGCCAGAAAAAATTTATATGAAAACTGTTATACAAGCAAAGGAAGAAAACAAAGCAAGAGTACACAGGCCTTAGGGAACAACTACCTTGTATTACGAATTTTAAATGTAACAACAAAGTAGGGTGCAACTATTCGTTGAGGGAATTGGACTAAGGCAATAATTAGGGCCTCCTAAAAAAGCAAGAGAGTTCCAGAAAAACATCTATTTCTGCTTTATTGACTATGCCAAAGCCTTTGACTGTGTGGATCACAATCAACTGTGGAAAATTCTTCAAGAGATGGGAAACCAGACCACCTGACCTGCCTCTGGAGAAATCTGTATGCAGGTCAGGAAGCAACAGTTAGAACTGGACATGGAACAACAGACTGGTTCCAAATAGGAAAAGGAGTATGTCAAGGCTGTATATATTGTCACCCTGCTTATTTAACTTCTATTCAGAGTACATCATGAGAAACACCGGGCTGGAAGAAACACAAGCTGGAATCAAGATTGCCGGGAGAAATATCAATAACCTCAGATATGCAGATGGCACCACCCTTATGGCAGAAAGTGAAGAAGAACTAAAAAGCCTCTCGATGAAGGTGAAAGAGGAGAGTGAAAAAGTTGGCTTAAAGCTCAACATTCAGAGAACTAAGATCATGGCATCTGGTCCCATCACTTCATGGCAAATAGATGGGGAAGCAGTGGAAACAGTGTCAGACTTTATTTTTGTGGGCTCCAAAATCACTGCAGATGGTGACTGCAGCCATGAAATTAAAAGACGCTTACTCCTTGGAAGAAAAGTTATGACCAACCAAAATAGCATATTTAAAAGCAGAGACATTACTTTGCTGACTAAGGTCCGTCTAGTCCAGGCTATGGTTTTTCCTGTGGTCATGGATGGATGTGAGAGTTGGACTGTGAAGAAGGCTGAGCGCTGAAGAATTGATGCTTTTGAACTGTGGTGCTGGAGAAGACTTGAGAGTCCCTTGGACTGCAAGCAGATCCAACCAGTCCATTCTGAAGGAGATCAACCCTGGGAGTTCTTTCGAAGGAATGATGCTAAAGCTGAAACTCCAGTACTTTGGCCACCTCATGCGAAGAGCTGACTCATTGGAAAAGACTCTGATGCTGGGAGGGATTGGGGGCAGGAGGAGAAGGGGACGACAGAGGATGAGATGGCTGTATGGCATCACGGACTCGATGGACGCGAGTCTGAGTGAACTCCGGGAGTTGGGGATGGACAGGGAGGCCTGGCGTGCTGCGATTCATGGGGTCACAAAGAGTCGGACATGACTGAGCAACTGAACTGAACTGAACTGAACCTGCTGTGCTAGAACACATCAATCTCCTCTAAATGCTATTACCAAACCTGTCTTGCCACCCAGGCACCCTGAAGAATTGACTGCCCTCTATCTCTCAAAGGGCTTTGGGTCAGTGGCTCCAGCTTTCTTACCTGGCCACTTTGCGCTTGTCATGTGGGTGCAGCTTGGCAGCCATTTCCGGGTCAACCTGGCTTAGGCGTTTGTGGAGAACATGGCCATCCTCCTTTTCAAGCTCGCCTTTTCGGTCGATCACTTTTTCAGTGCCCATCTCCTGTGGCTATCAAATGAAGGTTTAGAGGTAAATTTAATTAAACAATTCAACAAACACTGATACACTGTATGTGCCAGGCACTTTGGTTAAGTGTTAGGAACACAACTGAGATCAATCAGAAGGTCTTGCCATATAGTGAGAGATCATAAACAGAAAATTCCAACACACCACGGTAGTGCTATGAGGCCACAGCAAATAAAGAGAAAGAGGATCTACTGTCTAGGGAAGTACTCAGGTACAACGCTTCCTTGTCAGAAGTATGAGCTACCCTGACTAATACATCTATATAAACACATCTAGGAGTCTAGCTTCTCAGTAAGTGTGATCCAACAATGGACCAGAATTTCCAGCACATTATACTGAATAGTTTGCAAATCCCACCCTATGCAATAGCACCTCTGTAAAAAACGCTGATGTCAGGTATCTCCCTGACATACAGATTGTTACAGCCGGGAAATGCTGAATCAGACTAACGTACTGTTAACTTACATGGCGATGCTAATTAATCCACAGAGAAGAATCTTTCCCACATACAGCCCCTGCCCTTAGGCCAGCCTAGAGGAGCACACTTCACATACGGAAATGGCACTTGCTTCAGAATATTAGGTAGGAAAATTAGTACAGTTGCTGAGTATAAAAAATAGGCAAGAGTCAACTTTCCTCCCACTAAAATCAGCTGGCAAGAAAGAAGAACCCATTTCCTCATTGAACTACAAGGGAACTAAACATACCTTAGCATTGACGAGAACTTTCCAGAGCAGAGATTCGATGTAATAATTGGTTCCTCCCACGATAATAGGAATTTTATCTCGGGCAAATATATCTTCAATGTGAACGTTAAGAAAGACATCAAAATATTTAATATCAAGAAGAAAATGCTGACTCACATGGAAGTAGGGGATTAGTAAGAAACCACATTCATTTGTCATATTTTTGATACTAGTCTTCAATGTTTCTCATGAGTTCTCAGAATCATTTCCTATCAGTTCTGGAGGGACTTGCATAAACCAGAGAGAGATGCATGATGGTAATTCCTTAGAAAGTTCTAGAACTTTCTAAGCCTTGCTGCTCAAATTCAAAGCTTGCTTAGTATTCCACATCAGCTTAGCAAGCACAAGCCTAAAGAACTCTCACAGCACCAAGTGCCAGCTGCTCAGGAAGCCATGAAAATGGCATCCATTATTTGGCTTTGCCTTCTAAGGCAAATTATGAGCTGGTTTCTCTGAGCTGTGGTTCTTAGACTCGGTCAGTCTTCACCATTCTGGGGCAGTAGTATATATTTCACGCTTGAAACTCTACCAGATGACCTGGGAAGCACAGATGTAAAGACAAGCAGATTTCAATTACCAGCTCCAACACTCGGCAAGTCATTCAAGCTGTCTAAGCTTCAGCTTTCTCACGTATAAAATTCTCCTGAGTTCTTATGAGCATTACATGTGGCAATGCAAATAAAACCCCTAAGACAATGCCTGAAATACTTTTTTCTACTGAGTAAGCACTCAATTTACTTTAGTCATTATTGTTCTCATACCCCTGCTACTTGGAATTCTTCTCTTTACAATCTCTGTTAAACAGATAATATCTACTTTAAGAGGAACTGTGCTTCTGAGGGTAACTGATAAAGAGACTTTCAACCCAGATAAAGACTCATTTATACACTTCTTCCCCTTGCCAGCCCCTCTGTAGGCACAGAGATAGATGACCTCTTTTCTATCAGAAACCCTCTACAAGAGGTTGGGGTAGGGTGGGCAGAAAGATGTTACCAGTCAAAGATGATAAGAAATATGTCCTTTTTTAAAAAAGAGAAACAAATTGTATGCCCCCCTTTAATTAAGCGTAAGATTCTTCCTCCATAATGCATGGAACTACAACTTCATCACTTTCACTGCTGATATAGTACTTAAAGGAACAAGGCACATTTGATATATTCTTCTCTAAGTAGGAACTTGGGTATTTATATGTTTTTGCTGTTAAGAGCAATAATGTTGTTAAAATGAGATCTATCACTTATCTCCTGGTACACTTGTAGCAAGGTTTCTTTAGGATAGAAACCTAGGAACTGAAGTAGTTGAAATACACTCTTACCAGTGGCTGCTGCTGCTAAGTCGCTTCAGTTGTGTCCGACTCTGTGCGACCCCATAGAGGGCAGCCCACCAGGCTCCCCTGTCCCTGGGACTCTCCAGGCAAGAACACTGGAGTGGGTTGCCATTTCCTTCTCCAATGCGTGAAAGTGAAAAGTGAAAGGGAAGTCGCTCAGTCGTGTCCGACTCTTCGCAACCCCGTGGACTGCAGCCTACCAGGCTCCTCCTTCCATGGGATTTTCCAGGCAAGAGTACTGGAGTGGGGTGCCATCGCCTTCTCCAATGGCTAGTGTAAGTCACCCAGTCACATCCGACTCTTTGTGACCCATGTACTATAGCCCTCCAGGTTCCTCTCTTCATGGAATTCTCTAGGCAAGAATACTGGAGTGGGTTGCCATTTCCTTCTCCAGGGGGATCTTCCCAACCCAGGGATTGATCCTGGGTCTCCTGCATTGCAAGTAGATTCTTTACTGTCTGAGCTACCAGGGAGGCCAGTATTCTTACCAATACAAATTCTTGTATTGGTAATACAAGAATATATCCAAATCTAGCTATTTTCCTTAAAAAAAAAAAAAAAGACTATTATTGGCATAGATGGTAGTGACAGCTGCTCAGTGTGAATATACTTAAGACCACTGAACTGTACACTTATAAATGGTAAATTTTACGTACATTTTAACACAATACAAAAGAAAAAATTGAATTAAAAAAAATTTTTTTTAAAGACTGTATCTACAAAGTCCTTCCCTACTCTAATCTCACATAACTACTCAATTACATGTTATCTCATTTGTTTTAAAGTTTCATTGAAAAAATAAAGGACATTTATTTAACTCTGAAATCCATCTGGAACTTATGTCACATATAATAAGGACCTGATTTCACTTAAAAAAAAAATTAACTGCCCCAGGAAAAATTATTAACTACTGCATTATTTCTTCATTGTTTTGAAACGCCACCTTGATCATAAAATACATACATACATACATACATACATACATACAACTTCAAGTTGTATTTGGCTTTACTTATCTGTGCTATAAATTTGTCTAGTACTATATAATTTTCATGCTATGACAATTATTATGACTTTTCAATATGTTTTAATATATAGTAGTCCATAGAGTAAAGGCAGTTTGGACATTAAAATATAAGGGCAGTCCTCTCATGTTATTCTTTTTTCCAAAATTTCTTTGGTGTTACCCAGAATTATTTTTTCCTACTATAATCCCATTATATTTCTAAATTAATTTCTTATCCCTATTTAAAGGATGGGAAACAAGCTCAGTGGGTAAATGCTTTACCCAATGAAATGACATGTATATAGCCAAAAAGAAGCAATTCTAAAACTAGGACACAGATTTTCTGGTTCCTAAGTCAGTGTTCTCTCCACTAAAACAGCACTTTCCAAATTTTAATACGCCTATGAATCACTTAGGACTCTAGTTAAATGCAGATTCTGATTCAGTAGGTCTAGAATGAGGCCCAAATCCAGCACTTCTATAAGGTCCTAAGTGATGCTGACCCCGCAGTCTGAGGACAAGATTCAGCAGCAAGGACACTGTATCTTTCAATCCAAAGAGTTCTGATGGGGATGCTACTGCTGTCTTGGGTATCTCTGCTCAGGAGAAACTGTTAGCACAAAGAAAAGTTCTTTCTTGGCTTGGGCTGCCATGCAGCCACCAAGCCTAGCTGCTGTCTCCCCGTAGGATATCAGAGCAGTTGCTTTGTTCCTGAAGTCCACCACTGTGTAATTTGTCACGAGAGGATCCACAAAGCTGATCATGTGGTGCTGGCACAGCCTCTGCTCTTGGGCAGAAACCTTATTTGTGATGATGTCGAGACCTTCATAAACCTAGGGGAAAGAAACTTAGCGTGAAAGTCATGTATTCCGTAAGATGCACACCTCATGGGCAGAAATAATGATCTACTGCTCACTGCAGCCAAACATTTGACTGACCCAAATCACCAGAGGAAATGTGTTCTAACCAGAGCACAGCCAGACCCACATAATCCAAGACAAAAGACGCAGAAGAAATCAGAACACCTTTTTAAAAAAAATAAAATAGTGGTTACTAACTCAGACTTAAAGATAAAAAGTACATGTAAATCGGTGCCCAAATAAGAACTAACTCTGCAAGATTTACTGGAGGTTCTTTGGCCTGAACTTCAAGCCTTTAAAAGAGGGCAGGTTGCTTCATTTACTCTGTTTATCACAAGTCTCCAGAAAGGTAACATGTTGTGTGGCACATAGTTCTACTTCAAATGCTTAGATATTTTTTGGATTTAAATGGCTCTGAAAGATTTTCAGAATTTGTGTAAGACTGGCTCCATTTGTGGAGAAGTGGTCTATCTACAAAGATATATATAAAACACACATATACACACTTTGAAGTCAAAACCCCTAATACTGCTGAACTCTTAGCAGAAACGCTGTGCCAAATTACTGCTTCAGGAGGTCAGCAAATACAGTCTAAATACTCAGAGGCAATATCCTGTCTGTAAGCTCTTGATCTGCCAATTCAACTAAAAAGTTCAAGTGTACTTTTTCTAAATGCAAGGTCTCAGATGGAGAACAGATCTGAAAATACTAGTTTGAAAATAGGGATGAATGCTTTAGATTAAATGTTCTCTCTGTAATCACTGATTCTACAGGGAGCACTGAATGAACAAATAATAAGTTCCACAGAGCCCACAAAGATGTTAAGAACGTTTTTTATCTCACATTTCCCTTTACTTAAATGGGTGTCAAGTAAGTACAACAATAAAGTATAATGGTAAGGAGGGAGGACCCTGGCGCCAGGCTGCCTCAGATCAATTCCTAACTCTGCCACTTACTAGTTATTTGTACTTGGAGTAGTCAGTTTACAAATCTCTGTGCCCTAATGCTTCAGCAGTAAAATGAGGATAATAATATCTATCTTATACGGTTGTTGTATAAATTAAATGAGTTAATACCTACTTAGTTTTCGTCTGTGCTTAGTTGCTCAGTCGTGTCTGACGCTTTGCAACGCTATGGACTGTAGCCCGCCAGGCTCCTCTGTCCATGGGGATTCTTGAGGCAAAAATACTGGAGTGGGTGCCATGCCCTCTTCCAGGGGATCATCCCAACCCAGGGATCAAACCCAGGTCTCCCGCATTGCAGGTGGATTCTTTACCATCTGAGCCACCAGGGAAGCCGCAGAATCCTGGAGTGGGTAGCCTATCCCTTCTCCAAGGGAACTTCCTGATCCAGGAATCAAAGTGGGGTCTCCTGCATTGCAGGTGGATTCTTTACCAGCTGAAAATTCCATATAAGGGTCATTATATTACTACCATCTATATACTACTGCAACAACAGGAGAATTGGACAGTACATCAGTGTCACTATCACTCTGAAGCCTCTGTGCTCTTAGCTACTGAGGTTACTTAACAAACAAGGATATAAACTATCTTCAAACAAAAAGAAAACAGTTAATCAGTAAAACAGCACAAGAAAACATATAAACAGAGCCATAGAGAAAGTACTGCTGCTAAGTCGCTTCAGTCATGTCCGACTCTGTGCGACCCCATAGACGGCAGCCCACCAGGGTCCCCCGTCCCTGGGATTCTCCAGGCAAGAGCACTGGAGTGGGTCACCACTGCCTTCTCCAAGAGAAAGTACTAGCTCTGCCTTTAACCCATTTATCTGGGCCTGACAACAGAACTACATTCTGACACCTGAACACTGATGGATCTTAAATTGTAGGGAGCTCTTTTCTTTGTATCTTGAACAAGACTTCCTTCAAAAGTTATAAAGTGCAGTAGCATATACTGGGATCTGCTGTACAAGGTAAGAAAACTATAGGAGGGAAAAAGAATGAATAATTGTGTGTTCCTCTCCTTTTCCCACAGCCTTTAGTTGGCTCTGCTGTAGTTTAGATTTCAGATGGCCCAGTGTTAAAGAATTTATACAACTTGATTTTGCCAGTAGAGGACTTCTGACCTATAAGCAGATTCTCACTTTTAACACTGAGATTAACATTAAGGAAATGCACAGCTGCTAATTATCAGTCCTTACCTCCAAAAAAGCCAAAATGTAAACACAGTCTCTACCAGCACATTCTATCAGATATGTAGATAAATTTGTTGATAGATACATTTTCACCCTATATTCACTTTTAGGTATATTTTCTGGGGCCCCTTCAAATGGCCAATTTTAACAAACACATAAATATAAATCAATCCCAGAATTAAACTCACCTTATTTGCTGAAGGCAGTGGCCACCTATTGTACTATTTATGGTATATACACAAAAGCCAACAAATATCAGGAAGAATGGTTTTAAATAACCAGAGTTAACAAACTAAAAACTGTAACTGAATCTTGGTTAGCAATGTAAATTGTCATCTTTGAGCAACTTGTTAGTAATCCTTTGTCTCCTGTACCAGCAGATTAAAAGAAACTGAGCATAAAGATATGGGTGATACAAACAAGGTATCTGAAAAAAGAATTATTGTTAACTTTTAGGTATAATATGCTTTTATAGTATAAAATATAGAATTTTTATTATATTTTTTTGCTGAATAATACGGTATTTCTACATAGTAGTATGTAATATACTGAGGTATACAGTATATTAGAGTACTGCAAATGAAGGCATATGTCTTAAAAAAAAAAGAGAGAGAAATTGAAGCTGCGTAGATAAAGGATTAGTGGTTGCCAGAGGCAGGGGTATGGGGTGGGCAAAATGGGTGAAGACAGTCAAAACATACAAACTCCCAGTTATAAAATAAGTAAGTCATGAGGATGTAATGTATAACATAGTTAATAATAACTACTACTGCATATTAACAACTTGCTAAGAGTAAATTTTGGCTTCCCTGGTGGCTCAGATGGTAAAGAATCTGCCTGCCAATGCAGGAGACCCAGGGTAGATCCCTGGGTCAGAAAGATCCTCTGGACAAGGAAATGGAAACTCACTCCAATATTCTTGCCTGGAGAATTCCATGGACAGAGGAGCCTGGAGGCTACAGTCCATGGGGTCACAAAGAGTTGGACATGACTGAGTGACTCACACACACACACACAACAGTAAATTTTAAAGGTTCATCCCAAGAAAATTAATCTAACTATGAATGGTGACAGATGTTAACTACATTTGTCATGATGATCATTTCACAATATACACAAACATCAAATCATTATATTATTTATCTGGAACTAATATATATGTTGTATGAGAATATACCAGTTCAGTCGCTCAGTCGTGTCCGACTCTGCAACCCCATGAACTGCAGCATGGCAGGCCTCCCTGTCCATCACCAACTCCCGGAGATTACTCAGACTCATGTCCATTGACTCAGTGATGCCATCCAACCATCTCATCCTCTGTCATCCCCTTTTCCTCCCACCTTTAATCTTTCCCAGCATCAGGGTCTTTTCAAATGAGTCAGTTCTTTGCATCAGGTGGCCAAAGTATTGGAGTTTCAGCTTCAGCATCAGTCCTTCCAATGAATATTCAGGACTGACTTCCTTTAGGATGGACTGGTTGTATCTCTTTGTATGAGAATATATATGCTTCAATAGAAGAATATTAGAAGTGATTCAAGGTAATGTTTAGGGCTTCCCTGGTGGCTCAGCAGTAAAGAATTTGCCTGAAATACAGGAGATGTGGATTTGATCCCTGAGTCGGGAAGATCCCCTGGAGAAAGAAATGGCAACCCATAACAGTATTCCTGCCTGGGAAATCCCATGGACAGAGGAGCATAGCGTGTTACAGTCCATGGGGTTGCAAAAGATTCAGACACAACTCAGCACTAAACAACAGCAAAGTTATGTCTATAATGATGTTGCTTCACTCTTTTCCATTCTAATATGACTTTTGGCAGTTTCTGATATGCTGTTAAAGTTGTGTAACAAATGACTATGCAGCTTGTGATCATAGTAACTGTGTACTGAAAAATTTTACTCATGAATAAAACTGTTAACAAGCAAGAAGTAGATGAAAAGCATAGGTAAAATATATCTATTTCTGCACTGTACAAGAGCAAGAATGATGCTGAGAACATATTTGTTAATAAGACACAAGAGATGGATCACTGAGTCAAATACATGGCTATGACCCAAGTAAAATTCACAAACATTATTTATATTAATAATATTGTTTTATGCTTTGTCTTTCACAGAGAAAAAGAAAGTTTGTATATTATAAATCAACTATACTACTTCAATTTTTAAATTAATTAATTAAAGTTTATGATGACTGGTGTCTGAGTTCCAATAATAGCGGATAAAGAGATTATCACTGGAACAAGACTGGCCAAGTTTTCACAGTTATTGAGCACAGGTGACAGATACATGGGAGTTCAGCTACTACTTGCTCTCCTTTTTTATATCAGGAAATTTCCATAACAAAAAGACTTTAAAAAAACCTGGATGCACTTTATTAGGATGGTTATTATTTTTTAAAAAAAAGGTGGTGAAGATGTAAAGAAATTAGAATCCCTGTACAATGCTGGCGGGACTATAAACTGACGCAGCTATAGAAAACAGTAAGGCAGCTCCTCAAACAGTGAAAAGTAGAAAAATCATAAAAAAGTGAAAGCGACAGCCACTCAGTCATGTCCTACTCTTTGCTACCCCACGGGTGGCAGCCCACCAGGCTCTTCTTCCAGGAACTCTCCAGGCAAGAATATTGGAGTAGGTAGCCATTCCTTTCTCCAGGGGATCTTCCCCACCCAGGGATCGAACTTGGGTCTCCTGCACTGCAAGGGGATTCTTTACTGTCTGAGCCACCAGGGAAATACCTGACTCAGCAATTTCACTTTTAGGTATGTACACAACAGAACTGAAAGCAGGGAGTTGAACAGATATAATGTTTACAGCAGCATTTTTCACAACAGCCAAAAGGTGAAAGCAACCCAAGTGTCCATCACAGATAAATGGATAAACAAGATATGTCCTATATTTACACGAGAAGACTGCTGCTGCTGCTAAGTAGCTTCAGTCGTGTCTGACTCCATGCAACCCCACCAGGCTCCCCCATCCCTGGGACTCTCCAGGCAAGAACACTGGAGTGGGTTGCCATTTCCTTCTCCAATGCGTGAAAGTGAAAAGTGAAAGTGATGTCGCTCAGGACTGCAGCCTACCAGGCTCCTCCATCCATGGGATTTTCCAGGCAAGAGTAGTGAAGTGGGGTGCCCCTGCCTTCTCCGACAAGGGAAGATTAATCAGCCTTAAAAAAAAGGAAACTCTGACACTTGTTATGTGTGCCAAGTCACTTCAGTCATATCTGACTCTTCATAACCTTATGAACTGTAGCCTGCCAGGCTCCTCTGTCCATGGGATTCTCCAGGCAAGAACACTAAAGTGGGTTGCCATGCCCTCCTCCAGGAGATCTTCCCGACCCAGAGACCAAAGTTGCATCTCTTATGTCTCCTGCTGTGGCAAGCAAGTTTTTTTCCACTAGCACCAACATGAGTGAACCCCAAAGACATTATGTCAAGTGAAATAGGCCAGTACAAAAGGACAACTACTATATGATTCCATTTACTATACGACATATATCATATTACTATATGACATATATCATCAAATTCTGAGACAGAAAGTAGAATGGTGGTTGCCAGAATGGTCCCTGTCATTCTGCCAGGGGCCGGGGCAGAGAGAAATGGCAAGTCAACGTATAATAGGTACAAAATTTTAATCTGGGAAGAGGAAAAAAGTCCTGGAGATGATGAATGATGATGGCTGCAGAACAATCCAAATGTGCAGAGGGCCACTGAAATGGTAAAATGGTAACTTCTTTGTTGTGCCTATTTTACCAATAACTTTAAAAAGTCTCGACAGAATTTAGACACAATGAGAAACTAATGAAAATTGGCAATAAGATAAAGTTTTCAAAGATTTGTTAAATTTTTCAATTCTTTTGAATATATAACCCAGAAGTAGAATTGCTGAATCATACAGCATTTTTCAATACTGAGAGGGCTGGTACTGTTCTCATTTCTTGAACTGAGTTCTGGTTACACGGGTATTTTCACTTGTTGATAATTTATTGAACTATGCAGTTATGAATTATGTGTTCTATGGTGTATATTATTTGTCAATTAAAACCATACTGCTAGGCCAAAAAAGTAAAACAGAGCAACAATTTCTATATTTGCATTAAGGATAAACATGTAAACAAACCTGGAAACCAATCAGTTTTTATAAATGTCACGTTTGGTTCACATTATTGTAAATGCCATAACTGGGCTTATAATTTTATTACCTGCCTAGAAAGCATCATTCCACCAGAATAGGTTCGGTTTGCAGCTGATTGCCTCACATTCTGCCTATTTCCCAGCTTTACCTCTAGTTTCAGTGAAACTCTGAAACTACCTACAGCACAGTCAGCTCCAGGTGCCAGAAGAGCTAAAGGCGTCTGTATTCTCTTTTAAAGCCAGCACGTCACTCTGCCCATTTCCCATCCTCCCAGAGGACACCTGTGATCTGTCCTCACAGAAATGACTGAATATAATTCTTTTTTAATTTTTAAATAAAAACAAAAGAAATGATGGGATAAAACGCTTCTCCACACAAATCAGATTTTGACAAGAAACTCTAACCTACCTAACCAATTATCAGCAAAACTGGCTTATCTCAGTAGACATTTACTGAGAGTGTACTATGCGCCAGATCATTTGCAAGATGTTAGGTGTGCAAAGACTTAGAAAAGGTCGTTGTCCTCAATCTCTCCTTGCTATTCTTTGGAATTCTACATTCAAATGGGTATAACTTTCCTTTTCTCCTTTGCTTTTCATTTTCACAGTGGTTTGGAAGGCATCCCCAGACAGCCATTTTGCTCTTTCGCATTTCTTTTTCTTGGGGATGGTCTTGATCCCTGTCTCCAGTACAATGTCTTGAACCTCCGACCACAGTTCATTAGGCACTCTGTCTATCAGATCTAGTCCCTTAAATCTATTTCTCACTTTCACTGTATAATTGTAAGGGATTTGATTTAGGTCACACCTGAATGGTCTAGTGGTTTTCCCCACTTTCTTCAATTTAAGTCTGAATTTGGCAATAACAAGTTCATGATCTGAGCCACAGTCAGCTCCCGGTCTTGTTTTTGCTGACTGTATAGAGCTTCTCCATCTTTGGCTGCAAAGAATATAATCAATCTGATTTCTGTGTTGGCCATCTGATGATGTCCATGTGTAGAGTTTTCTCTTGTGTTGTTGGAAGAGGGTGTTTGCTATGACCAGTGCGTTTTCTTGGCAAAACTCTATTAGCCTTTGCCCTGCTTCATTCTGTACTCCAAGGCCAAATGTGCCTGTTACTCCAGGTGTTTCTTGACTTCCTATTTTTGCATTCCAGTCCCCTATGATGAAAAAGACATCTTTTTTGGATGTTAGTTCTAGAAGGTCTTGTAGGTCTTCATAGAACTGTTCAACTGGGGATGTCTGGCATTGTCTAAAAACATTTTTAGTTGTCACAAATTGGTGTTGGGGGTGCCATCTAGTGGGTAGAGGCCAGGGATGCTGTCAAACACACCCTTCGATACACAAGACAGCCCCTGCCTCCACAACAAAGAGCTACCCAGCCCCCCAAAATGTCAAGAGTCTCAAAGTTGAGAAACCGGATTCAGAGAAATTTCACCTTGGAGATACTCCTCCCAAAATCTGTACAGCCTAAGGTCCTCCTCCTTTAAGCTCCAATCTTTTGGGGCTGTCATGCTGTTGGGTGGTCCCAAGGAGTGTGCTAATCAGAAGAGGCACTGGGCAGATCCTGGACCTCTGTCCGAGGGCCAGTTGGCTATGATGCACCAACACAGTTGTCTACAAGCAAAGGGAAACACTGTCCCCCACCAGTTCGGTTCCATCCTCCAAGTTATCTTCTCCCTTTTGACTTCATTTACTTCTTAAACCAAATTATATCCTGAAATCCTTTCCTCACTTTCTCTGAAGTCACTTTCTTACCTCTAGGGATTATACCTGCCTTGAAAACCACAATCTTGGATTACGGGTCAATCTATAATAACTATCCATCCATCTTCTCTGCTGGCTGATCCCCACTGCTCTGTGTCTATCTCACTCACTCAGATCACTAAGAAACCCTGACTGCCAAATATAACATTTTTTATACTAAGCTCTCAAAACAAATAATGGAAAATACAAAAATCTGATACACCCAAGCTCTCCTTCATAAATCATCTCCTTTGGGACTACAGATGGCACTGTCTCTTCCAGGTTTCCTTCCTATTCACAGGGCCTCCCACCGAGCTATTAGCAATGTCTGTCATGGGAAAAGGGAGCTCCCCCAGTGGCTCAAGGGTAAAGAATCCACCTGCAATACAGGAAATGCAGGTGACTTGGGTTCGATCCCTGGGTTGGGAAGACCCCTTGGAGGAAGAAATGGCAACCCTGCAGTATTCTTGCCAGGAAAATCCCACAGATGAGCCTCGAAGGCTATAGTCCATAGGGTCACAACTGAGCCACTAAGCATGTCATGGGAACAATACTGAGAAATGGCAGTCTTTACAGCATCCATCTGCCATTTCTATACTACACACTTTCTCTGCGTGACCCCCAAGGCCTCTGTAACCATTTGTTGTGTGTGTTTTTAACTCCCAAAATCCTATCTACAATCTAGTTCTCTCTCATGATGTACATTTAACTCCCTCGTAGACATTTCTATCATCAGTGAGAGCTATAAAATACAGTATTGAACTGGTTAACAGTAAGGACTCTAGAGTCTGATTGTCAGGATTTAAATCGTGGCTTCACAGCTTACTAGCTATGTAACCTTGGGCAAGGTATTTAACCTCTCTGTGCCTCACATTCCTTATTTATAAAGTAAGTGAAAGTCACTCAATCGTGTCCAACTCTTTGCAACCCGATGGGCTATACAACCCATGGAATTCTCCAGGTCAGAATACTGGAGTGGGTAGTCATTCCCTTCTCCAGGAGATCTCCCCAACCCTGGGATCAAACCGGGGCCTCCTGCATTGCAGGCAGATTCTTCACCATCTGAGCCACCAGAGTAGCCCAAGAATACTGGAGTGGGTAGCCTATCCCTTCTCCAGCAGATCTTCCTGACCCAGGGATCGAACCAGGGTCTCCTGCATTGCAGGCAGATTCTTTACTAGCTGAGCTATCAGGGAAGCCCCATTTATAAAGTAAGGATAACCTTAAATCTAACCTCAAAGAATTATTGTAAAAATTAAATAAATGATACAGTAAAGCACATGGAACAGGCCTGCCCTATAGGAAGCAGCAATACAAAGCTATCATCATCTTTATCACCACCCCAAGCAGGCGCCTGAAACCTGCTATGTCCAAAACTGACCTCCTTACCTTTCTACCCATACCTGAATGAACCACCCAATCAAAGTAAAAGCTAAATGATCCTAGTATCTCTCTCTCTCACACAATTCTATTCTCCCTCAACTTCTATCCACATGAGTTCCTAAAATTATCTCAAAGCTTACCACCATTACACTGCCCACTGCCATTATCAATTGAAGGCTTCATGATTTCTCAACTGAACTGTTCCATCCACTTCCTCATTGATCTTCCTTCCTTTACGGTATAACCCCTCCAATTTAGTACACACTGTAGTCAGTGATTTTTCTAAAATGAAAATCTGGTCTCATGAATCCCCAAACTCTTTAGCATCACCTCTGATGAAAGCCTGCTTTGAGATCTCTCCCCAATTCTCCCCAATCTGTGCCTGTCCTCCACGCTCCCACATTACCTCTATCACAGAACTTCTTGTACATGAGAAGTATCTCGATCGCCTCCACTGAACTACAAATTCTGAGGGAAGACTATTTTATCTCTAGTTCCAACATCTAGCACAATGTCTAATACATGGAATATATTCAATGGATTCTCTGGGCTGGAGGTATAGAGTGCTAGATTTTATGCTGAGTTTCATTCTCTATCAAGTTATGTTGCCTCATTTCACCAGTGAGGAAATAGAAATGTAGACACATAAGGCAATCTGCCCAAAGTCACCCAACTATTTAGTGGCAGAGACAAACTGTGAATCCATGTCTTCTTACTTCACAGTCAGTGTTCTTTTCCTACTACGTTGCTAATCTCTGCTCCACACAAATCAGCTTTGTGAATTTGCAAAGTCAGTTTTTATTCCTGGAAACTCAAGTTCCTCACATCTAGCAATGCTTCTAGTTATAATAGCCCAAGTTTCAAGAAGTTTTGGCACAGGAGGGTGAAAGGAAAACGGAAGTTTTTTAAGATGTTGACACTCAATAGAAAGCTGATTTTCTTTTTTAATTAAAGTAATTTGAATTTGGTTATTCAGTTGAAGAGATGTTGAAGAGTAGACAAAAGGTCAGTCTCTTGGCTAACTTTTCTTTCTTAATAAAATTATAACTTTAAAAATAATTCACACTTTACTAGATTAGAAACAATGAATTAGCTGCAGGAACATCACGACAGGTAACTACTTCTTTTAGCTTTATTTAGCAGAGATCCAACTGCGAACATGCTGAATAAATCAGACAGATTAAGATGCCTAGAAAGCAGGAGAACCAGCACCTTGGCATGTTTAGTCAGTCTGGTAATAGAAGTGGTTTGGAATTTATAGTGCCAGTGATGGCTTTTCCTTTCCTATAGAGATCTTCTCTCTTCAAAGGAGAAGGGACTAGAATCACATAAGGCTATGATTATCAAATTAAAAGTGCACACATAATATGTATGTGATGTATTCTTTCAGCGAATCTATCTTTGTTGTTGTTATTCAGTCACTAAGACGGGTCTGACTCTTTAAGACCCCATGGACTGCAGCAGGCCAGGCTTCCCTGTCCTTCACTATCTCCCAGAGCTTGCTCAAACTCATGTCCATTGAGTCAGTGATGTCACCCAGCCATCTCATCCTCTGCTGTCCCCTTCTCCTTTTGCCCTTAATCTTTCCCAGCATCAGGTTCTTTTCTAATGAGCCGGCTCTTTGCATCACATGGCCAAAGTATTGAAGCTTCAGCTTCAGCATCAGTCCTTCCAATGATTATTCAGGCTTGATTTCCTTCAGGATTGACTGGTTTGATCTCCTTGCAGTCCAAGGGACTCTCAAGAGTCTTCTCCAACACCACAGTTCAAAAGGACCAATTCTTTGGTGCTCAGCCTTCTTTATGGTCTAATTCTCACATCTATACATGACTACTAGAAACACCATAGCTCTGACTATATAGACCTTTGTCAGCAAAGTGCTATCTCTGCTTTTTCATACAATGTCTAATCAATCTTACTTGGTGGCAACAAGCAGCTGAAACATTTTGACATCTAATAAATACAGAGAGATCAGATCAGAGAATGCAAAATTAGCACATACTTTTAAGTGAAAATGTGAGAAATTTTGCAATGCAGAGCCTTTGCAGTGGGTGCTTGGAAGTCCACCTGCAAACACTGATGATGAAGCATGGATATAAGGAAATTCAGAGATAACATAACCAGTCTAATCACCTGAACTTTTGTATTGAGAATAATGAGGCTCAAAGAGCAACCCTGGCCATATAACTGATGGCAGGGGAGGTAGGACTAAAGCAGGGTGCTTTGCCTATAATCCAAGCAGTTTCTGCTGCCTGTTGGCGGCGGCGGGGGCGGGGGCGGGGGAGGGGCGAGGGGTGCCGGCGGCAGGGATGACACATGGCATGCGCGATCTTAGTTCCTCAACCAGAGATCAAACTGCAGCGGAAGCACAGTCTTAAGCACCAGACTGCCAGGGAAGTCCCCTCTGCTGTCTCTTATCAGTAGAATTTTTATCCTCATTTGACCCTAGTCTGTTTGCTTGCCTGAAGTAATGAATTTCTACTGAGGTGAAACTAAATTTGAGACGCTGAGGAGAAAACAGTTGCCATACACTGAACCCCTTCAAAGTGTTCAAGAGGAAACATGGCAGGGCCTCCCTGGGAGTCCAGCGGTTGCAGTCCACCGAGCAATGCAGGGAACACCCGTTCGATCCCTGATCCGGGAAGATGATCCACAGGCTGTGGAGCAGCTAAGCCTGTGCGCCACGACTACCGAGCCCGAGTTCTAGAGCCTGTGTGCCCCAACCACTGAAGACTGCACGCCTTGAGCCCGTGCTCCGCAACAAGAGAAGCCACCCCAAAGAGAAGCCTGCGCACCGCAACCAGAGAGAGCAGCCCTGCTCACCGCAACTGGAGGAAGCAACAAAGACCCAGCGCAGCCCAAAGTAAAGAAAGAAAGAGTCAGTGCGACAGAAAGCTAGAAATAGACACACGGACAATGCCATATGAACATAATGCTAAGACAGAAACAAAAGGGCTGGTTTAAGAGAAGAAAACAGAGTTAATGATAAAGCTTCTATTCTGTGGTCATCTTTACAGCCTCAAGATTGGCCCACTCCTTTTGGCTTCACTGATACTTTTTCTTAGGATGGAGAATAACAGCTGAGGTGCTCCATTATTTGGAGGTGTGTATCTAAGGCAGGGAGAGGAGCATAGCACACTGGATCCAGAAAATCCAGGTTCAAACCTGGCTCTACTACCCAGTGGTAGCCTTCATTTGGCAGGTTTAGTCTCTAATTTCTCTTTGCCTCAAGTTTGCCTCTGTAAAATGGGGATAAAAACAGCACCTACACTCCTTGCTGGGTTATTCTGAGAAATAGAGTTAATACATGCAAAGTGTTTAGAACTGTGCCAGACAGATGGTAAGCAGTACACAAAACACTTGCTATCTATATTTTCCTTGGCTTTTTGTGGTGAGGTCCCTGACTAGGGTTTGAAAGAAAAGAACTGCAAAACACCAGAGCTGAAAGGGGTTTCAGACACTGTGACAAATAGATACTGTATGGCCCACAAAGCGTAAAATATTTACTATCTGGACTTACACAGTTTGCAGATCCCTGATCTGATCCAATCAGTTTCCCCTCCCTAACACAGCCAAGAGGAAATTAAAGCCTAGAGAGCAGCAGGAACTTTCCAAGGTTATATATACAGTGGTTAGTGACAAAGCTGGGACTAAAACCCAGTTTTCCCAGTAAATAAAATTGCCTACCAGGCTAAATGGGCTTCCCTGATGACTCAGTGGTAAAGAATCTGCCTGCCAACAATGCAGGAGACTGGGGTTCAATCTCTGGTCTGGGAGGATCCCCTGCAGAAGGAAATGGCAACCCACTTCAGTATACTTGCCTGGGAAATCCCAAGGAAACCTGGCAGGCTACATTCCATGGGGTCGCAAAGAGTCACACACGACTTAGCAACTGAACAACAACAACCAGGGTAAAATAAATGAGCTAAATGAAGACCTGAGAGTAAAAACGAGGACTGTAAGTTAGGAGAGAATATTGGCACCTGAAAAGTTAGGCAAATCATGTAATCGGAATCAACAGGTATTTACTGACTACTATAAGCCCATGCATCGGTATTTTTTTAATGCTCTCTGGGTGATTTCAAAGGACAGCTGAAGGTGAGAACCACTGTTGCAAGTACTGCGCTAGGCAGCAAGATGTGGAAAAAAGAGAGAGAGAAAGGAAAGTAGCTAACCAAAGCAAAGGTATGCAGACCTAAGTAAACCTGGACAATGCAGGATCCCACGTTTAATCTTCATCTACATGAGACTCCAAGAGGAGAGTAACATGCAGAGTGAAGGCAAGGAACCCCTGGATGTATCTTCATTTACACTAGAGAATCAGCATATTTTATTCACATCTGCAAATTCCAACAGCTCAATGGATTATCAACTTCAGTCATGAACTCTTTCTAAAAGAATGTTAAAGCTAACTTGTACTCCTAAAAAGTGTACAAGAATATACAAATTAAAAGCCTTTATATGCAAAAAAAAAATCATAAGTGTCAAAAGACAAATGACCAACTGAAACAATATTTCCAATTATAAACACAAAAATGAAAACTGCTATACAGAAGTAAGCACAAGAGATATTGAACAGGAAATTCAAAAAAGAAAAATACAAATGCCCAAGGCACCCTTGAAAAGACAATTTATCTCAAAATGTAATTTAAATAAAATCCATTTGTTGTCCACCAGACTGACAACAATGATAACACACAGAACTGCAAGGCTAAGGGGAAATAGACATACCACAGGTAAACTTTATTGAAAGCAGTCCGGCAATGTGTGTATACTCACAGCTGACTCACACTGTATACGGCAAAAATGTTAAAAGGCAACACAATATTGTAAAGCAATTATCCTCCAATTAAAAACCTTTTTAATTGATAAGCAACAAGAGAAAAAATGTAATGTGTGCAACTGAAACAAAAAACAACAGACCCAATTTAAAAATGAGCAAAGGATCTGAACAGACATTTCTCCAAAGACAATACATGAACAGCCAATGAACACACGAAAAGCTGTCCAACAGTCACTAGGGAAGTGTAAACCCAAACCACAATGAGATACTACTTTCAGATCCACTAGGGTGGCTACAATTTTTTTTAAGGTACGAAAGTGCTGGAGAAGATGTGGAGAAATTGCTGTCTTCATACATTGATAGTGGGAATGCAAAATGATATAGCCACATATAAGCAGTTTGGCAATTCCTCAAAAAGCTACAGAATTACCATATAACCCAGCAATTCTACTCCAATGCTAGGTATATTCCCAAAATAATTTAAAACAGATACTCAAATAACATGTAAACCTATGTTCACAGCAGCACTATTCACAATAGCCTAAAGGTGCTAATGTCCGTCAATAGATGGATAAACTGTGATCTATCCATACACTGGAATATCTATTCAACCATAAACGGAAATGAAGCACCAACACATGCTACAATCAATGTAAGTGAAAGAAGTCAGACATAAAAGGTCATGTGTTATATGATCCCATTTATATGAAATATCCAAAACAGATAAAATCTATCTGTTCCTAAAAGCAGACTGGTGGCTCCCAGGTGCTGGGGGGAAAGGGAAACTCAAAAGTAATGGCTTAATGGTTATGGGGTTTTCTTTCAGGGTGATGGAAATGCTTCAGAACTAGACAGAGGTAAACTGTGAATGTATTAAGTGCCAATAAATTGTTCTTTTTTTTTTTTGGCTGTACCTCAAGGCATGCAGGATCTTAGTTCCCCAACCTGGGATCAAACCAGTGTCCTCTGCAGTGAAAGCGTGGTGTCTTAACCAGTGGACCACCAGGAAAGTCCCTGAATTTTTCATTTTAAAATGGTTAATATTACATTAGTTTAACCTCAATAAGGAAAATTTAAGTACCTCCTCTAATAAAGCTCTTAGAAAACTGGAAGAAAGTAACATGTGCACCCTCTCATCTGGCAATCCCATTCCAGAAATTTGTTGAGAGAGAATTACACAAATAGGAAGAGATGTGTGTGCAAAGATGTTCATCTCAGCATCATTTATTAAGTAAAAGAAAAAAACCCCCAAAATTAAACTTACTAAATGTCCTTCAGAAGAAACATGGTTAAGTAAATTATGATACATCTATGAAATGGAATACTACACAGAAATCAAAAACAATAATGTAGAAAGTTGTACAGCTTACACTATCTAATCTCACAACCTATTATAAAGGTACAGTAACTAAAGACAAAGTGATACTGGCAAAAGAATAGACGAACAGATCAGTGGAACAGAATAGAGGCCCCAGAAGTAGACTCACAAAGATAGTCAACTGGTCTTTGACAAACGCAATTCAACGGAGAAAGAACAGTATCAGATCTGGTTCAACTGGACATCCATATGTATCTCACAACCTTATATAAAAATTCACTCAAAGTAGATCACAGGTCTAAATGTAAAATGAAAAGCTATAAAACTCACGTGTGTTTGTGTGTATATATATATGTGTGTGTGTTGTATATATAAACTTCTTTTTTAAAGAACAGGAGAAAAATCAGCATGTCTATGGACTTGGCAATGAGTTAGTGTCTTGTTTTTTTGTTCTCGCTTTTTTTCTTTTTGGTAGGGTCCCCTGCTTATGTGATCTTAGTTCACAGACCAGGGACTGAACCTGGAGCCATGGCACTGAAAGCACTGAGCCCTAACCACTGGGTTGCCAAGAACTCCCTGCAGTGAGTTTTTAAGATAAGACACCAAAGACACAACCCACAGAAGAAAAAATAGATACATTGGACTTAATGAAGATGTAAAACTTTGTTCTGTGAAAGACACTGAAGAGAATGAAAAAGTAAGATACAGACTAGAATAAAATATTTGCAAATAACATTCTATATAAAGGATTTGTACCCAAAATACAGTTTTTAAAAACCCCCTAAATTTCAACAATAAGACAGCCCCTTCCGAAAAGAGATCAGACAGATATTTCACCAAAGATATACAGAGAGAGCAAATAAACATATGAAAAGATGTTCAACATCATTAACCTTTAGGGGAATTTGAATTAACCACAATGAGAGTCCAGCACACACCTCTTGGAATAGTTAAAATTAAAAGCAACAACAACAATATTAAATGCCAAAAGAAAGAAACAAAAATTTTCATTCACTGCTGGTAGGAATACAAAATGGTACAGTCATTTTGGAAAACAATTTAGTAGTTTCCTAAACTATTTTCAGAAACTATTTTCTTAGTTAACCAGTCCTATAAAGTTAAATCATTACCTATGTTTATAATAGCTTTCTTTAAACTGGAAATTCAGATGGCGTTTCATAGATGAAAGGACACATAATGTACAATGGAATAATACTCAACAATAAAGAGAAACAGACTTATTTAACTACATGGAGGAATTTTAAACGTATTTTGCTAAGTGAAAAAAGTCAGACCGTGGACTTCCCTGGTGGTCCAGTGGTTAAGACTGCACACTTCCACTGCAGAGGGCCTGGGTTTGACCCCTAGTTGGGAAACTGAGATCCCACATGCTACCACATGGCCAGAAAAAAAAAGGTCAGACCCCAAAGGTTGAGTACTGTATGACTCCACATACATGACCTTCTAGAAAAGGCAAAACACAGGGATGGGAAACAGATCAGAGGTTGCCAAAAATTGGTGTAGGTAGAGAAGATGACCACAAAGAGGACCCAGGCAATTTTTAGTGATGAAAGCGGCTCAGTATATCTGATGGCAGACACCCAACTCTCTCTATTTGCAAAACCCAAAGAACTGTACACAAAAATGAATGTTCTCTACCATATGCAAACTTAATACTAACCAGAATGACTGAGGAATCAGGACAGAATGCAGTCTGCAATAAATGAATCTAATTATATTACAGATGTATGACATAATCTCACTGAAGGGGGAGAAGGGGAGTTGACCTAAATAACTTTGAAAAACAATGTTATGGCTAGATACTATATGGCTAAGATGGCAAAATGAATTATATACACACATTATACTCTAGTTGGTAAATTTGTTTCTCACAGGATTAACTAGTTAAACTATTTTACAGGTTGTACAAAAAGAGAAATATTGTAGATAAGGAGAGCCAGGTTTATTACTCTGAGGAAGAAGTCACAAATAGCAAGAAGGAAAGATCAGAATAAAACCTGTGGTGGAATAGAGTCAGAGATATCAGTATAAACTCAAGTTTATTTTAACATCTACATAGATACAGAAATAAACATAGACATTTGGGTATGCATGAATAAGTGTATGTACATATGTTGCCTAGCTCTTCCCATTGAAGGGATTAGAAGCAATGATATCCTAGTAGCAACAAGCACAATTAGCACCCAGTATTTTGTATCTGACTGCCATTCACCAGTAAAAGGAACCAAGGCTCCTTGGAAAAACGGCCGATTCTAGAACTGAAACAGGACAAACTAAGATGAAAGCATCTTGCACTGCCAGAGAGTAAGGAAGTGCTAAACAAACAAATATGGGACATCCCAAAGGATGCAAGTATCAGCATGAAAGAGCACCCAATAATCAAAGCTGAAACAGTCTGATCAATAAAATAAATAACTCAGTATGGGATTATGGCAGAAAGCAAAGAGGAACTAAAGAGCCTGTTGACGAAGGTGAAAGAAGAGAGTTAAAAAGCTGGCTTAAAACCCGACATTCAAAAAACGAAGATCATGACTTCCAGTCCCATCACTTCATGGCAAACAGATGGCAAAACAGCAGAAAGTGACAGACTTTATTTTAGGGGGCTCCAAAATCACTGCAGATGATGGTGACTGCAGCCATGAAATTAAAAGGTGCTTGCTCCTTGGCAGAAAAGCTATGACCAACCTAGACAGCATATTAAAAAGCAGAGACATCACTTTACCAACAAAGGTCCATAGAGTCAAAGGTATGGTTTTTCCAATAGTTACATATGGATGTGAGAGTCGGACCATAAAGAAGGCTGAGCACTGAAGAATTGATGCTTTTGAACTGTGGTGTTAAAGAAGACTCTTGGGAGTCCTTTGGACTGCAAGGAGATTCAACCTGTCAATCCTAAAGGAAATCAAGCCTGAACATTCACTGGAAGGACTAATGCTGAAGCTGAAGCTGAAGCTCCAGTACTTTGGCCATGTGATGCGAAGAGCCAACTCATTAGAAAAGACCCTGATGCTGGGAAAGACTGAAGGCAGGAGGAGAGGGGGATGACGGAGGAGGAGAAGGTTGGATGGCATCACTGGCTCAATGGACATGACTTTGAGCAAGCTCTGGGAGATGGTGAAGGACAGGGAAGCTTGGCGTGCTCCAGTCCATGGGATCTCAAAGAGTTGGACATGGACTATCTTTGACATCCCTGTGTAAATCTATAATTACTTCAAAATTTAAAAGCTAACAACCATGTAGAACAGGGTTTCTCAACCTCAGTACACTATATTGACATTTGGGGCCAGGTAAACCCTTGCTGGGAGGGGCTGTTTTATGTATGGTAGGATATTGCCAGGAACCCACCTTTCCATTTTTTACAACTGAAAATGTCTCCAAGAGATTGTCAAGTGTCCCCTAGGGTGGGGGTGGGAGGGTAAATTACCCCAGATTGAGACCACTGATACCAAGTTATATACATTAACACATAAAGAAAACTGTAACACATTGTTAAGGGGGGCGACAGCATGCTACAGAGCAGCATGAAATGTATGAGTCAACTTATGTTAAAAAGAATCACATGAATGAACCTGAGGACGTTAGGCTAAGTGAAATAAGCAAGTCACAAAACAAATATCATATGATTCCGCTTATATAAGTTATGTAAGAGTAGTCAAAATCAGACACAGAATACAGGATGGTGGTTGCCAAGGCTGGGAGAAAGGAGGACTAGGGAGTTATTACTTAATGAGTACACAGTTTTAGATTTCTTTTTAACTTGAAAAATATCTAATTTTCTTTATTTTTTAATCATTGTTTTTTATTGAAGTATAGTTGATTTACAATTTGCGTTAATTTAAGGGAGAAGGCAATGGCACCCCACTCCAGTACTCTTGCCTGGAAAATCCCATGGATGGTGGAGCCTGCAAGGCTGCAGGCCATGGGGTCGCTGAGGGTCGGACACGACTGAGCGACTTCACTTTCACTTTTCACTTTCCACTTTCATGCACTGGAGAAGGAAACGGCAACCCACTCCAGTGTTCTTGCCTGGAGAATCCCAGGGATGGGGGAGCCTGGTGGGCTGCTGTCTATGAGGTCGCACAGAGTTGGACACAACTGAAGTGACTTAGTAGCAGCAGTAGCAGCAGCAAAGGGATTCAGTTATACATATACACACATTCTTTTTTTACATCTTTTCCATTATGGTTCATAATCGGATACTGAATATAGTTCTCTGTGTTATACAGCAGGGCCTTGTTTACAGAGTTTCAGTTTTGCAAGATGAAAAGAGTTATGGAAATGGAGAGCGGTTATACAACATCATGAATGCATTTAACACCACAGAATTATACAGTTAAAAATGGGTAAGGTGATAAATTTTGTTACATGTATTTTATAATTTTTGTAAATTGGAAAAAACACATATGCATACATGTACGAACACACAAAAAAAAGGTCTAGAAGGATGTGCACCAAAATGTCAAAATGGTGATCTCTGGACGCTAAGATTATGGTGGTATTTCCTTGGAACTTTTGTATATTATTTGGATTTTTTTAAACAAGCATGTTTTCTTTTTTCCAAACACAAAAAGGCTTTGTTCTCCATCTTTTTCCCTTACAATGCTTCCACTTCAGTAACCAAAATCCTATTGATTCTGTCTCCAAAACATCAAAATGATTACCCCTTTTCCCAGCCACAACTCAACTCCAGCCCCTCTTATCCAGGCTAATGTAACAGAATCCTAAACTGTTTATCCCTCTCTAACCCATTCTCCACCCAGGCCTCAGAGTTACCTTCTGAAATATTTACTATCATTCCCACATTTAAAACCCCAAACCTCACGGCATGCCTCTCAAGGGCCTCAGGGTCTGTATTTTTAGTTTCACCTCTGACTGCTTCTAGTGTCTATGCCAATGACAGTTGCTGGTCATATCTTGAAAACATACCATGCATTTTCACCTTTCCTTTACTTTGCTCATGCTGTTCCTTCATCAGGAATATTCTTTTTCCTTCTCTGCCTGATAAAATGTATACAGTGGTATATCGGAAAAGAATGGGATGGCAGATGAATGGATAAACAAATAGGAAGAGACGGAGAAAAAAAACACAGAATAGCAGAGATGAGGGTTCAAGAAGTAATTTTTAGGGGTGAGATAACAATAGTGTCTACCACCTAAGGCTGCGGTGAGCATATTAAATGATATACGACAGACTTTTAAAACACTGCCTGACATATATTTTTGTATTGTTTTCATTTTCGGTATAATTATTATTCACAGCACAGGGGTAAGAGCTTGAACTCTGGCTGCTATGAGGAAGGAGCAGTGGTGAAGTTCCGGCTCAGAAGCTCTGGGTAAACTGAAAAACGGAACCTGGTCTGATTCAAATTATCTAAAGAATCCAACAAACTACACAAGAAACCACAACCAATTCGGTTAAGCCATACTAGAGTACATACAGAGCACACAGGTAAATTCTTGTGTACCCCAAATAACTTACACCCCTCATATAAATACTCCCGTTTCAGCACCCGGCCCCCAGCACTGAAATATCAGAGCAGCACCGCATCCTCACAAATCTGAAACTGCAACCCACATGTGCTCTCTCATGTCTTCCCATTTAGCCAGTAGCCACTTCTCTTTCCTTACAGAACATGGCAGATTTAACTCTAAAGTTCTTCCCACAGCTGCAAAAAAACCTAAATACATGTGTTCAACCCACCCATGCTTCATACAGTAGCCAAAGGAAAATCAAATTCACTCACAATGGAGGTGAACCCAGAGACCTAGAAATGAATATATATATATATATTTTTTTTTTTTTTTAGATATATTTTTTAAATACCCCAAATTTGGGGTATCTCCTCTGGTTCACGCTCATGCTTAGTCCTTTAAAAGACTGCCTCTGTCTGTTGTGGCAAGGAGACTCTGGATAGTCCTCATTCCTCTCAGTTAACAAGTTTTTATAGCTTTCATTTTCCTGTCCTAGTAAGCCACTGTAACCCACTATCCCATCTCTTCTTTCATATCCCTCCCCCATGCAAGCCAGATCTCCCTTGAGCACTATCAGACAAGCAGTCCTTTGGTTTTTTAAAAAAAAAACACTGCTCCTAAATTATGTCCCAAAGCAGACAAAGAACGTAGAACTCCACATTTATTAGATGACACATAGCCTGCTTACTAGTCAGACTGCCAAAAATAACTTGCTTCTCCTCTTGGAGGTTTAGGCAAACACAAGGGAACTGTGCTCCTATGTATGACTACTGCTTCTCCACAGAACTTGAAGAACTAATAAGGCATTAGAGATACTTCCTCTCTATAAACCCAAACAGAACACTCTGTTTATTTTCTCTTGGCATATAGTTGGCAGTCTGTATTTCCAGGCAGCCACTGTACATCTTTTGGCAAGTGCCTTCAAATTTCTCAGTACAATGTTTCATCAGTCACTAAAGGCGAAGCATTGTACCTTAAATTTACACGCCAAGAAAAGACTGAAAAGAAGGCCTTCAGCATCGCCTTCCTGCAATATATCAGACGCTACACGGGTCAGAAGAGCCAGATCCAATCCCCAGGTGTGCGAGTGCCTGGTAGTGTGATCTCTAGTCTGCTCTTTTATCTTTCTGCAACTCAGTGTTTCCATCCTGGAAAACGGGGATTGTATTACCTGTCCTTTGAATTCAGATTTTTACTGCTAGCTGAGAATATGTATGCTTCGACAACTTGTGAAACTGAAGTTTGGAAAACTCAGAAAATTAAGCACAAAGGTTGTTTTTCACTTTTGTCAGACCTACCATGAAAAGTCCACAGTTGAGCCCAGAAGTCCCTAACCAAGTAATTCCTCAGAGAGTTAGTTCTGACTTCCTACTCAACAAACCACTGATGCAAGAATAAGAGGCGAGAGGCAAGGCAGGGCCTCAGGTGTTAACTGGCTATAAAAGCGAGCCATTATCTGCCACAATATTATCACCCTAGACCCACGACCCTCAACACCCCGCGGTTTTATCTCAAAGAAGCTACCTCAGTACTTACAGCACTTACTTCTTCAATGTTTACAAAAACAAGTACTTTCCTTGGATGAAAACTGCCCTGCTGGGATTGCCTTGGGGATGACCCAACAATTAAGGACAAAAGGATGATAGAAGAAGTATGAGGCGCAAGACAATTTAAGATTTAAGACAGTGTTTTACAATCCTTTCTGAGTTACTGGTATACTTCTGAGATTATTAAAATTCAAATGCTGGTTTAGAAAGGTCAATCTGGAAACTTGCAAAAACTTTCTAATTGTCGCACTTTCCACTTGGTCACCCTTCCATCTCTGTGGCTGTTATAACAAGCAAGTTTACTGCTCGTTCTAGGCTCTCTACAAGCC
Source organism: Ovis canadensis (assembly GCF_042477335.2). Taxonomy (NCBI): domain Eukaryota; kingdom Metazoa; phylum Chordata; class Mammalia; order Artiodactyla; family Bovidae; genus Ovis; species Ovis canadensis. Next base: position 15,191,210 of record NC_091245.1, read on the forward strand.
CTTCATTTCTCCTCTGTTCCAGTAAACATTCTTTGCCTTTGGTACTATCAAATTATTCACAGTAAATTATGTCTCAGCTGCAGTAAGTTTTAGCCCCCTAAGCAATGCATCACGTGGCCACCACTTAGTTCAACACTCAACTTGAGATATCATGATGATTTCACACTACAATCCACAATATGAATCCTAAAATACATTTTATATCCTGACCAAAATGTAACATACTCCTGTGAAGGATGCTGCTGCTGCTGCTAAGTCACTTCAGTCACGTCCGACTCTTCGCGACCCCATGGACTGCAGCCCACGAGGCTCCCCTATCCATGGGATTTTCCAGGCAGGAGTACTGGAGTGGGGTGCCATCGCCTTCTCTGTGTGAAGGATGAGTGTCATACAAGTTAAGAAGTACTCTCTAATGACTGACTCCCACAGCTCCTGCCTCATCCAAAAGGGATGACAGTTTCAGATAAGGAACTGAGCGTGGAAAGTAGAGACCTATGTCCAACTCTAGGTCTGCCACGCACTGTAAGACCTGTGAAACGATAATTGTATCTACCTTACAAGGTTATTGTGAGGACAAAAAAGCATATATAGAAGCATTTTATAAAAAGTGCTACACAAATTTAAGTTATGATTCTGCTTGTGGATTTAACTGAAACTGTTCTTTCAAGAAGCTGGTTAATAAAAAATAAAATTAGAAGAGAAGCTGGTTAACTCCAACACTAAGACTATCATTCATTGGGACTTTCCTGGTGGCACAGTGGATGAGAATCTGCCTGCCAATGCAGGGGACACGGGTCCAATCCCTGGTCCAGGAAGATTCCACATGCCCCAGAGCAACTAAGCCTGAGAGCCGCAGCTACCAAGCCCTCGTGCCACAACTAGACTGTGTGCTCTGGGGACCGCGAGCCACAACTACTGAAACTGCATGCTGCAACTACTGTAGCCCAAGTGCCTACCTCTGCTCTGCAACAGGAGAAACCACGGCCATGGGAAGCCAGTGCACCATTACAGAGTAGCCCCTTCTTGCCGCACCTAGAGAAAGGCCTCGGGAGGCAATGAAGACCTAGTACAACTAAAAATAAGTTAACTTTTAAAAAAACAGTATCACTTGTTTACAAGTTTGCCAAAACTTTTTTGAGTCAACCTCAAATCACTGAAAAGCCTTATCTCTTTCTATTGCTTAAAAAGCAAGCAGAGAAAAAAAAAAAAGCAAGCATAGAAGCACTACCCTATCAGGGGCATGGTAAGCAATGGTAGAAATGAAGAACTATGTACACCCACAGAGAAAGGGGCAGAGATACTTCATTTCATTAACTGAACTGAAAAGTAAAAATCAAAGGTCAAAGTTTTCCGACAGGTATGAGAGGAAATGTTATGAATATCCAAGGTATAATCAAAATTAAATACAATCTTCCTTGGTGGCTCATAGTCTGAATGCAGGAGACCTGGGTTCAATCCCTGGGTCAGGAAGATCCCCTGGAGAAGGGGATGGCTACCCTCTCCAGCATTCTTGCCCGGATAATTCCTGGACAGAGCCTGGCGGGCTACAGTTCACGGTGTCACAAAGAATCTTGACTGAGCGACTAACTCTTTCATAGCCAGTTCAGATAGCTCAGTTATCTTCAAAGTGTTTTTCATGCATTAATTAATCCTCACGGCATCCCAAGGATGAAAAGAAATTTAATTCTCATATTCTAGTTACTTACAACCACAGGAAGAATCTAAATGGATCAAGATGTGTAATTTTGATAAGACAGGCCAACAAATATTTCATCAAATGTTAAAGATCTACCATGTCATCAGCACTGTACAAGACACAAAGTATCTAACTGACATGGCCTATTTCACCTTGAGCAAGACCTCTAGCAAGCTCAACCTTGTGGCACACAGATATGAGTAAAGAAACATTTCTGAATAATGGATAACGGCTATTACAGAGCAATCACCAACCCTTATTGCCAGGACCTGCCAACTTACATAAAAACAGATGTAAAATTAAGATGTTCCATTGAGAACACTTTCCTGCCAAGTGTGGTATATGAGGAAGAGGGGGAAACAGGGAGTAACAGTGTGTTGTTTTAAGTAAGATGGTCGGAGAAGGCTTCAATAAGGTGACATCTAAGTAAAGACCTAAATAAAGAGAGTAAAAGACGCACACTTATGGAGGGGAAACAGTTCCACCAAGACGAGGAATCCTGAGCGTAAGATTCCTAATGTGCATCACACCTGCTGCATTCTCCACACACGTGCTAGACTTTCCCCATGGATGTAAGATCTAAAATTTGTAGTCTCTCTCCTCTCCACCTCCCACTCCCGTAACTTGCAAAGCATCATGAAAATCTCAGTTCAAACATGTATTAATTTGCTTTGGTTCATGTTTAGCTGGACTAAAACTCCTTGAGGACAAGGAATGCAGTTTTGTCTCTCCAAAAGGGCCTTGCAGAAAATAGCACCTACTGTATTTTTAGGGATTCCTTGGAAGCTCAGACGGTAAAGCGTCTGCCTACAATTCGGGAAACCCAGGTTCAATCCCTGGGTTGGGAAGATTCCCCTGGAGAAGGAAATGGCAACCCACTCCGGTATTCCTGCCTGGAAAATCCCATGGACTGAGGATCCTGGTAGGCTAGAGTCCATGGGGTCCTAAAGAGTCAGACAGGACTGAGCGACTTCACTTTCACCATATTTTTAGCACTTACTACCTGCCTCCTATTAAGTGTTTTACATATTTAATCTGTTTAACCATTGCAATAATATTGTTACTAATTTTATTCTTCCTATTTTACAAAAGAAACAAAGACATGGAGAGGTCAAGCTAAGGTTGCATATCTTAGAAAAGGCAAGGCTGGGATTTGAGCTAAAGTCTGTCTCTCAAAGTCAGCACAAAGTAGAGGTTGCAAACAAATATTTGTTGAATTATCCCAATCACCTGATATGTGCTGATGGTCATGTCACCCCAAATGAACTAATGAGGGTGGAGACCATGCCGGAGGGATTTATGGGGTACAGTGGGGAGAAGGACTGCCCCTCCTTGCTGAGGTTCAGCAGCAGGCATTTCACACCAAGCATCTCATTTACTCTGTAAAAACTCTTAACTTGTAATTCCTCCATCAGAGATTTGCCCCAAATGTCACCCACCCTCAATTGAAGCACAAATCACGACCTAATTATTTAGGTCACCTTATTTAGGCCGATGGCAGATTAGGGAGGAGAATCCAGGTCTCAAGACTATCCACGGTGATCCACTCCCTCAGCAGACAATCACAGATGGTAAATGATTTATCCTGGTTTCGCTGGAAATTCTCAACAGCAAAAGCTCTGGGATAATTTTCAATCAAAAGCTATGTATTGGACACCTATATGTCAACCTTGTAGGTTCAAATACCATCGCCTCCACATACTCGCTTTGTGACAAGGCGGTGGTCGTTTCGCTTCCCGAGGTGAACTCCCTCATCCGTAAAAGGAAAATAATAGAACCCACACACCAGACAGTGAAGTCGTCAGCAGTAAATGAGATGTTGGCACGGTGTCTGGCGTACGGTGGGCGCCTACTAATTATGGGTGCCCTTCCTCTGCCCCCTCCACCCCACAAGCTTCGGAGTTCACCCACTTCCACCAAGCGACAAGATACCTACTCGGCCAAAGGCCCGCACGCAGCCTCCGGTTCCCCAGGCCGGGGACAGCCGCACTGTCATACCTGCATAGAGTCAGCGCTGACGATCTCTCCACCGAGCCGCTGGCCGAGCTGTAACGCCAGGGTGGATTTGCCGGTGCCCGTGGCCCCGAGAATCACTACGAGAGGTAGTGGCCGCTGCAGGCCCCGGAGCCCAGGGCCCACAGACACAGCTCTCGCAGCCGCCGCCGCCGCCGCCATCTTGGAGACGTCTGCGCTTGCGCCGGATCAGCTGTCCCCATGGCAACCGTCAGTGCGCCTGCGCGGACCTCGGGCTCTAGAGGGAAAGGGCGGAGGGAAGGAGGAGGCAAGGGACTAAGGTCCCCAAGCTCAGAAGCTCCTCTGTGACGGCCATCAACTAGCTAGTGTGAAAACCTCAACTAACTCCTCTCTTAAATGGGAACGTATCAGCCGTATCTAAAATAGATTTATACCTATTATTGTTTTTTAAACTAGCACCCACTTCTTTTTCTTCATAGCCCTAATTATAGTATGAAATTATGTTTTGACCTCTATTGTCTGACTTTGTCTCCACACTGTTAGTTCTGTAAAGGCAAGGAACAGATTCTGCCTGGGACATTACTGTATCTCCAGTACAGTGAGTGCCTGTGTGCGTGCTAAGTCGATTCAGAAGTGTCCGACTCTTTGCAGCCCTAAGAACTGCAGCCCGCCAACCTCCTCTGTCCATGCGATTCTCTAGGCAAGAGTACTGGAGCGGGTTGTCATGCCATCCTCCAAGGGATCATCCTGACCCACCCAGGGATCCAGTATAGTACCCGATACCGAAAAGATACCCAGTGATTTGTTAATGGAGAGAATGGCTTGGCTACCTAGTGCTACAGCCAGTGAGCTCAGAGGTGTGACCTTCTCTAGGATCAGATCTTCCTGGTTCTCAGGAAAAGAGGGCTGCTGTTATGTTTTCGTCCAACAACTCAAACTCAGACACAATCAGAAGACAAAACAAAATTTGTCATCTCTTTGGTGAAAGGATGCAAGAGATGGGGTGAGAACAGAGAGAAAAATAAGCAAGTAAACAACCAACAACATACAAAGAGGAAAAATAAGGAAGGTAGAAGGGATATAGTAACAACCCTCAGATTAAAGTAGGGAAGGGGAAAAATCAGGTCCAGAGAGGACCAAACTTCTGGAGACTCCACAACCTTTAAGAAAGGGCTTTGAGGGGATTCCCTGGTGGTTCAGGCATTAAGATTCCACACTTCCACCCCAGGAGGCAGGGATTGGATCCCTGGTCCAGGCATCTGGATCCTGGGCACCTGGTCAGATGAGCATGGATTTGAATTCCAACTCTGCCGCTTATCAGCTGAGTGACTTCACACAATTAGCTTAGCCTTAGTTTTCTCATCATTAAATACCTCTCAGGGTTGCCATAAGGAGAAAATGAAGTAATGTCTGAAAAGTGTCTGCTACAATGCCCTGGCACATAATAACCACCATTTGTTGAACACTTTGTGTTATTATAATAGTAACACCCCATCTGCCTCACTAAAGAGGTAAGAGCAGCCGCCTAAGGGTAGAGAAATTTCCAGTAATGTGTGAAAGTGCCTAAATACCTATTCTACTCCCCCTTTGTTAGCAAGTTCAAGAGTTCTAATTGCTTTCTCCCTGAGATTACTCCTTGGCTCTGCCTAGCTCTCAGGTCATGTCACCCTTGGGCCAGAGGAATCACCCCTGGATGGTTACAGCATGTGATAGACATTGGCAATGTATTGCCAATAAATACATTTCTCAATCACTTGGATCACGACTGGCATAATGGCTATTCTTGCAAACCCAGCCTCAACCTTGTAGTCACGTGTCCCAGGGTCCCCTGAACCTCCTTTTCTCAATCCAGCCTGCTTTGATCAAAAGCCTTGTTCTCACCAATTTGTGGTACCCGCCTGGGGCTGGTTTTAAAATCGAGATGTGTGGCCACATATTGGCAGACACTCTCACATGATGGTTGTTAACTGTAGAGCCTTTGCCTGGAGATTTTCCGAGGGTACAGTTACCTTGACAACCACCAGAAAGAAGGAAGGCCAGAGAAATGATGCAAATAAAGCAAAAGGGAGGCTAATATCATGATGACAATCTGACCATGACAGAGAGGCCCACTTACAGATGGGAAAGCGCTGTCTGAGTCATGACCAGGTGACTGTTGTGAGAGAGAGAGAGGGAGGAAGGAGGGGGAAGTGGAATTTACTACTGAGAGACCAGAAGAGGGAGAGGCTGGTTACCGAGGCAACAGGGGAGCAAGGAATGAAAAAATGGGGCTTCACCACAGCAGTAGAAAATTGCTTCTAACCAAGCAACACAGGACTGTTGCTATAGAAACAAAGAGAACAGGGATCCTATAGACCGTGGGGAGAATTATCACTGAAATACTGAGCAGGAATTTCATTCTGACTCCTAAATCAGAATGGAGCCTGTAGTCCTAAACAAATGAGGAGAAGGGAGAAGTGAGGAAAAAAAAAAAAATCATACTATTTCCATTCATTGTAATTCTAATTCTGCCAGCCTCACCAAAGGAGAATTGGAACATATTTTTAAATGTCTCTAGGCTATTTTTTTGGACCTAGGTCTCCCTAATGATCTTCTGAACTCTAAACTATACTAAGAATAGTTCCTTAAAGATAACCTGTAACTTGAAATCCTAATTGGAGAGATTAAGTTCAAGTAAAAATTGGGAAATTGAAGTCTATGATCAAGAAGAGTTAGTAAGTGTTTCTAAGAAACAGTGTGCTCAGACATGTCCAACTCTTTGCAACCCCCATGAACTGTGGCCCCCAAGGCTTCTCTGTCCATGGAATCCTGGAGTGGGCTGCCATTTCCTACTGCAGGTGATCTTCCAGACCCGGGGATCGAACCTGTGTCTCTTGTGCCTCCTGCACTGGCAGGCAGATTCTAGCACCACCAAAACCCTCTAATGGGAGCACTGCAGGGAAATAAAGAAACAAAAGGTGACGAAAGTGAGTCAGAAAAGCTATTTGTAGTCATGCCCAGGTATTAGCCCTGACCCCTCTCTGCTTTGTACGAGGCCAGATGGGAAGCAGCTCAACCTATTCAGAAAGACAGCTCAAGAGGAAAGGCAGTCTCTCGCTTAAATATATGTGTATATCTAGAGGTGGAGGATTCAGAAGCCCATCTTCAATATATTCCACTGCTTACAGACTATTCGGAGTAAAAAAAAAAAGTTTAAAAGGCAAATATGCAGGCTTTCCTGGTGGCTCAGTGGTAGAGAATCCACCTGCCAATGCAGGAGACACAGGTTCGATCTCTGATACGGGAAGATCGTACATGCCACGGAGCAACTAAGCCTGTGCACCACAACCACTGAGCCTGTGCCCTAGAGCCCATGGGCCACAGCAGCTGAAGGCCATGCACCTGAGGCCGGCGTTCTGCAACAGGAGAAGTCACCAGAGGGAGAAGCCCCAGAACGGCAACTAGAGAGTAGCCCCTGCTCACCCTTGTTAGAGAAAAGCCCGCACAGCAGCAAAGACTCAGTACAGCCAAAAATCAATAAAATTATTTCTTAGAATGCTGGGATAGGTTCAGTCTGGAAGAGCATGTCTAAAATGCAGGAATGAGATACGAGGGAGACTAATTACTTGGAGGATAATACTTCCTGCCTGCCCTTCTGTAGGTCCGCCGTCTGCCACCTAACTGTCACTGCCTGTATGTGTGTGTTCTATCCTAGGGCAGATATAGCCTGGGCAACATCTACGTTGCCTTACCTTGCCTTTAGGAAACTGAGAGCAGTACGTGGGGTGGGATGGGCATGGAAACATGGCTGAAAAGGAGAAGTGCAGAATCTGGACAATGACCCAATTTAAAAAAAAATTTTTTTTTAAGAAAGAAAGGTAGGGAAAAGCCATTAGAGTGGAATGATCATTCAAAATGGAGCATCCAGAAAGTTTGAACTTGTTGGAATTCTAGAGGATGCTGCGACATTTAGGACAGGATGAGGAATGTGTCATGAAAGGCCTGAAGCATCTGTTTCTAAAGTAAGAGAAGAAAGTTGGTTCAAAGACAAACACTAGATTTTTGATACAATCCAAAGTGCCAGAAATTCCCTGGCGGTTCAGTGTTTGGGACTCCATGCCTCCACTGTCAGGACCCTGGGTTGAATCAGGGAACTGAGATCCTACAAGCCACATGGTGCAGCCATAAAATTTTATTTTAAATCATAAATTAGGGGGACTTCCTTGATGGGCTAGTGGCTAGGAAAATCCACTCCCAATGCAGAGGGCTCAGCTTCATTCCCTGGCCAGGGAACTAGATCCCACATGCCACAACTGAGACCCAGCATAGCCAAATAAACATTCAGGGAAAAAAAAACCATAAATTAGGTATTTCCCCGGTGGTCCAGTGGTTAAGAAACTGCCTTTCAATGCAGGGGACGTGGGTTCAATCCCAGGTCAGGGACTAAGATCCCTCATGCCTCAGGGTAACTAAGCCCATATACCACAACTACTGAGTCCATGTACCACAATCCAACACAGCCAAATAAAAATATATTTTTTTAAATCACAAATTAAAGTGCTTTGCAGCCTGACCCCCATCCTAAATTTAAAAAAATGTTTCCTGCAGGGATGTTTCATGATGAACTTGGTGCCTGTATTTGTTTCCTCAGGCTAGCATAACAAATTACCACAAACTGGCTTAAAAACTGGCTGGCTTAAAACAACAGAAATATATTCTCTCATAGTTCTGGAGTCCAGAAGCCCAAAATCAAGGTATTGGTAGGGTCACACTCCATGCTTCCCTCTAGTGAAGAATCCTTCCCTACCTCTTCTAACTTCTGGTAGTTTTTGGAAATTCTTTATATTCCTTGGTTTTCAGCAGTGTGACTCTAATCCTGCCTGTCTCACGTGGCCATCCTCTCTGTTGTGGGTGTGTCTCTGTCCCCACTTCCCTCTCTTTAGGATCCTAGTCATTGGTTTAGGGACCATCCTAATCCAATATGACCTCACCTTAATTTGATGATATTTGTAAAGACTCTATTTCCAAATAAGGTCACATTCACAGGCTCTGGATAGGCATGAGTTTAGTCAGGGGACAAAATACAACCCAGTACAGTGCCTGTGAGTAATTACAACACCCTCCATTGGTTTGGTGGATGTCCGTTTCCATGACTGTTTCCATTGGCGATTGGCCAGCTCAAATCTGGGAGCATCAGAGTGCTCAGAACAAGTGAGGGGAAGAGAGTGGAGTTCACCATGTTGTAGGATTTATGTTGTGTTATAGAGTCTTCTCCAGAGCACACCAGAAGAAGGAAACTGTTTTTTTTATATATATATAATATTTGTTTTTATTTCTTTGACCATGTTGGGTCTTAGTTGCAGCATGCGGGATCTACTTCCCTGACCAGGGATCGAACCCCTGGCCCCCTGCATTGGGAGCATGGAGCCTTAGCCACTGGACCACCAGGGAAATCCCAGAAGAAGGAAACTTATAGGACTCAGGAAGGTCGAGTGATTTGCCCAAACATCACAAAGGTAGTAACCCCAAGTTTCTGTTCTCAAAAAGAGCTCACTTCCTGCCTTCCCATATCACCAAGGGAGCCTACACATGTGCAGGGATCCCCAAAGGCTGCAAAACCGGAGTAGGGAGGTGCTAAAGGAGAAAAGATGCAGAGCCATCAGAGGTCCTTTCTGTTTCTAATTTCATGGCTTCTTCAAGCCCTCTCCTTTGCTTTTCTGGCCCTTTCTCCTTCCTGTGACTTGGCACTGTGGGCCTTCATCAGCTTTGTATCTTGGTTAAGCCCCTTTCTAAAGTTTTAATGTCACATTTCCAACTTCCTGTTGGGTGCTCTATTTTGAATGATCCCACCACCTCAATCTCAATTGTGTCCCAAACCACAATCGGTTTCTTTTCTCGACTTCCCTATTTTAAAGAATCACAGAGGATGTTTGTGGTAGAAAGATCCTTTTAGAAATCTAGTGTAACTCCTCTTGTTTTACAAAAATAAGACCACTTGGCCTGAAAATCAGACCAGATTTCACATAACTTTCCCAATCCTCTCTTCCCCATAGCTATTCCCTTAGCTTCGAACACCTTCCTCCTCTTCACTTAGCCGAATACCACTGGGACTTGTTCAGTTCAGTTCAGTCGCTCAGTCGTGTCTGACTCTTTGTGAGCCCATGAATCGCAGCACACCAGGCCTCCCTGTCCATCACCAACTCCCGGAGTTCACTCAGACTCACGTCCATCGAGTCAGTGATGCCATCCAGCCATCTCATCCTCTGTCGTCCCCTTCTCCTCCTGCCCCCAATCCCTCCCAGCATCAGAGTCTTTTCCAATAAGTCAACTCTTCGCATGAGGTAGCCAAAGTACTGGAGTTTCAGCTTTGGCATCATTCCTTCCAAAGAACGCCCAGGGCTGATCTCCTTCAGAATGGACTGGTTGGATCTCCTTGCAGTCCAAGGGACTCTCAAGAGTCTTCTCCAACACCACAGTTCAAAAGCATCAATTCTTCGGTGCTCAGCCTTCTTCACAGTTCAATTCTCACATCCATACATGACCACAGGAAAAACCATAGCCTTGACTAGTAGTTCCAGTTAAAGTCACAGTATCTCCAACAAGAACTCTCTTGATGACTCCAAAGTGCTCTCTTCCCCTTCTGAGGCTTGCAGCCCTTGTTTGAGACACATATTGCCTTATTCTGTGATCATGTTTGCATGCTCATAAACTTCCATTAAAAAAAAAAAGCAGAGACAATACTTTGCCAACAAAGGTCCATCTAGTCAAAGCCATGGTTTTTCCAGTGGTCATGTGTGGATGTGAGTTGGATCATAAAGAAAGCTGAGCACTGAAGAATTGATGCTTTTGAATTGTGGTGTTGGAGAAGACTCCTGAGAGTCCCTTGGACCGCAAGGAGATCCAACCAGTCCATCCTAAAGGAAACCAGTCCTGAATATTCATTGGAAGGACTGATGCTAAAGCTGACGCTCCAGTGCTTTGTCCACCTGATGTGAAGAACTGACTCATTGGAAAAGACCCTGATACTCGGAAAGATTGAAGGCAGGAAGAGAAAGGGATGACAGAGGATGGGATGGTTGGATGGCATCACTGACTTGATAGACTTGAGTTTGAGCAAGCTCTGCGAGTTGGTGATGAACAGGGAGGCCTGACATGCTGCAGTCCATGGGGTTGCAAAGAATCAAACATGACTGAGTGACTGAACTGCACTGAAACTTCCATAAGGAACCATCACTTCATATATCATTGTTCTTACTATGTGGCAGGAACTATTCTGAGCACTCACATACAGTAATTTATTTTTAATCTTTTCAACAGTCCTATGAGGTAGGTATTAATATTATATCCATTTTAGAGAAGGAAACTTCTAGGACTTGGAGAGGTTGAATGATTTGCCCAAATATCACATAAGTAGTAACCCCAAGCTCTTATTCTTAACCATTATACTATGCCATCTATAGCAACTTCTGTGAATATTTTTGTTTCGCCACAAGACCTGGCTCTAACCCCTTATTCCAGTGTTTTTCTAAGTGTGACCATAGGATTCCATCTTCTTCCTTGCTTATCAGCAGGGTAGATTCCTGGCCCTGACCTACTACATCAATGTTTTGGGGGTTTGTTTGTTGTTTAGTTGCTAAGTTGTGTTCAACTCTTTTGTAACCTCATAGACCGTACTAGCCCACCAGACACCTCTGTCCATGGGATTTCCCAAGCAAGAATACTGGAGTGGGTAGTCATTTCCATCTCCAGATTCTTAAGACCCACTCAAGTGTGAGGATCACTGCCTGAACAAAAATACACATTAGAGAATTTAATGACTGAATGGAGTCATTGACTCCAGCTCAGTTTGAAGACACTGCAGTGCCCAGTAAGGACAAATGGAGGGCCCATATGTGCAACAGCGTCACAGACTCCCACCTCCTGCCTGCCATGGGGCGTGAGATGCTGTGGACCAGTCAGACTCAGGTCTTTGCCCTTCTTTCCTTCTCTGCTCATCTCAGTCTCCCAAATTCCTGGCTACTCCTTCCCTGATGATTTATTGCCTCTTGAGAAGGCAATGGCAATCCACTCCAGTGTTCTTGCCTGGAGAATCCCAGGGACGGGGGAGCCTGGTGGGCTGCCGTCTATGGGGTCGCACAGAGTCGGACATGACTGAAGCGACTTAGCAGCAGCAGCAGCAGAGGCATTAATACGTCCACCTCAGATTATTTTAAGTACTCCTTCTGGGAAGATTTCTTATTTTACCAATCCCTTCTATCGCCTTGTAAATATGATTAATTGGTGTTCTAGGTGGGGCTTGTTAAATGGCTTAAATAATACTAATCATTTACTAAGCACTTAGTATTGCTCACAACAACCCTAAGAAGCAGGTGCTATGATTTATACTTGTTTTACAAATATGGAAATTGGGACTGGGAGAGGTTAATAATTTGTCCAAGGTCACAAAGCTGGAAAATGGAGAGCTTGATTTGGAACTGAGCTCTGTTGGTTGTGGGAGGTTACCTAACCATACTACTTCCCACAAGTTTAGAGGTGATTCAACAGTTACTTCCTGGGCACCAACTTGACCCCTGGCACTGAGTATTAATTGTTTAATAACTCACCTGATTAGAGACCTTAAGATCATATTTAGGTTTACTCACCAAAAGAATGGCAATCTTAATACAGGTGCGTGCATGCTCAGTTGCTTCAGTCATATCCAACTCTTTTCGACCCTATGCACTATAGCCCACCAGGCTCCTCTGTCTATGGGATTCTCTAGGCAAGAATATTGTGGCAGGTTGCCATCCCCTCCTCCAGGGGATTTTCCCAACCCAAGGATAGAACCCTCATCTCCTGGGTCCTCTGCACTGCAGGCCTGGTGGCTCAGAAGGTAAAGAATCTGCCTACAATGCAGGAGATCCAGATTCGATCTCGATCCCCCAGAGAAGGGACTGGCTACCTACTCTAGTATTCTTGCCTGGAAAATCCCATGGACAGAGGAGCCTGGAGGTCTTCAGTCCTTGGGGTCCCAAAGAGTAGGACACCACTGAGGGACTAACACTTTGACTTTACTTTTTTTACCCACTGAGCCCCCTGGGAAGCCCAATCTTAATATGGTTGATCCCTTTAGCAGCAATTCTAAATAAAGACATTAAGAGCTGTCCACTAAGCTTAAAGCAGAAATGTCCACACCCCCATGGAACTTTAGCTAACATATTTAGAGACCTCCCCTTTGCCCTCCCTAGTCACCCAGTCATCAGTCATCTCCCACTGGTTATCTTATCCTTCGAGTCCTCTTTCACACCCCCTATCACCTTCCAGATCAACAAAACCATCCCCAGCCCCCACCTCCCCTCACCGCCTGCCCCTCTACCCCTGCACCCATCCCTTCTCCTTCTAAAGTGCATATTCTGAAATATTCTGACTCCAGGGGCACTTAAGATAAATTCAGCACTTCTAAGATAGTTCAACCTGTCTCAGTCCCCCTAAAATAGCTACCAATAGGGGCAGGAGTTAAGCACTCCATTTAGCCTTTGATTGTCTAACAGAGCAGATGGTCTTTCTTTCCCATGCCACGTGTGTCTTCTCAGCTGTTCCTTATTATCTACGTTCACATCTCTGGGAGGGGAATGTAGTCCCTTAAGTGTACTGTTCAGAGGCAAACCTAATTTGTAGAAATTTTTCTCCGAAATCCAGGAATAAACTCCTGGCTATTTTCAGACAAAGATAGAGGTAGGAGTCTGCAGAAGTGAGCTAGGAAGGAGCTTAAAATACTTCACATTCCAGAAACACCCTTTCTTCCCCCCAGGAGATGGCTTTATTCCCACTCCTTTCTCAGCAGAGTTTCAGACTCAAAGGAACTGAAGCTTAGAGTCAGGCAAGTCAGGCAGTCTGTGCTAGCTGTCTGGGCTCAGACAAATGACTTCAATGTCTCTGAGCTCCAATTTGCTCACCTGTGAAATGGAGCTGATACCATCCTTTCCTCCAGGTTATTGTGAGAATTAAGCAATGTAAAGCAACATTAGCATCAGCTGTAGGCCCTGTACCTAGGAGTTCTCAGGATTTTACTGAGCACTCATGAATTTTTTCAAGGTCTAGTAATGGGAGAGAAGCCCCTACAAATTTTCTTATTTCTTAACAAATGGCCTCCAAAGCAGAAGAATGGGGACTTCCCTGCTGGTCCAGCGGTTGAGTCCATCTGCCAATGCAGGGCACATGGGGCTGATACCTAGATCCCACATGCCTTGGGGCAACTAAGCCCACGCGCCACTACTACTGAGCCTGCGCTCTGGAGTCCATGCACCGCAACAAGAGAGGCCACCATGATGAGAAGCCCTCGTACTGTAACGAAGAGTAGACCCCGGTCGCCGCAACTAGAGAAAGCCCGAGCACACCGAGAAAGATCCAGCACAGCCCCCCAAAAAAGGATGTTACGCTCAATGGGAACAGAGCGACTAGAGCTAAAAGAGGGATATGGAATTTTAAGGAAAGTATCCCAGTAATCCAAGTCTGTTTTATGAAACAGCTATTTATGCCCTGGCTTTGGGGACCTAGGGGTCATAGGGGTGGAGTGGTAAGTTTACCTGCCAGAAGACTGGTTTGGGGATTTGGATTCTGATCTGTGACCTTGAGCAGGAAACCTGTCTGGGGGACTTCCTGGTGGTCCAGTGGTTAGGACTCCATTCCACTGCAGGGGGCACGGGTTCCATCCTTGCCCAGGGAACTAAGATCCCGCAAGCCACAAGGTGTGGCCAAAAAACCAAAACAAAAAAACTACCTGGGCTCCAGTACCAAGTGGCAGATATTGCTTACTTACCAGGCTGTGATGAGAGTCACTTTGTAAATGTGAGGAATTTATAGTAGCTTTTGGACTCAAGCTTCGTAGGAATGCAGGTGGGTAATATCGACCCAGGTCTCAGCTGTAAGGCAGGATTACATGAGATACAGTGGCCTTCTCTTACCATGATGCGCATGGTTTTTCTGACCTGCATCTGTTTTCCTTTCATAGTCCTAGAAGGGGCTTCTCTGGGGCAAGACGAACCTACTCAACCCACAAATGGGCAGAGTGGCTGGTCACAGGACATTTGCTCCACTTCATCCCAATAAGTGGCAGGCACAGTGGCCCCAAGGAGATAGTTCCAGCAAGCAGTTAAGTGATGAAATTCCCTGTCTACTTCCTCTACACACCCCATGATAACAAAAGAAGCTGATCATTATTATGTGGTGGTTAAGACCTCTGGCTCTAGAGACAGGCAAAGCTGGTTTCACATCCCTTGAACTCATTTACTTACTAGCTGTGCAACGTTGGGCAGTTATGTTTCACCCTTAGAACCTTGGTTCCTTCTTCTGTAGCCCCGGCACATGATTGGTGTGGTCTAACATGTAGGAAGGAGCAAGGTGCTTAGAGATCGGCAGTGCTCCATCAGGAGTGGCTATTATTAAAGTCTCCCCTCTTGCATTTAGAGCAAGTTTCTGAGAACTATGTTCCTGTATTAATCAAAGGAGAAAGGAAAAAAAAATCAGATTATATCACCGATTCTCATAAAATTTTTAAAAAGACATCCTGCAAGGGAACTCCCTGGTTGCCCAGTGGTTAGGACTCTGCGCGTCTATTGCAGGCGGCTTGGGTTTGATCCCTGGTCAAAGAATCAAGATCCTGCAAGGCAGTGAATGCATGCATGCTCAGTTGCTTCAATCATGTCTGACTTTTTGTGACCCTTTGGACTGTAGCCCTCCAGGCTCCTCTGTCCATGTGGATTCTCCATGCAAGAATACTGGAGTGGGATGTCACTCCCTTCTCCAGGGATCTTCCCAACCCAGGAATCAAACCCACATCTCTTACGTCTCCTGAAGCCCACAGGGCGGTAGGCATGGTTAAAAACAAAAAAAAGGTATTAAACTACCTATGGTAAAAGTACCACCTGAAAAGATTTAAGGCTTTACAGTTTAAAAGCAGTTTAAAGTCTATACTCTGGTGGCCCAGTGATTAAGACTCCACACTGTCACTGCCAATGGCCAAGGTTCAATCCCTGGTAGGAGAACTAAGATCCCACAAGCCTTGCAGTTGAAAAAGAAAAAGTCTACATTTAATGCCTGCCAATCCCTGCGATAAGCTTCCCTCGTGGCTCAGTTGTAAAGTGTCTGCCTGCCAATGCAGGAGATGTGAGTTCGATCCCCTGGAGAAGGAAATCGCAACTCACTCCAGTATGCTTGCCTGGGAAATCTCATGGACAGAGGAGCCTGGCAAGCTATACAGCTCATAGGGTTGCAAAAGAGGTAAATGCATCTTAGCGACTAAATAACAACAATCCCTTGGGAAGTAGCATTTATCCCCATTTTACAAGTAGGGAAACTAGGGCTTTCAGGTAAAGGTAAAAGGCACAGGATGAATTAATGGTGGAACACCAGGATTTCAAGCCTTCTAAAATACAAATCCAGCACTCTGGAATTCACAAGACAATTTTGTGTTTACTGAGTACTGAACTTACGTTGTTTAGACATGTTTGAAATGGCATTTCAGGAACCCAGGGTGGAGTGACCAGGTTAGCAACATGGTTAGAGATCGCTTGTGGCTACCCTAAAAAACAGTGTCCCTAGGTTCTGGGAGGCATGGTGGGCATAAGCTCCCCCCACCCCCACCTCTGACACATTTGAGAAATCTTTTATTAGAAGATGTCCCAGAAGGCAACATTTTAAAATCAGGCAATCAGTATTCACAACTAAATACAAAATTTCAGGTAAATCTGCCTTTTAAAATAAATCAGACTTTTGCAGCAGGAGAATTGCCCCAGAGTTCTTTTTTTTTTTTTCTTGTACAAAAACAATTAACACCACTTTGCAAAAGGCATACAAAAATACAGTATTAAAAAGAAGACTGCTCCCAGCATAATACCCAACAGCAGCTTATAAAACCCAAGCTCTTCAGGTGAGACATCAATAACCTACATCCCACCTGTTCTCCAGAGATAGTTCCAGAAGTCAGTTGGCTCCCCAAAACCATGCTCCAGAAGCGGGGGGCTTTTTGCAAGTTCCACTGGGGTTCTCTGAGGCCAGGAAGCAACCTCAGGAACAGACCATCATGCATAACAGGTTTAGAAGTAGCAGCTGGCTTCCCAGAGCCACGTATAGCACTCTAGCTTCCTTCCCTCCCCCATTTTCAAACCCCCATCCAGTAGGCACCTGCTGCCCTGGGCAGAGTGCTGGAAGGGCCGATCTTTCTTCCAGGCTAGACTTAGGGGTTGCCCACGTGACACTTGTTGGGTTAGGTGACTTTCTCAGATTGGAGGCTGTGCCTAGAATCCACCTGGAGAGGCTGAGCCCAGTTGGGTAAAATCCATCATGGTCCACTGAGCAGAGCTCCTGGAAGCTTCTTAAAAACCCACCAGGAAGCTAATCCACCTTCTGGAGCACTGGATGAGTCCCAGCGGCTCTCCCAGTAAGAATTGCAATAAGGCCCAGATTCTGGGAATGGGATTCTGACTCATGTCAGGCTGGCAGAGGGCCCAAGGGTGGCTACAGGGACAGCAAGCTCCTTGGAGTTGCAAGAGAAGCACAGGTTTGTATGGTTCTAGCATCACTGACTCAATGGACATGAGTTTGAATAAACTCGAGAAGTTGGTGATGGACAGGGAGGCCTGGCGTGCTGCAATCCATGGGGTTGCAAAGAGTCAGACACGACTGAGCAACTGAACTGAACTGAGTAGAACTTCAAAGTTATCAGTCAGGGGTTGAGATGAGAGGGAAGTGGGAAAGAGGAAGTGGTACAGCTCTTCCCCCTCAGGTGCCTGACATCTGCTTTGAGAGGATTTCCAAGATGGAAAACACCTGGGCAGGGAACACTTTCGCAGCCAGGACTCCAAACCTTCCCACGGTCACAGGCTGGGACGCTTTGCCCTGTGTCCTGGGGAAGTATTTCTGACCTGTAGGAAAAGGCCTTAGAGCCCATTGCATAACAAAGGTGGAAGGAAACCAAAAAAGCTCCTGGTGGGGATGGGATGGTCTCTGCCCTCAGAGGAAAGGGCCCGGAGGGCCTTGAGACAAAGAATCTAAGAGGCCAAGCGCGTTAAAAGTTCTCAAGATCTCAAGATCGCAGCATGGAGACTGGGAGGAGGGGTGTCAACTAACATGGGAATATATATATGCTAAAGGTTTCTGACTCCTCAGCTACTGTAAAGTGTCTGACAGTGAGGTAATGGTCCCTGTTGATCAAGTCTGCGAGCTCGTCTTCACTTAAGACAGCTCGTATGTCTCTTGGAAAAAGGAGCCTGGGGAGAGCATCCAAGCCCAGCTGTCCTAGCGTCACCCCAGAGACACCAGTGGGAGCATCCTTTCTCAGTCTAAGACTCATCCGCAGTGTGAGATTTCATGCAGGCTGGAGCCCCCTGACAACGTCCACCACCTGTTGCATAGCATCTGTCAGGCTTTTCTTCAGAGCTAGTGAGCTCAACAAACCCAGAGTCTCCTCAGTGCTGCCTGCCTGAGAAGCCAAAGGAGCCAGAGAAGCCACTGCGCTCCCGCAAGTCAGGGCAGAGGGAGAGCCGGGTTGCAAGGTTTCCAAGAATGCAAGCCCTTCTTGTGTGTGCACCGGCTGCAATGCATTCTGGGAATCTATTGTCCAGGCCGCCCCACCTGAACTGAAATGTGCAAATTCCTAAGGGGAAGAGGGAAGGTTAAAAAATAAACTTGGGTCTCTGTGAAGACAGAGCAGTCAGACTTTGGTCAGTTAATAGCCACTGAGGTACGCGATTCTCTTCTGCAGCTGTTGCTGCCGACACCGGAGCTGCCTTTTCTCCGTAGCCATCCTCTTCTCGGCTCCCACTAGGGCCTGCAAGTATTCCAAGGCCTTGCTCAGGATCACAACTTTGGGGGCCTTGGAGCAGGTGGCCAGGGTAGGGACCTGATCCCTCAGGGCCAAGAACCTGGAACGGAGGTCATTCCGCCTTTTGCGCTCCAGGAAGTTATGGTTCTTCCTCTTGGTCACGTCCTCAGTGTCAGAACTGACAGGTTTGGGGTTGCAGGACTGGGAAGGCTCGCTTTCTACAGGTGGGAGACTCACAATTTCTTCATCTGCCTCATCTTCCTTTTCTTCTGGTGCATCTGTCTTCAGACCATCTTCACGGGGCCCTGGCTCTGGAGCCTCTCCTTGGGAGCAGCTTTCTGGAGGAAAACGGGCAGCATAGTTGTGCTGTTGTTGATGGATGGAGATGTGGAAGTGTTTCATGCAGGGGTCCAAAGGGTCTGCTCGCACCGTGATGGTGACCGGCTTCCGGACACCCAGGGACTGCCTCTTCTCCACTGTCACAACGTCAATTTCTTCACCCTCTGTCCGAGAAGAGAGATCAACAGAAGAAACACACCCCATGAGAAACACATACACAGACCCTATGCTGGAGTTTGGGAAAGGAGGTGACATCTTCCCAATTTAGATATAAACAAATTCATGTGGGGAGAAAGACAACTGATTCAATTGTATCAAGGCTAAGGGTGGTGTGAAGGAAAGGAAGGGAAATAAGCAAGAAGGAAAATATTCTCCAATTTCTCTTTGCACAGCAAGGCTTAGATAAGAACAAAAGGCAGACCCAAGCCAACAGCCCCCAGTCTGCACAGGCTCTCCCCTCCCCCACTGATGGGATGGAGAGAAAGAGCTATCGGCCTGGGACAAAGTTTTAACTATAAAGATCTTCCCCAGTCGGGCTCTTTCATACCCCATCAGAATTGTAAATGAGGGGTCTGTGGGCAGAGCTGCCCTTTGTTCCAGCCCAGCACAGCCTGCACTTGGGAATTGTTACTTTTCACAAGTTATAAATCCTATTATTCCCCCACCTCTCTATTCTTCCATCCCTTTCAGCAGAAGAGTCAGAGAAGGGAGGGCTACAACCCATCCCTCCTCACCCACAGAGGGGAGGGAAAGGGTTTCCCTTAGGAGCATTTTGCTCCTGGGTTCAGTGGGTTTCTAAAGTCATCCATCATTTATAGGTCGCCTGCCCCACCCACTTCCCTGGACCAGAAGAGGATTGGATTTGTAATCACAGGTCAGCAGAAGCCGCAGGAACTTCACAGAGGTACAAAAGACCATTTCCCAGCTACTTGTGTTAGGGGGTCAGGAGTTGGGGGGCAGGAATTGAGCGGCAAGGGAATGTCTTGATACAGGGGCCAAAACACTAGCAACACCTGGACATGCCTCTATCATTCCCTTACTCCAAGATCTCTT
The DNA here is from genome assembly GCF_042477335.2 of Ovis canadensis. NCBI lineage: Eukaryota > Metazoa > Chordata > Mammalia > Artiodactyla > Bovidae > Ovis > Ovis canadensis. The sequence continues at coordinate 15,211,051 of NC_091245.1, forward strand.
AGCTTACCCCAACCAGGAGAGGGACAATTAGGGGAGAACGTTACTGCTCCGCACTGTTTTGCAGCCCCCACAGAGAAGGCCACCTTTATGCATTTCAGCCTGACAACAGAAGAGCTCAGTTCTCAGCCTCTTTCGCAAATCACGAAGCTTGAGCCCCTTTGTCAGGAAGGCTTCCATTGTGTGGACAATCGCATTATTTCTCCATTAATAAAACCTGACCATTCAGCCCTCCTGGCCCCGAGACCTGTGATTGGCTGGCTGAGCGGAGTTTGGAATGCGGTCTTACTCAGCCCCGAGCCCCTATTGGCTGAGCTTTGCCGTCAGTCACTCTCCCCACCCCCCTCATTGTTTGCAATCTGTTGCATTTTGTTCTGGGCCATGTGGCCTGTGAGTGAACCAGGAGCTTGCAAACAGGTTCAGGGGAAAGGGCAGGTTAGAAAATGATACAGGAGACTTCCCCACATCCCAAACCTTTAATACTTCAGGGTTAAGCCCCATAGCTGGGGAAGGTTCTGCCTAAGAAAAAAATAATGTGAGACACCATTCTCCTTTTCAGAGAGCATGTCTAACTCTACCCAGACAAGGACATGTCCTCAGCTGGATGATCAGGTCAAACTCGCTAACATGCAAAGGGAGAAACTGAGAGCCAGGTCAGCCAAGTCCACACAGCACCTTTATAACATTCTGGATCTAAAACTAAGATCTCCAGATTCCCGAAACAATGCACTTTCCACTCTACCATATCAGCTTTTGTAGAGATACATCTTTATTGGTTTCTTGATCTCAAAGTTCCCATTCCAGCCATTAAACAAACAGAAGGCCTTGGTGTAAAAAGCAGGCAGGTTAAAAATGACCTTAACATAGTGAACCAGAAAAAAAATTTTTTTGACTTTTCATTGTGTTTCCTTCCTTATGTTCACCCTTAAGTGTATGAGAACCTCCATACCCATTCCCCAGTTCCCTCTAAACGGTCATGTAAATTATTCTTTTTTAAATTATTCTTAAAAGCTACTTGAGTTTTCAGTCCTGATTTATCTGACAGAAGCCTCAGTGTGCAAACTATAAAACACCCTCCCCAGTATTTCTCATGGGCACCTCGAAGAAGAGGTTAGGCTAAGAACGACACAGTCTGGTGGCACAGATGCAGCAGGCTGTGCTCAGTGAGATGTACACTTGCATTCAAGGATGGGGAAGGGGAGCCTGGAGCTCCATATCTGTGACCCCCAGCACTAACCCCAGAGCTTAGCACAAAGTAGAGGCCAGTGAACATTTGTTGAATACAAATGAAGCAGCTGAAAGCCCTCAGATGAACTAGATGAACTGTTCCTAGAGGAACACCTCACCACAGGCCAGAGCAAAATGGCAAGATGTACCACTTCTCAGATAAGATAACCAGTAAGTTCCTCTAAACATCAGAGAAGTGCCTGGTTGGGATGGAGGATTGAGCAAAAGAAGCTGGCTGGATGGCAGGAAGCTGGCGTTCACTTCTGGTGATTTCCTATTTCTAAGCCTCGGTTTTTCCATCTGTTAATGGGGAGCAGTCATTCCTCCATTACTGTCTCAGGGGTGATGTGAGGATGAATACGTGGTAAGAGGTGGGGATGGAGGAGGAGCCATTATTGTCATTTTAAAATAAAGCAGGCAGGAGACCAGGTTTTTTAAAGGATGAAGGCTTTGGCTTTGCACAAAAGGCTTCTCAGCTTCTCTCCCCAGGGGAGTGAGTTTCCCAGAGAAAGAGACAGCAACAAAAAAATTCAAGTCTGGAGTGACCCTTAAGGGACCCTTTCCAGCCTTCGGAGGGCATAAATCCCCTGTGGTCCAATCCCCGTATTGTTCTCCCTAAGTGCCAAGCCTCACCCTGTCTCCCTTGTCCCCTGGGGCTCCAATCATCATCAAAGGGACGCTGGCTCCCACGCCACTTCTTCAAACTGTTTACTAACACTCCCACGTGCCAGACAGACACCGCTGGAGGCTACACCGGCAGCTTCAGCCAGAGGAAGAGGGAGGTGGCGGAAGGGCTTGCGCAGACCCAGTGCCTGACCTCAGCGGCAGAGGTTTGGCCACCCATGGGGTGCCCCCTCTTGGATGACCCGGGGCGGTCCTTACCCGAGTCGCTTGGGCTCTCGGACCCCGAGCAGGCCTGGGTCTTGGGCTCGCCCAGCGGACAGGGGGCAGCGGGCGCCGGGTTGCCGGCTTCGAGGCTGGGAGCGCAGTCCGGGGCGGCGGGCGCCTTGGGCGGGTTCCCCCGGGGCGCGCCAGCGACAAGCCGGTCGCTCACCGCTCTCTCCAGCCGTTCCCGGGCCGAAAAGCCGCTCCACATACAGTCTCGGCGGATGATGGAAGCGTAGTTCCTGCCCCAAGCTTTCGAGTGACCCCGGGATTCTGCATCGTCCCCGGCGCCCCCTCCGGGCCACGGCTCCGGAGGACCAATTCCGGGGCCCGCGTCTCCGTCGCCGGGACCGGAGCTCCAGGGCGGCGACGTGGGGGGCGACGGCACCAGCTCGAATTTCTTCCAGATGTCCTCGCTGGGCGCCGTGGAGCGGTAGAAATCCTCTCCGCAGTCATAGTCGTAGAAATAGTGCTGGTACGAGTCGAAGTCCATGTCCGCTCCCTGCGGGAGGGAAGGGGGATGTGCTGACCCAGGTGCGGGCCCAGGGAGGGAAGCGTCCCCCGGCCCCCCAGTAGAGCTGGCTGCCAGGCTCTCGTACGTCTCCAACCTCACGGCTTGGAGCCCGCGCCCTTCCCTAGCGTCCCGGGCAGCCCGGACCCAGGTCAGCGTGCCTGGGGAAGCTGCTCACAGCGCGCGGACTAGGCTGCAGGGAGCGAGTTCAAAGCAAACTTTGCCAGCGCCGCCCGGAGCGCAGCTCCGAGGGCCCGGCCGGGTCGGGCGGGGGCGCGCTGTGCCCAGAAGGCAGCCTGCAGCCTGTCCCCCAGGACCCGCGCCCGTTCCCAGGCTGCCCGCAGCCTCACCTCGCTCCCGCCACCGGCCACCTGGAGCGGACCGGCTCCCCGCCCGCTCGGGGCAGCGAAGCAGCCCGCACACTTGCACATGCGCGCCACCGAGTGCGAGGCCCGCACACAAGCGCTAGCCTCCCAGCGCGCGCTCCCGCCCTCGCTCGCGCACGGCGGCCCGGACGCTCCCGGGAGCGGCACGGGAGCGCGAGGTGCAGGCGCATTGTTTCCAAGCTGCCTTATATCTCGTCGCGCGCCCGCGGCTCAGGGACAGGGGGCGGGCCCTACGGGACCAGCCCCGCCCACGCCCCGCCTCCTCGGTCGACAGGTGGGGGCTGTGGAGTCCCAGGCCCACCAAATGAACTGCACAGTGCGGAGCGCGGAGCTGGCGGCGGGCTGATGCGGCCCGGCGGTCGATCGGTGGGGTCTTAACTCTTTAGAGAGGCTCGGGAGGTCCTCTGGAGGCTGAGCGAGAACGGAGCTCCTTGCATACTCTGGGTTCAGGAAAACTACTCCCTGCTCCGCGAGCCTACTTCCCCGAGCTCGCCCCGTTTAGTTTTGGTACGTCTGGCCCGCGAGAGGTGAGGTAGTAGGGGGCAGCCGCACCTCGACCGCGCCACCTGGTGGTCCTCAGCCTTAAACCCCAGCCCGGTCCCCGGCACTGTCTTCCTCACCCTTTGGCCCCGCTTCATCAGCTTGGTGTTCCCAAACCTGGACGGACCTCAGCGAAGCAAGGTGGTGAAGATTCCGGAGCCTGAAATTGAAACTTTCTGAGCTTCAGTCTCATCTATAAAATGAAGGGATGGTAATACCTCACAGAACTGTTGTGAGGGATTAAGAAGACAGTATCTAGGGAAGGGAACTAGGCCAGGAGAGGCAAGCAGAACAAATTTAGCTCCTGGTGTGGATGATAAGGAGAATTTTCCCCCAAGAACAGATCAAGGCGATTCCCCTCCCTCCAACCACACACAAAACATTCTGTATCAGCTGTCCTAATACAGGAAAGAATGGGAGTTTGGAGTCTGGAAACTTCATTCAAGCCTTTGTTTTGCTACTTGCTAGCTCTACAGTCAAGTCCTTTTAAGCCTCCATTTACTTATCTGTAAAATGAGAATGTGGATTGTAGCTGTATCTCTGGCCAAGATGATGGACATATAAACCTTGTATCCTCTTCTACGCAGACTTCCTTCAGTAGAAGAGGAAAAGCTAAACTATGGGGTATTCTATTCAGACCAAGGAAAGTAACCTGGGATAGCAGCCAATACATCTAGAATGCTCTAACTGGCCTTCAAGGTCTGGTCTACAAGCAGCAGCCGGATTACTGCTGTCTTTCTCTCCCACCGCTGTGGTCTAAGAACACCAAACTACTCACTGATGAAACCCCAGCAGAGGGATGTGAGATGTGCAAGCAGCTCAGTGTGGCTGGAGCATGAGACACTAAACACGAGTTGATATACAAGTTGGCAGAAAAGGAAAGAAAGACGACAGCCTCTGTTTTGCATATGTTAGCTTGCAGGTGCATGTGGACATCTCTGAAGGCAGCAACTAGTTCTTACTAGCTTTGCAATTTAAGTACATAGAACAGCTTGTGACTGAACTTACTAAGTGACTCAGCCAACCAGATTTTATTGAGAGAGCCTGTGTGTCCTGCTTTGTGCTGAATGGAAGGCACAGATCAGAGAGGTTCCAGGTTGGTTGCAGCCCTGAGGCAGAGGGGTTGGAATTGTCTTTGGGGAACTTGTTCTCTGGTCTACAGATATCTGAAATGGTTGCTATACTAGTCGGAGTTCTTGGTTACAAACGACAGATACATTTAAGCAGAAAATCATTTTACTGGGAAGATTTGGGGCATAGAATCCACGGGAGGCTTGGGAATATGTGCTTGAGAAATGGATCTTCTTTCTCTGTCAAGATGAGATTCATTACTCAACAGCCCCTCCCCATGGTTCATTGTAGTAGGTGATTTCTGGAGACAACCAGGATGTGTCCTCACCTCAAGAACTAGAATAAAGTAAATTAAGTTGTCTTCTGAGAGTTAGACTGCTCCTTCACATTGCATACTTTGTTTTCCTCACCAGACTGTAAGCTCACTGAGGGCTAGGTCAGATGTCAGCCTTGTTGACTGCTGCAACTCCAGAGTTTAGAACAGAGCCTGACACGTCGGAGGTGCTTCGTAAATGTGTTGCCTGTTTGGAGACAAGTCTCTAATGCTTTAATGTAGAAATGTGCCAGTCTACCTACTGGAGACAGAATCACTGTCAGGCTCAGTCTAGACTGTAACCTGAATAAAGGTATTGATACAACTAAAGAGAAGGAGGTGCTAGTAAGAAGGAGTCTGGACAGTCAACAAAACAGAGATCAAGAAGCAATCACCAGAGTGTCATCCTAGCCCTGTCTGGGGACAAAGATGCTGGTCCAGGAACAAGGGAGATGGAAACATCATTCTTTGAAACAGCCCAATTCACCGCCCCCTCCCCACTTCACTTATGCTCTGGATCACCAAGCAACCTGCTGAAAACCACTGTTCCCTATGTAGATCCGCCCACAGGGAGAGAATGCACTCATCAGTGAACAAGAAGATCCAGTCTGCTTCAAAGCCCTGCTTCCCCTTATAACTTAATGAATTGGCATCTGATTTGAAATATTACTCTCCTGAGCCTGGTTAATGTGCGTCTGTTCTGCAGAGATGCTGCTGCTTTTAGGGCTAACAGCTCTGGCTTCTGAGTGATGTCTGGACCTAGGATGATGACGAATTCATGAATTCAAAAACTGAAAAAATTCAGTTTTTCTGCAATTTTAAATTTTATTTCCTTTTTTAGAAACAATTATGTTATGTTATTTAATTATTTGACTGTTTTGGTGCCTGGTTTCAGCGCACAAACTCTCTTGTGGCTCATGGACTTAGTTCCTCTGAGACACCTGAGATCTTAGCTCTCAGGAATTGATCAGGAATTGAACATGCTTCCCCTGCATTGCAAGGCAGATTCTTAACCACTGGACCACCAGGGAAGTTCCTCCTTTGCTTTACTGAAAACATATTTTGAATAAAAAAATACATGTAAATCATTTTTCAAAATCAACTAAATGTTCAGTTCATTTCAGTCACTCAGTCGTGTCTGACTCTTTGTGACCCCATGAACTACAGTATGCCAGGCCTTCCTGTCCATCACCAACTCCCAGAGTTCACCCAAACCGGTGTCCATTGAGTTGGTGACGCCATTCAACCATCTCATCCTCTGTTGTTCCCTTCTCCTCCTGCCCTCAATCTTTCTCAGCATCAGGGTCTTTTCCAATGAGTCAGCTCTTCACATCAGGTAGCGAAAGTATTGGAGTTTCAGCTTTAACATCAGTCCTTCCAAAGAACACCCAGGGCTGATCTCCTTTAGAATGGACTGGTTGGATTTCCTTGCAGTCCAAGGGACTCTCAAGAGTCTTCTCCAACACCACAGTTCAAAAGCATCAATTCTTTGGCGCTCAGCTTTCTTTACAGTCCAACTCTCACATCCATACATGACTACTGGAAAAATCATAGCCTTGACTAGATGGACCTTTGTTGGCAAAAGTAAGGTCTCTGCTTTTTAATATGCTGTCCAGGTTAGTCATAACTTTCCTTCCAAGGAGCAAGTGTCTCTTAATTTCATGGCTGCAATCACCATCTGCAGTGATTTTAGAGCTCCCCAAAAGTCAGTCTGTCACTGTTCCCACTGTTTCCCTATTTATTTGCCATGAAGTGATGGGAGCAGATGCCATGATCTTAGTTTTCTGAATGTTGAGCTTTAAGCCAACTTTTTCACTCTCCTCTTTCACCTTCATCGAGAGGCTTTTTAGTTCTTCTTCACTTTCTGCCATAAGGGTGGTGCCATCTGCATATCTGAGGTTATTGATATTTCTCCTGACAATCTTGATTCCAGCTTGTGCTTCTTCCAGCCCAGCGTTTCTCATGATGTACTCTGCATATAAGTTAAATAAGCAGGGTGACAATATACAGCCCTGACATACTCCTTTCCTGATTTGGAACCAGTCTGTTGTTCCATGTCCAGTTTAACTGTTGCTTCCTGACCTGCATACAGGTTTCTCCAGAGGCAGGTCAGGTGGTCTGGTATTCCCATCTCTTTCAGAATTTTCCACAGTTGATTGTGATCCACACAGTCAAAGGCTTTGGCATAGTCAATAAAGCAGAAATAGATGTTTTTCTGGAACTCTCTTGCTATTTCGATGATCCAGCAGATGTTGGCAATCTGATCTCTGGTTCCTCTGCTTTTTCTAAAACCAGCTTGAACATCTGGAAGTTCGCAGTTCACATATTGCTGAAGCCTGGCTTGGAGAATTTTGAGCATTACTTTACTAGCGTGTGAGATGAGTGCAATTGTGCGGTAGTATGACAAGGTTAAAAAATAAAAGGTAATCTTCTCCTCTCCCCTTACCATCCCTGATTCCCATCCCCCAAAGGCAACTACTGGTTTACCAGGCTTTTTGTTCCTCATATTTCCTTCCATATTTTGACCAATACAGACGATCTAATTTTAAAATTGGGGGAAGGGCATATAAAGAACAGAAATTTATTTCTCACAGCTGTTGGCTGGGAAGGTCAATAGGAATTTTTAAATTCCTATTTATATTTAAAATAGAAGGAGATGGAAAAAAACAGGAGATGTAGGGGTTTCCCTGTTGGCTCAGTGGTAAAGAATATGCCTGCCAATACAGGAGACACAAGTTCGATCCCCGATCTGGGGAGATCCCCTATGCCTTGGAGTAACTAACCCCATGTGCCACAACTGCCGAGCTTGTACTCTAGAGCAAGGAAACCATAACTGTTGAGCCTACATGCTGCAACTTACTGAAGCCCATGTGCCCTAGAGCCCGTGCTCCACAACCAAGAGAAGCCACTGCAATGCAACTAGGAAAAAAAAAAAAAGGTCACCCAACAATGAAGACCCAGCACAGTCAAAAATAAATACATGAAAATAAATAATTATAAAAATAGAATAGAAGGAGATGTAACTCTTATATTTCCTTTTCCATCACACATACTTTGTCTTCCCTTATTCATCCAAATAGAATTACAAATCAATTCCTTGTCCTTGGGTGTGTGCTCAGTGGTGTCCAGCTCATGTGACCCCATGGACTGTAGCCCACTTAGCTCCTCTCTCTGTGGAATTTTCCAGGCACGAATACTGGAGTGGGCTGCCATTTCCTATTTCAGGAGATCTTCCTGACCCAGAGATCAAACCCGCATCTCCTGCATTGGCAGGCAGATTCTTTACCACTGAGCCACCTGGGAAGCATCTTTTACAGATCAATTATGAAATAAATATTCAATATATATAATGTTCTGACTGTAGAGTATGGTTTATGGATTGTAAGTATGGATTACTCTGACTACATTTCCTTTATTGTTTTAGATTTTCTAGTTGGTGCTTGGCGGATCTTCAGCTGCTGCATGTGAACTCTTAGTTGTGGCCTGTGAGATCTAGTTCCCTGACCAAGGATTGAACCTAGGCCCCCTGCATTGGGAGCCTAGGCCCCCAGTCTTAGTCACTGGACTGCCAGGGAAGTCCCTTCATGTTCTCTCTTAAAACATTTATTTTCAGAGTTAAATTGTAGTTTTCTTTTTGGCTTAGATATCAATGTAGATATTCCTTTCTATGGATATTTTTAATCTATGTAAATGAATTTAACCCTTCACATTCCCACAAGAGCTGCAAAGGTTGCTTCATATGGTCAAACATGTCAGGTAATCAATCTATTAGTTCCATTTCTTTCTTGGAAACATCCCTCTAGGAGCCCTTTGTCTTCCTATTACAGTTTGAACTTGATCTCTAGGTCTGTTTCACAACATCATTTTGCAACTTCCCTTCACCATCATCCTGGAAATTCCCCTTGCTTCTCTCCTGTTTTGGCTCCCCCATTTTCTGGAGCTCATGGCTTCTTCTTTCTTTTTTCTTAAAAAAAATATTTATTTATTTGGCTTCACTGGATCTTAGTTGCAGCCTGCAGGATCTTTGTTGCAGCCCATGGACAGTCTAGTTGTGGTGCATGGGCGCCGTAGCTCCATAGCATGTGGGATCTTAGTTCCCTGACCTGGGATTGAACCCACATCCCCTGCATTGCAAGGCAATTCCTAACCACTGTACCACAAGGGAAGTCCCCGCTTCTTCTCTCTTGATTTACTTCCTCACATTGGCAGAGCATATCCTTTAGCAACTGCCTGAGAAAGGCTACTTGGGAAGTAAAAATTTTGATCCTCGCATTTCTGAAATTGACTTTGTTATACCCTCAGAGTTGATTGATAGTTTGGCTGGGCATAGACTATTAGATGAGAAATAATTTTCCCTAAGAAATTTAAATGCACAGGAATAGGCAAACTTAATTCAGATGATCGTTATATCTACTACTGTGGGCAAGAATCCCTTAGAAGAAATGGAGTAGCCCTCATAGTCAACAAAGAGTCCAAAATGCAGTACTTGGGTGCAGTCTCAAAAATGACAGAATGATCTCTGTTCATTTCCAAGGCAAACCATTCAATATCACAGTAATCCAAGTCTATGCCCCAACCACTAATGCTAAAAAGCTGAAGTTGACTACAATGGCACCCCACTCCAGTACTCTTGCCTGAAAAATCCCATGGATGGAGGAGCCTGGTGGGCTGCAGTCCATGGGGTCGCTAAGAGTTGGACACAACTGAGCGACTTCACTTTCACTTTTCACTTTCACGCATTGGAGAAGGAAATGGCAACCCACTCCAGTGTTCTTGCCTGGAGAGTCCCAGGGATGGGGGAGCCTGTTGGGCTGCCGTGTATGGGGTCGCACAGAGTCGGACACAACTGAAGCGACTTAGCAGCAGCAGCAGCAGTGAAGATCTATGAGAACTTCCAGAAACTAACAGCTAAAAAAGAAGTCCTTTTCATCATAGGGAATTGGAATGCAAAAGAAGGAAGTCAAGAGATAGCCTGGAGTAACAGGCAAGTTTGGCACTGGAGAACAAAATGAAGCAGACCAAAAGCTAATGGAGTTGTGCCAAGAGAATGCACTGGTGATAGCAAACACCCTCTTCCAACAACACAAGAGAAGACTCTACACATGAATATAACTAAATAGTCAGTAGTGAAATCAGATTGATTATATTCTTTGCAGCCAAAGATGGAGAAGCTCTACACAATCAGCAAACACAAGACTTGGAGCTGACTGTGGTTCAGATCATGAGCTTCTTGTTGCAAAATTCAGGCTTAAATTGAAGAGAGTAGTTAAAATCACTAGACCATTCAGGTATGACCTAAATCAAATCCCTTATGATTATACAGTGGAGGTAACAAATAGATTCACAGGATTAGATCTGGTAGAGTGCCTGAAGAACTATGGATGAGGTTCATGACATTGTACAGGAGGCAGTGACCAAGATTATCCAAAAGAAAGAAAAATACAAGAAGACAAAGTGGTTATCTGAGGAGGCCTTACAAATAGTTGAGAAAAGAGGAGAAGCAAAATGCAAAGGAGAAAAGGAAAGATATACCCAACTGAATACAGAGTTCCAAAGAATAGCAAGTAGAGGTGAGAAAGCCTCCCTAAGTGAACAATGCAAAGAGACAGAGGAAAACAATAGAATGGGACAAACTAGAGATCTCTTCAAGAAAATTAGAGATACCAAGGGAACATTTTGTGCAAAGATGGGCCAATAAAGGACAGAAACAGTAAGGAGCTAACAGAAGCAGAAGACATTAAGAAGAGGTGGCAAGAATACACAAAAGAACAAGATGAAAAGGACTTAATGACCAGTGTGGTCACTCACCTAGAGCCAGACATCCTAGAGTGTGAAGTCAAGTGGGCCTTAGGAAGCATTAATACAAACAAAGCTAGTAGAGGTGATGGAATTCCAGCTGAGCTAGTTCAAATCCTAAAAGATGATTCTGTTAAAGTACTGTACTCAATGTCAGCAAATTTGGAAAACTTGGCCACTGTACCAGAAAAGGTCAGTTTTCATTCCAATCCCAACAAAGGCGATGCCAAAAAATGTTCAAACTACCGTACAATTGCTTTTATTTCACATGCTAGCAAGGTAATGCTCAAAATCCTCCAAGCTAGGCTTCAGCAGTATATGAACTGAGAACTTCCAGATGTACAAGCTGGATTTAGAAAAGGCAGAGGAACCAGAAATCAAATTGCCAACATCAGTTTGGTCATAGAGAAAACAAAGGAATTCCAGAAAAATATCTACTTCCACTTCATTGACTATGCTAAAGCCTTTGACTGTGTAGATCACAACAAACTGTGAAAAATCCTTTTAGAGATGGAAATACCAGACCACCTTGCAGGTCTCCTAAGAAACCTGCATGCAGGTAAAGAAGTTAACGGTTAGAACCATACATGGAACAATGGACTGGTTCAAAATTGGGAAGGGAGCATGTCAAGGCTGCATATTTGTCATCCTGCTTATTTAGCTTAGATGCAGGTTACATATCATGTAAAATGCCAGGCTGAATGAAGCACAAGCTGGAATCAAGATTGCTGGGAGACATACCAACAACCTCAGTTCTCAAGATGATACCACTCAAATGGTAGAAAGTGAAGGGGAACTAAAAAGTTTCTTGATGAGGGTGAAAGAGCAGAGTGAAAAAGCTGGCTTGAAACTCAACATTCAAAAAACTAAGATTGTGGCATCCAGTCCCATCACTTCCTGGCAAATAGAGGGAAAAAAGTGGAAACAGTGACAGATTTTATTTTCTTGGGCTCCAAAATCACTGTGGATGGTAACTGCAGTCACGAAATTAAAAGATGCTTGCTCCTTGCAAGAAAAGCTATGACAAACCAGGATAGCAGAGATACCACTTTGCCAACAAATGTCAGTATAGACAAAGCTATGGTTTTTTCAGTAGTCATGTATAGATGTGAGAGTTGGACCATAAGGAAGGCTGAGAGCCAAAAAATTGATGCGTTAGAATGGTGATGCTGGAGAAGACTCCTGAGAGTCTTTTGGACAGCGAGGAGATTAAAGCGGTCAATCCTAAAGGAAATGAACCCTGAATATTCACTGGAAGGACTGATGTTGAAGCTGAAGCTCCAATACTTTGGCCACCTGATGTGAAGAGCTGACTCATTGGAAAAGATCCTGTTGCTGGGAAAGATTGAAGGGAGAAGGAGAAATGGGCAACAGAGGATGAGATGACTGGATGACATCACTGACTCAGTGGACATGAATTTGAGCACACTCCAGGAGATGGTGAAGGACAGGGAAACCCAGCATGCTGCAGTTCACGGGGTCACAAAGAGTCGCAAACAACATAGCCACTGAACGACAACAACAATAAGAAATTTAAAGGTATTGTTTCCCATTTCTTAGCAACAAATATTGCTGTTGAGAATATTGATATCAGATGATATACAAACCTTTGTATGTGACCAGTTTCTCCCTCTGGAAGCTCTGACCTTCTGATTTTTTTTTTTTCCATTGCTGTGTTTTGGTGTGGCTCTGCTGTATAATAAAGAATTTGACTGGCCCTTGTTTCCTGTCCCTAGTAAGTAGCCTCTAAATTCTTCAAATTTTCAGAGTGATAGGACTGTCTTTGTTATCAGGGCCCTGATAATTCATTTTCATGCGATTACTCGGGCATCCCCAAATGGCTCAGCAAGTAAATAATCCACCTGTAATGCAGGAGATGTAGAAGATGAGGGTTCAATCACGGGGTCAGGAAGATCCCCCGGAGGAGGAAAATGGCAACCCACTCCAGTATGCTTGCTTGAAAAATCCCGTGGACAGAGGAGCCTTGCAGGCTATAGTCCAAAGGACTGCAAAGAGTCAGACACAGCTGAAGGACTAAGCATGCGCACGAGGTTACTTATGGTGGTCCCCTGGATAAATTAAGATGACTGAGGATAGGGGTTGGTCAAACAAGAAAGACCAGCCTTGTGATTAGGAGGATTGGAGCATCAAGCCATGTGACACTGGTCTGATCTCTAGATAAAGAAAGGGGGCTGGAGATTGAGTTTAATAATGTGGACAGTGATTCAACCCATCATGCCTATGTAATGAAATCTCAATAAAAACTGGAAACTGAGCTCAGGTAAGCTTTCTTGATTAACAATACTCTGTATCCATGTTCTGGGAGGGTGATGTGTTCTGACTTCACAGGGAGAGGACACTGGAGGCTTCACATTTGGGACCCTCAAACCTTGTCCTATGTGTCTTCTTTTGGCTGGTTCTGATTTGTATCTTTTTTTTTTTCCCATAATAAATATGTAACCATAAGAAAAGCATTTTCCTGAGATCTGTGAGTTGTTCTAGTTGTATTATCAAGCTTCAGGGGTTAGTGGGAACCCCCTGA